>NC_091070.1:181949038-182262692 GCF_032405125.1 Capricornis sumatraensis
TTATCAGGTCTCACATAAAACAGGGTGATTCTCTGTTATTCTCATCATCTTTATCATCCATTGTAATGAAGAATAAGTACAATGCCATCCAAACACAGCAAATGTGTACCTACACACTAGCTCCTTTCCTAAGCATGTTGATAATTACAGTAGTAGACCTCACAGTTTAAGATCCTTTCCCTGAACACTCAGGTTACCTCCTAGCTGGGAACACTCAAACTCTAAGAGAAATGTCAGTATTCATTTGTCCTTTCTTGCCAGTTAGAGTCACAGTCCTTTGGTTCAGTGTTTTTACAGACACCCAACTTCATGTATTTAAGGCAAGAATTTCCTCTGGGAATTCCCTGGTGCTCCACTGGTTAGGACTCTGTGCTTTCACTGTTGAGAGCGTGGGTTCGATCCCTAGTTGGGGACCTAAGATCCCACAGACGGTGTGGCACAGCCAGAAAGAAACAAAACAGTTTCCTTCACCCTATCACCTTTCTTAAGGAATAAATTATTGAGCTTGCACATTAGCTATTCCTGACCTTCCCCTCATCATTAAATAGTTTCTCAACCCAGCCTCTTAATTTCAAAGGCTTTCCTGGTCATTTTAGTTACTGGAAAACATAAGTAAGAAGTTCCTCATTCTCACCCATTATTCTCATCCTTCTCTGTGTCATTCCAACCATGTTCTTGTTCTTCCCTCCAAATTCCAGAGAAGAGGTTTCTCTCTCCCTGTTGACATCTAACCACCTGGCCTGAGTAGCTTTTCTCATCTCACTACCTCTAGGATTTTAACCCCACAATGGTTGTTTTTTCTCCCTAGCATCTTCCAGAAATGGTCATCTTACTTCTCTCTTAGCCCAGTTTCTCTCCTTTCATTCACAAACATTTTATATCATTACCTCCAGCAGCTTTTCTTTCTTTTTCTTCCTTCCTTCTTTCCATCTTTCTTTTTTTCTTTCCTTCCTTCCACCTGTCTTTCTTTTTATTTTGACCACACCACAAAGCTTGGGGGATCTCAGTTCCTCCACCAGGGACTGAACCTAGGCCATGGAGTGAAAGCCCAGAATCCTACCCACTAGACCGTCAGGCACTCCCAGTGTTTACTGTTGATTACCGTACATAAGGCACCAGTCTTTCCCTGAAGCAATCTCTCGATGTCAACCATAATTTCAGTTTCTAAATGCAAGATCTTAGACCCCACTCAGATTTTCCTTTGAAAAATTTGATCTGTTTATCACCTACTCCCCAAAAGCTCTCTCTGTCCTCCATGGTTTCTACAATCTTGTGCTTACCTGGTTTCCCTTCTAAATCTCCAATAACTCTCCTCCTCCCATAATGAATTTCCTTTCTCCTATACCCCCTTCAATGATGAGCGTCACTTAGGGCTCAAACCTTGGTCCTCCACTCCTCCCTCTGACTGTGATGTTAGGAAGGCCCTTGGGATTCAGTTCTCTCTCAATCCCGGTTGTCTTTAAGGCTTATCCTGTTTTCCCTTCAACATATTTGCATTTGGATATACGACCACCACCTGGGTCAGTTCCAGTCTTCAGGAAGCAAATGCTAAGATGGAGTTAAAAGAACAAGAGATTTATTAGGGGGTGATGTTTGTGGATGAAAAGTGGGGGAAGAGTAAAACATAGTCCTAGAATCTGAGAAACGAGAAGGGGAAGGAAGGAGGACTGGGAAGGAAGAGAACCAGATGGAGGTGCGGCTGAGTATGAGCCAGCCCAGTGGAGCGCTCCAGGGCACTCCCATCAGAGGGGCCAATGTGGGACAGAAAGGCTCAGCTCTTTTATCCCTTTGGAGATTAGTCACTGGTTGATTCTGAGCTGCCTGGGGAGAGTCTGACCTGCTTGCCTGCTGTGGCTGATCCCCAAGGTGCTGCAGCTGGAGGCTGTCAGCTAAGTGCCTTTCTTACAGCAGGCTCTCTCTCAAAAGGAAATCTCAGACATAATCCATGCAAAACTAAGCTTTTCCTTCCTTCTCCCCCACAATATATGCTTCCGTTTTAAAGGATCCTATCTCTGCTTTGGTATCAGCCTTCTTTCATCTTCCAAACTAGATAATGTCAAGTGATCTTTGGCTTTTCCAATACCCTTATCGCTTATATGCAATTTGGAATATACTTCTTTTAAAATACTTCTCAGCTCTATCATTCCATCTTTCTTTTCAATGCCACTATTTTAATCCATAAAAATTATTATTGTATACTGATTAAAGTTGCTTATTTTTTTCCCTGGCTCATCTTTCTCAGTCACTTCCTAAATGTTGTGATTTCCCAGGATTCGGTCTTTAACTTTTGTCTCCTCTCACACAACAGGCTCATCCTAGATGATTTTATCTGTTGATCAATCTCTACTGCAATGCCCGTGACTCCAAAATTTTTATCTCCAGCCCCAGTTTTGTCCAGAACTAAATCAATGTTTCTCAGACTCAAGTGTTATATGCTCTGCTTTCAAAAGGAAAGAAAAAAAAAAAAAAGCATTCCCTAGCATTATTCTGTTAAATGTTATATATGTACTAACAAAAAACTAAGTATAAACTTTTGGTAATAGCTTGGTTTCCTTCCAGACTTTTTTCTTTACATATTTTATATAGTTGAGATCTATGTGTGTTTATGTGAATGCTGTATCTTGTTTCTGCTTCTTGACATTAGAGCACAAGCATTTTCTTAGTCAATAAAACTCCTCACACATATTATTGTTTTCACTGGCACGTTTCATTCTGTAGATGTGTTGCAATGAATCTATCATGATGATGTCTAATGTTAAACAATAAAGCAATAAATCACTCTGTATGTGAAGTCTCATCCAAATTAAAGAGTATTTTCTCAGAATGGACTTCCAGAAACGGGAAGGTAGGTATATTCATTTCAGTGATGAGAAAATGTAGGTTCTAGGAATCTGTATGATTTCCCCAAGGCCATCCAGCCTGTAAAAGGTAAGGGGTGAAAACCAAAATATCAGCCCTGATTGATTTCTGTTGGGTTCAGGCTACCCCTGTAGGGTCACAAAAGGATGCTCTCCTAGGATTCTTCAGTGGGTAGAAGGCCTGGAATCTACAAAGGAATAACATCATCTAAAACCCTGAAAACTGTGGCATGATTCGGGATTCAGATGTACAGGTATAGGTAGCATGAGTTGTATGGGCCCTATCTGATAATTAGAAGATTAGGAGTGACCTAGTCAAGTACTATTATTAGTGTGTACTTGTGCTGAAGTCACATTTGCATCAGTATTACTCTCTTGGTCTTGTCCGGGCTTAGAAAATCGGCAGGGATCCTTCATTGCTAAGCTCTAATATCCAATCTTTTAAAAAGGATATGAGCCCTTAGTTAAAGTTAAATGGTGCCGTGCAGCTGTATCTGTAGCTTGTCCTCCATCCATACCCTTGGCACAGAGCTGTTGCGGTGAGGAGATATCCAATTCTGGTACCCTGAAAGTTATGGCATCACTGCCTTTATTCAGGGAGAGATCTGTTTCTTGTTTGGAACCCCATCAAGAAATGACTTTTCTAGCCAAAGAGAGCTAAAAATGTCCCCCTTATGGCTACAACATGAAGAAAGGAATGGGTGGAGTGTGCAGTTCACAGAGACAGAGCATTCAGCCATACAACAATTCTTATATTAGAAAATAAAAGCAGGCAGCTAGGATGTTTACAGAATGTGATGATAGCAAGTGATTTAGAAGAAAGATTTAAAAATAGACCAGGTTTTCTCAGCCTCAGCACTACTGACATTTTGAGCTGGATAATTCTTTATTGTGGGGCTGTTCTGTGCATTGTGGTGGTTTAGCAGCATTCCTGCACTCTACCCACCAGATGCCATGGGCATCCCTCTCCAGGGATGACAATCAAAACTGCCTCCGGACAATGTCAATGTCTTCTGAAGGTCAAAATTAGCCCTATTAAGAATCACTGAAATAGACTAATGGTTTCCAAAAGAGAAAGCAGCTGATCCTGATGGGGGCGGGAGCCGGCGGGAAGTGCAAATGAAAAGAAAGTTCTTTGACATGGAAGATGTACAAAGCATCTTTTGAGAATAGGACTTCAAATCAGATAAAAACAGGTCCTCCTTTAGTCACCCCAGCTACGGGTCTTCCCTAGAGCGTGGTTTCTGCTAGCCTTGACAAAAATCCTACCTGAGTTTAACAAAAATTCCAAGATTGTTTCTACAATGACTGAACTCCGTAAACGCTATTGAACATCACAATCAAGGTTTTCATGCTCAAAAAAGCAGGACAACCTGCAAGAATGTTGAAACTGGCTATCCTCTATTTTAATATTTCACTTGTTACAGAACCATAAAATCTTAGTATTGAAAGGATCTAAGAAGCGTTTTAATTAAGCTTACCAAATTTCCTGTAAAAGATCCTTGAGAGATGATTAGAACCTTTCACAAGGTAGATTATTCCGTCATTGGAGAACACTGCTTACTTATCAGTTTTTACGTTGGAGCTACAATCTGCCTCTGAGTAATGACCATTTCTTGGCATAAATCCACTCCCTCCTTTAGAAGTCTGAAAGTAGATGCTGAAGTCACCTATGAAGTCTTTTCTACAGCATCTCTTCTCCACTCAACCAT
This sequence comes from Capricornis sumatraensis, assembly GCF_032405125.1. NCBI lineage: Eukaryota > Metazoa > Chordata > Mammalia > Artiodactyla > Bovidae > Capricornis > Capricornis sumatraensis. Next base: position 181,953,609 of record NC_091070.1, read on the forward strand.
CCCAATACATTCAACAGTTTTCCACATGCCATCAGCCATCTCCCCACCAGTCACTCTCTTCTTCCTCCTTTGAACACTGATTGCTTCTTCAAGATCCAGAGGGCTCTCATTAGCATCTCCTAATTGCACTTAACAATGATGCTGAACCCTCACTCCTGTCATCAAGGCCCTAAAATACTCCTTTACCTCTCATCCCCCTCAGAAGACGTCTCTCTAGCCTCACAGACAGAGCAGGCAACAGACACATACAACTCTCAAGATCATGTCTTTTCCTTCTGCCTCCTCCTATCTGGGTCCTCCCTCCCAGACTTATTCTTACAAACGTACCTACATCTTTAGGTCTCTTCTTTTCTTTCCTCTAATCTGAGGAGGATGAAGACCTGTCTCCACTCATCATTCTCCCCATTCTGTGTGTTTTAGTTTTTCCTTCTCATTCTCCCCTGCTCACAGCCTACCTATGGGAGTAGACTCTCCATCTCAAAACCATCCAACAAAGGCAGCCATTCCTCCCTCTGACTAGAGAACCACAGTACTGAGTCTCCTTCCTCCTCCTCTTAGTTCCGCTAAGAGCCGTCCATATCTATTTTTATATTTATTTCTTACTTCTCTACAGTCAACATCTTTACATCAGAATACTCCCCACATACTCCCTTTGCTCCACACATACTGGGGATCTGAAGGTCTCCAGACAGACCAATTTGATTTCTGTGCCTGGAACAATCTCTCCCCTTGTCCAGCCAACAATTTTTTAAGACCCTCAGAGGTCATCTCCTTTGCATGACCTTCCCTAAAGACGTAGAGAGATCATCAGACCACCAGATAATCAGTTTAAAGAGTTAAATAAAATAATATATACCAAGTGTTTGGTGTAGTGATGGACACAGGACAAATGCTTGATAGACTGCAGTTATTATTATTCTTAGCCTCTTAGGCAGACTCCATTTCCTTTTCTCAGGGGGTCCCTTACCATCTCTAGAACATTTCCTTGTGTTTGCCTAAGCAGATGACAATTTCTCCACCAGTTCACAAATATAAGGGCAGGGACACCATTTTTTCACCTCTATGTCCCAAACACTGAGCATAACGCCTAGTACTTAGTAGGAATTCAATTAATATTTGATGAATGAGTAAATGACAATTCACCTGCATGAGTACAAGGAAATTATTATGTTTTACAATTAACAAGGGTATACCAGTTCTGTGCTGATGGTTCTGGCCTTTTCAACAGTGATATTATATTTCAAACCTCCAGTTTACATCCATGAAATCTGGAATGGATTTGAATGCCAAAAAGAGAGTCAGCATTCCCTGAGACTGGTTCCTCGGTGGGGAGAACCACCATGCCGGATCCTGGAGGCTGAATGAACTTCTGGTCCTGGCTGGTGCTGTCTGTCCTTGGTGGATCAGGTTAGCCGTAACAGCCAGCCTCTCTAGGTTCAACTGTGGGCCAGCCGCTGAAGGTGGAACAAAAGCAGTATTGATGCCACTACTCAAAGCAGGCCCCTGGGCAAGGATCAGAGGACTTGCCTGTCAACTTCTCTCTTCCCAGACACAGCATTCAGCTCTACCTCCGCCTTCAGGAACTGGGGTAATGTCAGCCACCAACACACAGGGAGAGAGGTATGGTATGTTATGCCAGGTGTGAAAGCGCTCAAAGGAATGCTGCCTGGTAGCTACCAAGGGGAGATGAATTTTAGTGGATGTTTCATTCTCATCATGGTGTTGCTAATTGTTTTATTTAAGTAGCCAACACCACTCAGAGCGAAAAGGCTGTTTGCTAACTTTTTCACCACTGTCAGAATCCTTAAATTTTATATCCACCTTCCCCCTAAGACCTAAGCTTTAAATATTTTTGTCAAATATACAAATTTACAGTTTTTACAGGGAAAATATTTACATATTGAACCCTTACAGTGTGCCAGGCACTTTGTTGCTGTACTACTCTTTGCGTATCGTCTTTTATTCCTTATAGCAACCCTATGGGGAGAGTCTATTACTTTTTTTTATAAAGGAGAAAAATGAGGCTCAGGTAGTTTAAGTAACGTGTTCAGGACCACACACCTTATAAAAGATCTTATTCGTAGTCAATCAGTTTGTCCAAAGTCACACAGCTTTTTAAATAATCTCAATTAATTAATAGCTAATTAGGTAAAAATAATTGTCCCCCTTATTTTTACTAAAATAAGCATCTTTGTAAACTTAAAAAATAATTGACCAAATTTATTAAAATATAACATATAAATACAGTAAATATATTAAAACACCACTGTCAATTAAATCCTCTAATTAGCATAATAAGAATACAAATATTTTTTCATCTAGTTGATACAATTTGAAACAAATTTCTGGTATTAGTGATCCTGTACTGTTGAAAAATAAAATGATAAGAATAATAATATGCAGTTATCAATAGGACTTTTGAAATTTCATAAATAGTTCTTAGACTTTTACTATTTATCCCAAGTGTCTGTGGGGTTTGAGACTTCCAGGATGCTGTCACTGCTCTAGAGAATGGTTCTCTGTTGCTTATCCTTTGAAAACTGTTTCTCAGTGTACTGCATACATGCTGAGTGCCATTTTTCTTCTTGGTGGACTTTTCTAAATTCAGGCAAAATTCTGTCCATTGTGAAGGCACGCAAAGGTCTTTCCTTTGACCTAAATGCTTATCTGGAGAAAACACAATTTTAGGATTTCCTCAAGCTATTTGCATGATCCCTGAAGGTACAGATCATAAAGATTTCAAAGGAATTTTAGGACTTGGGGAAGAAATGCAAAGCTCACCTTTGCCCTTAGTTTTGTGCGTCCATCAGCCCCGGGATCTGTGGGCAGGGCTTACTGGTGACTCCAGGTGTAAGTAGAAGGGTCTGATTTCAAAGTACTTTAGGAAATTCTTACAGGGACCCAAGTAAGGGGTTAAGGCTTTGATTTGCAACAGACAGACTCAAATTGTTCTGCCGCAGAGTTCATCTGCCTCCAAGAAACAAGACTCAGAGAGACCAGGGTAACAACTTCCAGCTAAAAGATGCCAGTATTCCTCTTGTTCTGTCAGCAAGAAGGACAGAGAAACTGAGCTGACACTCAGACCCAAAATAAAATCTGCTTAAAGATGAGGCATGGAATATCACACCAGAGGGAATTCACTGATGGAAAAATAATGACAATCATAGCTTCTGGTGGCAGCCCATCAAGCCACCATAATCCACAATTTATAAAAAGTCTTTGCTAACTTGGGTGTGACTTACCACTTTCTGAAAAGGTATAGACAGAATCATAGGCTGAGCTTAAAGAAACAGTGGATCAGTAGATTGAGACCTAAACCTTTACAAAGAGCCACATGCGTTAGGGATGTGAAGTGCAATATTATTTAGAAATGACTGATTTTAGTCAGGAGAACATACACATTAGTGATGAGAGATAGGGAGATAAAGTCACTATTCGGAAAATATTTAAGGTACAAAGTTAAGTGTTTAAAAAATGGAAGCAGTTGTACATACATGGCTATTGCAATTGTGAAAGATAAATGGGGAAAATGATTCAAAGGCATTGGTATCATTTACTGAGTGTGTATTATGTGCCAGGTGTGCAATAAAGCATCAGTAATCTCCTTTCATCCTTACCAAAAATTTCTATGAGGAAGCTTCTATCAAGATACATCTTGATAGGATGAGAAAACAGGCTGAGAGAAGTTAAAGTAACTTGCCTAAGATTGCACTGTGGTTAACTGTCAGAAGCAGATACTCTTAACCCCTATTAGGAAGTTATGACTTTATTGCAGGAATGCATATATTGCTTATATGATGCTTTATACCTGCCTAAACTGGGAGCCCAAACAACTGTGGATTTTCCCTACAACAGAACTATCTGGGTAAGTTCAGACTTTCCATCCTGCGATTCCAAGTCCTCTGGTATCTGCCCTGACTACATGTTAGAATCCACTTCTCTTTTCTTGCCCGCAAAGGATCTTCCTTTGAGTTCTCCCAGGACCTCCTGCAGAGCACCGCATTCTCTGGGTCTCAACTAATCCTCTCTATCCTTTAGGACCCAGCTCAAGTTCAACCTCTGCCAGGAAGCCCACATACCCACACCGATTTCTGCCTCTCGACTTCCCACAGAACATATTTTCTGTAATTTAATTATGCTGCATAGTGTTCAATCCGTTGGTTGATATACTTAAGACTCGACTCTTTGAAGTTGGTGGTTCCTAAGAGTAAGATAACTTTATATATGTTTCTTTGCTATCCTTTCAGAATGCCTAGTATAATACAAGCTCCTTTAATATTTGTATTACTCAGAATTCTTAACTGCGAATAACAGAAAACTCCACCTGGAGAAGCTAAAAGCAAAAAAAGTTAGGGTAGAGGGAAGAGGTGTTTATGGGCTCATGTAACTGACAAGTCCTGTGGCTTGGTGCATGGTTGAATTCTCCAATACACCAACTTAGCTGGCTTGCGCATATGGTCATTTCAGCTTGGGAATTGGACCAGCTCCATCCAGACTGAGAGTGGACATTAAACAGTTTTCCCCAAAGGAATAGCAATCTGCTCTTGTCAGAAAGGATGAATGGATACTGGGCAAGCAAGAACAACAAATGTCCCTTACCTTATTGTATCAAATTCCTCAGTTCTTTAATACCAGTAATAATAACGGTTCTTCTCTGGTCAGGCACCAGACTGTAACCCCATTAGGAACTGCCAGGCAGTGACAGAGCTCTTATTAACCTGATCTCAACTGAAGTGAGCCAGGCCTAGGGGCAGAGCTACAAAGGAGAGCTTACAAATCTCTGACACAGCATTTTAATACCATGGGGGATTTTTTTCCTTTCCCACAAATTGTGTTAACCCTTCGGGAACAGGGGGGAAACCCCGTGTAGAGCTCATTAGTGGCTTTCCTTTAGAGCTCTTCAAAGAGGCCCTGTCATTTGCCAACGTGATTTTTCTTAATATTGTGCAGACGGCAGGCTAATCCATCTTCAAATGATCTAATTGACTCTAACTTTCTCTTAAGAAAGGCTGTGTGGAGTTGCAAAGTCTTAATTGTGGGGTGTATGCTGAATGTCTCCAAGATTACAGAGCCAAGCGCTCAAACCAAAGCTGGGGAATTTCCAGTGGAAACTTTCAGGGGAAGAAAATGAAAGGTGCAGAGTGGCAAACTGGGGAGCTTCATCACGTCCACTTCTGGGGCCTGAGTGTTCTTAAAACTGAAGAGATTCTCAACTTACTGCCTAAGAATTTCCACTCACGGAGGTTCCCCTCGTGACATCAAAGCCTCCTGCTTTCATTTATGATGGAGGAAATGGGGAAAATAAAGGGGCAGGCAGAGGAGTAGCTGGCATATTCCGGTTGGCTGCGCAAGTACAAGGACCCCAAGTGGCCAATATTTTCTTAGAGGTTGCCCTGGCCTTCCGCTTTCTTAGCCCAGCAACCTTTACACATTTTGCAGTGGGCTTAATTAAATAAAACAGATTTACAGAGAGGAGGTGAGCTAAACAGAGTGGGGGAAGGGAGGGAGGAGGAGGCTGGAGCTGGAGCCAGGAATTGCACGCTTCCTGTGGTGGTGGGAGGGGGACACACAGAGCAGGTGAGTTTAGCGCAGAGGCTCTTTTCAATTGAGCATTCCTTTAAATTTTGTGGACCTTATTCATTCACAAATGAATAAGTAGTTGTTTATTCATCACAACTACTCTGTGGGGGTTCAATTGTTTTCTGAATTTAATCAGAGAGAACTGTGGCTCCCAGTTGAGTTCTTGGCTGCAGCTGGGGCTGGGCAGAGCTGGGATTCAGACTTCTGACTCCAAGGTGGACACCATTTGCTGAGCATCCCCCTCCCAGACATGCCAGGAGGGTTATTGTGGGGGGATGGATCATAGTCACATGCAGGTTGCCCCTCCTATCCCTTAAGGTTCCTGGCATGTATAGGTATAGCTATTCTAGCTCTCCCATTCTCTGGCAGGCCTGGGGGAACTATCATTTTTACTAGGATGAAGTAATATATTAACAGTAAAATGGTTTCTGTCAACATCAGGCCTTCAGGTCTTTGTTCTGCCCTCCCCCCAAAATATATTTATATTGGCCCCAGCGTGCAATATCCCACTTTTCATTTGCATTTGCAATCCCTTCTGTCTCATCTGGTAGACAATCTGCAGGAAATCAGGCTGTAAAGAAACTGGCAGTGACCCTAAGGCACTTTATTAATTCCACTTTCATGTCCCCTGGGATGCTGAGAATAGGGGAGCAGTCAGGCTCCTGAAGTGGAGCCCCTCTTCTATAGAGATGTATCCATATTCCCCCACGTAATCCAGGGCCACAAAAGGAGTCTCCCTGGGCCATCTATCTTTAACGACCCTAAAGAAGAAGCCACAGAAAGCAGACTCCTAATAACTGGAATAATAGCAAACTTCCATTGAGGGCTTGTTACATGCCAGGCACTGTGCGAACTGAGTTACACACATTATCACACTTAATCTGCACAATCCTTTGAGTAGATGCTGTTATGATCGCCGTTTTTACAGAAGAGAAAACCTCACAGGTTATTCTGCAGCCCCAGAAGCTTTTATACTCTGAGCCAGGCCACACTGGAGTGTCCATGACTCATTCACTTATTGTTCAGATATTAATCAAATGCCCTCTCTGTGCCAGGGGTAGAGAACACAAAGATGATTTTCCCACAAAAATCAGAGACATATCCATGTCCCTCTCCCTGTAGTCCCCACTCATCCCTGATGATGGAAAAATCTGGGTGAGGATGAGACCAATAATATGCTTTATCAAAGCCCAAGGTTTATGAGTATGTGCACAGGGGCTGTGAAGGTGGGATGGAAGAGGGGGCATGAGTTAAATACCAGCTCTGTCCTTATGCACTGTTTGGTATTTTGCATGTATTTTCTCATTTGATTTCATATGTTCTGTTTACTTCTATTTATTGAACTTAAGATATTACACTTGCCTCCTCTCCAGGCCATCTCAGATCTTCATTCTTTGCAACTTACCTACTCCCATTTTAGACTAAGTCACCAAACCACCTATTTTTTTCCCACTGGGACTAATACAGCAGCCTCCTTACTAGCCTTCTGGCTTCTGTTCATGCAGCCACCACACAGCTGCCAGGGTACTCGTCTGTACATTAGAAAAGGACATTCCTTCAGCTAAAGCCTCCCACGGCTTCAACCACTCTTGGCTTTAGATGTCCATATCACACCTGCTTATCTTTCCAACCTCATGCCGCTCCTTCCAACCCTGCTCACCCAATTTCAGCCACCTTGGCCTACTTTCCATTCTGTGATTGTGCCAAACTCTCTCCCACTTCAGGGACTTTCCTCGAGTTGTTCTTTTGCTTAGAACAGTCTCTCTTCTCCCAGCTCTTCAAAAGGCTGGCTCGTTTCCTTCCTTCACATGTCAGTTCAAATGTCAACTCCTTGGGGGAAAAGTTTTGCTCACCAAGCTATGAAAGCAGCCCCTTTCCTACCCCTACCCCCCAATTACACATTACCCAATATCTTCCTATTTGTATCTGTACTTGTTGTCTGTGTTTGTTGTTTAGTGTCCTGATTCCCACTAGAATCAAGGTCCATAAGGACAAAGAATTTGCCTGGTGCTGTCTGTCAATGCATTCCCAAAGCCTTGGCCTGGCACACAGTAGTTGCCCCATTAATATTTGCTAAATTAACAATATTAGCAAGGGAACCTTCCCAAAGACTCTGAGGTGGACACCTCTGACATTTTTATTTTGTAGTTTAAGAAACCAGCCTGGGATCCAAACCCAGGTCTGTACAGTTCCTATGCCAGGCCTCTTGTTCTATGCCAGGTATTCTTCTAAGGCCATCAAAATACAAGGAAGATGCAGGCTACAGCATGGAGGTACCTTGAAGACATGCTTCAATGAAAGAAGCCAGACACAAAAGACTATATCCGGCATGATTCCATTTATATAAAATGTCCAGAAGAGGCAAACTCAGGGAGACAGAAAGCAGATTAGTGGTTGTCAGAGGCTGAGGGCGGGGCTTGGGGGATGGGGAGTGACTGCTTAATGGGTACAGAGTTTCCCTTTGGGGTGATGAAAATGTTTTGCAATTAGGTAGGAGTGATGATTGTACAATTGTAGCAGCAACTATACTAAGTGCCACCAAACTGTCCACTTAAAAATAGTTAGCGTGTTAAATTTTATGTTACGTATATTTTGCCATCATCATCATTGTCATTGTCGTCATCATCATAAAGGCAAGGAAGATTGCCCAGAAGAGCCAGGTACCCATAGCCATTTGAAAGCTGAGTCAGGGACCCACTCACAGTCATGGTCCCCTTGCTCCTTGCTGGCTGCAGATGTGGGAGCTGCCTCCTCCCATTGTCCTGACCCTCTGCAGGATCTGCCTGCCAGCCTCGTGGACTGTTTCACAATTAACCCTAATCTAAAAGAATAACATTTTACTTTGCAACTTCACAGTGTTTCTCTTTGTAATTTACCCTCTCTCTTTAATCAGGATGATCACCCAAACAGTCATTTATGTGTGTGTGTGTGTGTGTGTGTGTGTGTGTGTGTGTGTATATATATATATTTTTTTTCTACTCCAGGAGGAAACATAGCCTGTTGAATGTGGCTTTGAAATCCTGTCCAACTGCCACTCCCAGTTTTTGAATTTCTGTTTTTAGCCCAACACAGAAAACCGATTCAAACAAATACTATTCTGCAAAAGGAGTGAGTTCTGTAGTATTTTTTACCAAAGAAAGTCTCTCTCAAACAAAATGGAGAGGGGATGTAGTGAGGATTGGGGTGGAGCACTGTGCTGGAAGATGCCTCACATACCTGCCCAACACCAAAGCTAGAACATCATCCAGTCTCCGAGTTCAACAGAATGCTTCTCATTTGGTCCCCAAGTATCAAATCTCCCCGTGCTCTAATCACTAGAGGGCTTTATCAGGGTTACAAATCTTGACTTATTTTTCCTGAATTCAATGAAATAGGCTGGACAACACTAGTGAGATAGTGCTTTCAGGACTGTTTGGCATGAAGCCATGACGTGATTGTGGGTCAGAGGGGACTTACCGAGGGGCCATGGGTGCCTGGATTCAGGTCACTGTAAATGAATGAGCAGGTGGTACATCATCCAATTAGCACTTCAATAAAGGCCTACTAAGTGCCAGATACTGTGCTAAATGCATTATTTCATTTTAATGGAACAATTTACTCAGCCCCTACTGTGCACTTGGACTAAAGCATGAACAGGTGAGCAAGATTGCTGCCGCCACTGAGTTAATGATCTAATACATTCTAGAGCTGTGCTGTCAAATATGGTGGCCACAAAACACATATGTCCTTTGAACATTTGGTGGCTAATTCATTGAGAAAATGAAAACTTTTTTCAATTTTAGTTAATTTAAATTTAAAAACTGAAGTAGTGTAAAATACTTTTCTGCTAAAAACAACTTTATTGTTCTGGTATATTTTACTTGAATTGCTGTATCACCTAAGATTTTATTATATTTCACATACCAAGCAAGCACATTGCTTCCAACTTTACATGTTAACACATCACCAATCTATAAGGTATAAATACACTGATTAAATCCAGTGATTCTTTTCTGTACACCAGGTAACATTGTTTTGTGCTTATTTGAGTATTTTATGCATACAGCATGAATTATGGTGAAACCTATGTAAATCATATTTGGTAATTATTACTTTTTAAAATTTTTATTTTTACTTTATTTTGCTTTACAATACTGTATTGGTTTTGCCATACATTGACATGAATCAGCTACGGGTGTACATGAGTTCCCAATCCTGAACCCCCCTCCCACCTCCCACCCCATATCATCTCTCTGGATCATCCTCGTGGGATGATTTGGGAGAATGGCATTGAAACATGTATACTATCATGTAAGAAACGAATCACCAGTCTATGTTCGATACAGGATACAGGATGCTTGGAGCTGGTGCATGGGGATGATCCATATTTGGTAATTAAATTGAAATACTATTACAGAGTTAGTTAACTTTTCTAGCTAAAAATAACTATGGATGAACTTTGAAATTTAAAATGATGGCACACTCAGTTCAGTTGCTCAGTCATGTCTGACTTTGCAATCCCATGGAATGCAGCACACCAGGTCTCCCTGTCCATCACCATTTCCCGGAGCTTGCTCAAACTCATATCCATAGAGTTTGTGATGCCATCCAACCATCTCATCCTCCGTCATCCCCTTCTCCTCCTGCCTTCAATCTTTCCCACCATCAGGGTCTTTTCAAATGAGTCAGTTCTTCACATCAAGTGGCCAAAGTTCTGGAGCTTCAGCTTCAGCATCAGTCCTTCCAATGAATATTCAGGACTGATTTCCTTTAGGATTGACTGGTTTGATCTACTTGCAGTCCAAGGGACTCTCAAGAATCTTCTCCAACACCACAGTTTAAAAGCATCAATTCTTTGGTGCTCAGCTTTCTTTATGGTCCAACTCACATCCATACATGACTACTAGAAAAACCATAGCTCTGACTAGATGGATCAAATGGCATACTGCTGCTGCTGCTGCTAAGTTGCTTCAGCCATGTCTGACTCTGTGCAACCCCACAGATGGCAGCCCACCAGGCTCCTCTGTCCCCGGGATTCTCCAGGCAAGAATACTGGAGTGGGTTGCCATTTCCTTCTCCAAGATGGCATACTACTGATGGAGAATTTAGAAGCAATTTAGAAGAGACTACTAAGATCAGACAGTGATAGGAAAAGGAGACTAGAATAAAGTATGCTGCAAATTTCATGATGAATGTCAATTGTCAGAGTCAAATAAAAAGTTGTTTGTTTATTGTGCTGAGTTAAAGATAATAAAGTAGTTAATTCTGATGATGCACTTTCAGCAAATACACAGTGATTTTGATTTAAAAATTGGTCCCTATCAACAGTCAAAAAAGTATCAGTGAAATGGGTCATCTGAAATCAGAGTTAAATGCTGTACAAATGAAGGTGGTTTTTTTTTTTTTTACACTTTAACCAAATCTGAGTGTGTTTCTTAGACCTAGTGTAAAACTGCTTTGAGATGGAGAGATGGTAATAGAAATTATTGTTTTAGTTATAGACAGACTGTAGAATCAGAGAAGGCTATGGCAACCCACTCCAGTACTCTTGCCTGGAAAATCCCATGGACAGAGGAGCCTGGTAGGCTGCAGTCCATGGGGTTGCTAGGAGTCGGACATGACTGAACGACTTTACTTTCACTTTTCACTTCTGTGAATTGGAAAAGGAACTGGTAACCCACTCCAGTGTTCTTGTCTGGAGAATCCTAGGGACTGGGGAGCCTGGTGGGCTGCCTTCTATGGGGTCGCACAGAGGCGGACACAACTGAAGCGACTTAGCTGCAGCAGCAGCAGACTGTAGAATGTAAAACTTCTTTAACAAAGTCAAAGACCAACTGATGCATAATTTGAAAAATTGTGGGAACTTATCTTTTGTTTTAGATGAAATGAAAGTTACACAAGAAATTGCACAATTAATACTTTGGGTGTATTTTACTTTAAATGACTTCCAAATTCACAAAGAAATGTCAATTCGTAGTGCATAAAATGGAACTCTTGGTAGATTTTAATCTTTTACATTCATCAAATAATTTCACCTAGGTATGAAAAAATTAGTTTCTATCACAATGAATGGTATTCCAACTGTTAGGTCAAAAATCTAGACAATGGAATCTTAAAACAAGACTGATAGTTTCTTTATTGCTTAGTTCTGTATAATACATGTTGAAAATATCTGTGTTCAGTTTTATTAAGCAGACACTATGAAAGCATCATGCATACAGTTATTAAAATTGTTTCATATATACACGCAAATGGAATCATTGCCAGTTTACAGAAATGGTGAAAGAAATCAAAGGCAATCAATGTCATGATCTTGTGTTCATTGCCAGTGCTTGTTGACAGAATTATGGAAGAGTTTTGCAAAGATATACTTTGCTGTTGATTCTGACTACACACTTTCTTGAAATAGAATGAATGCTTGCCAAATACTCAATAATGAAAAACAAAAAGAAAAAATGGCAGAATGATTTATATTTTTCACTGATGTCTCAATGGATGTGAACATGTTAAACTTGCAGCTCCAAGGAAAGGAAAAGCTTACTGTAACCTAACTAGTCCAAGAGATGCCGATTGGATCCCTGGTTCGGGAAGATCCCCTGGGGTAGGAAATGGCAACCCACTTCAGTATTCTTGCTTAGAAAATTCCATGGACAGAGAAGCCTGGCAGGCTACAGTCCATGAGGTTGCAAAGAATTGGACACGACTGAAGGACTATGTGCAACCTAACTGGTCAGGTATGAGAATGCATGTTGTGAATGAGACTTCACAATACAAATCAACAATCATGATTTTTATATATTTAACATGAATTGATATGCAGAAGATTTTAATTATAATTGACAGAGTTTTATAAATTTACTGTAAAAACTAGAAGAAAAATTTGAAGAATGCTTTGTTGGTATTTATAAATTTAGTGTTGCATAAATATACCATTGAATTCAATATTAATGATACCAAGCTGATATAAGATTTAGTGAATTTACTTAATGTGGATAGACATAGTTTAGAAACAGATATGTTTATGTTTCAAAATCAAATCATTTCTTCTAAAAATGATTAGCTGGTTTTGTAATATGGATGTGAATATTAAAGAAAAGTTATTTGGGGGGTTATTGGATTCACTTTGGTTATTGGTTATTAAATTTGGTTATTGAAAAACTTTGAGAATATTGGGAACACCTTGGGGATGTGAATCTATGTTTTCAATTGTCAATTTTAAAATACAGATCAAGTATTTCTGATGGAAATTTAGTCTCTAAATTAAGATGTGTTGTAAATATGTTATACATTAGATTTTAAAAATTTAGAAAAAAGAATGCAAAATATCTCAATAATTTTTATACTGATCCCATGTTGAAATTATAATATTTCAGTTGTGTTGGACAAATATATATTAAAGTTAATTTCACTTATTTCTTCGACATTTTTAATGTGGGTTCAATTCAGTTCTGTCACTTAGTCATGTCCAACTCTCTGCGACCCCATGAACGCCGCATGAAGCCAAGCACGCCAGGCCTCCCTGTCCATCACCACTCCCGGAGTCCACCTAAACCCATGTCCATTGAGTAGGTGATGCCATCCAACCATCTCATTCTTTGTTGCCCCCTTCTCCTGCCCTCAATCTTTCCCAGCATCAGGGTCTTTTCAAATGAGTTAGCTCTTCACATCAGGTGGCCAAATTATTGGAGTTTCAGCTTCAGCATCAGTCCTTCCAATGAACACCCAGGACTGATTTCCTTTAGGATGGACTGGTTGGATCTCCTTGGGACTCTCAAGAGTCTTCTCCAACACCACAGTTCAAAAGCATCAATTCTTCGGCACTCAGCTTTCTTTATAGTCCAACTCTCACATCCATACATGATGACTGGAAAAATCATAACCTTGACTAGATGGACCTTTGTTGACAAAGTAATGTCTCTGTTTTTTAATATGCTATCTAGGTTGGTCATAATGTTCCTTCCAAGGAGTAAGTGTCTTTTAATTTCATGGCTGCAGTCACGATCTGCAGTGATTTTGGAGCTCAGAAAAATAAAGTCAGCCTCTGCTTCCACTGTTTCCCCATCTATTTGCCATGAAGTGATGAGACCAGATGCCATGATCTTAGTTTTCTGAATGTTGAGCTTTAGGCCAACTTTTTCACTCTCCTCTTTCACTTTCATCAAGAGGCTCTTTAGTTCTTCACTTTCTGCCATAAGGGTGGTGTCATCTGCACATCTGAGGTTATTGATATTTCTCCCGGCAATCTTGATTCCAGCTTGGGCAATCTAGCCCAGCGTTTCTCATGATGCACTCTGCACATAAGTTAAATAAGCAGGGTGACAATATACAGCCTTGACGTACTCCTATTCCTATTTGGAACCAGTCTGTTGTTCCATGTCCAGTTCTAACTGTTGCTTCCTGACCTGTATATAGGTTTCTCAAGAGGCAGGTCAGGTGGTCTGGCATTCCCATCTCTTTCAGAATTTTCCACAGTTTATTGTGATCCACACAGTCAAAGGCTTTGGCATAGTCCATAAAGTAGAAATAGATGTTTTTCTGGAACTCTCTTGCTTTTTTGATGATCCAGCTGATGCTGGTAATTTGATCTCTGGTTCCTCTGCCTTTTCTAAAACCAGCTTAAACATCTGGAAGTTCACGGTTCATGTATTACTGAAGCCTAGCTTGGAGAATTTTAAGCATTACTTTGCTAGCGTGTGAGATGAGTGCAATTGTGCAGTAGTTTGAGCATTCTTTGGCATTGCCTTTCTTTGGGATTGGAATGAAAACTGACCTTTTCCAGCCCTGTGGCCACTGCTGAGTTTTCCAAATTTGCTGGCATTATTGAATGCAGCACTTTCACAGCATCGTCTTTCAGGATTTGAAATAGCTCAACTGGAATTCCATCACCCCCACTAGCTTTATTCGTAGTGATGCTTCCTATGGCCCATTTGACTTCACATTCCAGGATGTCTGGCTCTACATGAGTGACCACACTATTGTGATTATTTGGGTCGTGAAGATCTTTTTTGTACAGTTCTTCTGTGTATTCTTGCCACCTCTTTTAATACCTTCTGCTTCTGTTAGAGTTAGGGTACTATTAATTTTAAAATTGCATATACAACTTTCATTAAATTTCTAATGGACAACATTGTTCCAGAAACACAGGTAAATATCACAGTGCTCATCATATTATATTCTAAGGGCCTTGAGAAAAAAGTGGGTTTTATGTGAGCATATAGAATGCTACTCAGTACAATCTTAGAGTACCTAGTAGAGTGTAGGGACATTAGAAACTGGTGGTGGTTCAGTGGGTAAAGAATCTGCCTATAATGCAGGAGACACAGGAGATGCAGTTTCAATCCCTGGGTCAGGAAGATCCCCTGGAGGAGCAAATGGCAACCGATTCTGGTATTCTTGCCTGGAGAATCTCATGGACAGAGAAGTCTGCTGGGTTACAGTCCAGGGGATCACAAAGAGTCAGACACGACTGAGGTGACCGAGCATGCATGCATGCAAGGAAATACTAGGCCATCTGTTGAAGTAACATATGTTTGTGATAACTGAAATGATAGTTTTTCCATTCTCTATAGAATATTTCCCATTCCAATAGCAAGCATTTGCATTTAGGTTACTTCACCATTGTCCAAGTTCTAGGAGGAGGTTCCTGACTTACTCACTAAGCAAAGTCAAGAGCATGGCCTGAATTGACCCCAGACTAGTCTTCTAATGTTACCAATTGCTGGCAGTGACTATGGAATGCATTTACTAAAGATAAATATTTTGTAACCATGAGTTCAACTTGGTTAGGGCAGGATATATTGGCCTGTCAGCATCATTTAGTAATAATAATTGGATTTATGATTTGCACCTGGTTTCAGTGGAGTCTTGGGGTTTCATCAGCTGAGATGTGTCCTGTGGCTGGAATGTGCCTGTGTGATCAGTTCACTAACAAATGACCTCCAAGATGAGCTGACTTTGGACTTCTCGGTACCCAGATGTTTCACATGCAGGCCAGTGGAGGTTTGAGACCTGCTGACAAAGGGTATTCTCTGCAATCAGCTGAAAGACAAAGTTTGCACCTGAGATCTCTGGGCCCCTTGCAGTGCATGTCCATGTCTTACTGCTGCTGTACTGTATCCCTTGCCTGTAATAAAACTGTTCCATGAGGATAAACTAAGTGTTGTGAGTCCATTCAACAGTTGAACACATCAGGGAACTAATGTACGAGGTCGACAATGGATCTTCTTCCCCCAGAGGAGGCAAGTAGCTGACTAACTGAAGCCTGAGCCCTGGAGTCTACGTGCCTTGGATCGGGTCAAGGCTTCACCCTTGCTAACTGAGTCTCTCTGTCTCTTTAAAAAAAAAAAAATTTATTTATTTTAGTTGGTGGCTAATTGCTTTACAATATTGTGGTGGTTTTTTCCGTACGTTGAGATGAATCAGCCACGGGTACACATGTGTCCCCCCATCCTGAACCCCTGTCCCATCCCTCTGGGTTGTTCCAGTGCACTGGCTTTGAGTGCCCTATTTTATGCATCAAACTTGGACTGGTCATCTGTTTTACATATGGTAATATACATGTTTCATTGCTATTCTCTCAAATCATCCCACCCTCACCTTTTCCCAGAGTCCAAAAGTCTGTTCTTTACATCTGTGTCTCTTTTGCTGTCTCACATATAGGGCCATCGTTACCATCTTCCTAAATTCCATATATATGCGTTAATATACTGTGTTGGTGTTTTTCTCTCTGATTTACTTCACTCTGTATAATAGGCTCCAGTTTCATCCACCTCATTAGAAATGTGTTCTTTTCTATAGCTGAGTAGTGAATACTCTATTGTGTATATGTACCACAGCTTTCTTATCCATTCGTCTGCCGATGGAGATCTAGGTTGCTTTCATGTCCTAAGCTTTTGCAAACAGTGCTGCAATGAACACTGGGGTACACGTGTCTCTTTCAATTCTGCTTTTCTTGGTGTGTATGTCCAGCAGTGGGATGGCTGGGTCGTATGGCAGTTCTATTTCCAATTTTTTAAAGAATTCCACACTGTTCTCTATAGTGGCTATACTAGTTTCCATTCCCACCAACAGTGTAAGAGTGTTCCCTTTCCTCCACACCCTCTCCAGCATTTATTGCTTGTAGACTTTTGGATAGCAGCCATTCTGACTGACATGAGATGGTACCTCATTGTGGTTTTGATTTGCATTTCTCTGATAATGAGTGATGTTGAGCATCTTTTCATGTGTTTGTTAGCCATCTATATGTTTTCTTTGGAGAAATGTCTGTTTAGTTCTTTCGCCCATTTTTTGATTGGGTTGTTTATTTTTCTGGTATTGAGCTGCATGAGCTGCTTGTATATTTCAGAGATTGATTCTTTGTCGGTTCATGTGTTGAAACCTAGTATGATGGTAAGAGAAGGTGAGGCTCTGGGAGGTAATTAAGTCATAAGGATGAAGCCCTCATAAATAGGTTTAGTGTCTTTATAAAAGGGACCCCAGAGAACTCTCTTTCCCTCTTCCCACTATATGAAGATACAATGAGAAAACAGAAGTCTGAAATCTGGAAGGGAGTTCTTACAGGAACCCAATCATGATCTTGGACTTCCAGCCTCCAGAACTGTAAGAAACCAATTTCTGTTGTTCATAAACCACTCGGTCTATAGTTTTTTTGCTATAGCAGCCTGGACTAAGACACTGAGTCACTTAATCTGCCTGAGGAGCTAATGATGCCTACCCTGAAGGATTTGATGAACCCATCCTCACCGTGCAAGGCCCATGCCTGGCACAGAACACTTAGTTCATGTTTACCACAGTTAGCAAATTCTGTCTACAGAATCCCAAGAAGCAAATTTCTAGCAGCTTTCTGTCCTGGTTTTAGCCTCCAAGAGTTAATAAATATTGAGATCTAGACTCTGAGCACCTCTGAGCACTCTCTACACAGTTTGAAAGAACTTATTATGATAAGAAAGAACACAGACATGATCATCAACTTTTCTATTTTTCTAGTCAGGAAGGTAAAGTGCCAGGCTATGCTGTGAACGCTACTGGATAGTTATAAGATCAAAGGACATAATAAAAATGTTCTGAAGATTACAGTCATACAAATACAAGAGGTCTTCTTATTCTTGTTCCTTTCTACAATCTCTCTTGGGAATTTTACCCCCTGTGAAGCTCTGTCCATTGACTTAGGCAAAATGACTCTTGTGACTACTGCTACAGTCCTGATCTCCATCCCAGGTCCCAGTTTCACAGTCTAAACTGTCTGCTGATGGTTTCACCTGAAGACCAGGCAGGAATAGCAGCTTTGAATGTGTTCTCTCTGACTGATAATTCCCCCCCTACCTTGCCTCTACCCCAGCTTTCTAGAGGCATGGAAATCAATCTGGGTTATTAATTCAGGTGCCGTGTGATCATGGATTCACTCCTCACAGTTCCCCTGCTTAGCTCAGCATCCACAAGGAGGCGGCCCCTGCAGGCTGTTAGTCACAGGCTTCCTGTGTCAGCTGACTTCTTGTAGAGTTCCCCTGATGGGAGGCATTGGCTGGTGTTTAGAAGTCGGAAGGAGGGCAGAAGCCAGATTGTTTCCCCCCTTCTTTCTGCCCTGGGCAATCAATGGGGGCACCTTCTCACGGCCTCAGTGCCCACAGGACAGGCTTGTCACCATCTCAACGTCCACAGATGACCCTACACTTGGGTTCTGGTAAAACCACCTCTTCTTTTTGCCCTGCAAGTCTAGGCATGGCTCTGGCTTCGACCTGTCACTGCCATTTGAGTAGCATCACCCACATTCTAGCACAGTCAAGATTATTCATAACATTTCAGTTTTTGTGTTTGTTGTAAGATTCGGTTGTTTCTCTTGTAAAGCTGTGGGTGGTGGTGGTTTAGCCACTAAGTTGTGTCTGACTCTTGTGACCCCATGGACTGTAGCCCACCAGACTCCTCCATCCATAGAATTTCCCAGTCTAGAATACTGAGTGAGTTGCCATGTCTTTCTCCCTTACCAACCCAGGGATTGAACTGGGGTCTCCTGCATCTCTGGGGTCTCTCTTTACCGACTGAGACACCAGGGAAGACTCTTGTAAACTGTATGAGTGCACTGTATGAGTGCACAAATCAGTAATGAGCCTCTATTCACAAGTCACACATGCAAAGTAGTGTCCTTATTTTCCTATAAGCCTTCAGGGCCTGCCAGTCAGACAACAAAAAAATTACTTAAAAATTTTTGTTTTGTTTTGGTCACATGGCCAGATCTTAGTTCTCCAACCAGGAATGGAATCCATGCCCCCTGCAGTGGAATCACAGAGTCCCAACCACTGGACTGCCAGGGAATTACTGATGGTTCTTTAGAAACACCCACATGAAGAGGACTGTCTTCAGTACCACCTCCTGCTGTGATCTCTTTGCTTAATTTCAAACAGAGGCACTCTATCCTCAAGACAGGAGCCTCATGAAGAAATATGGAAGGAAATTGTTGCTCTATTTAACATGAGGTGAGTAGAGCCTGCTACTGACCAGCAGAATGAATGGTTATTTCCTCTTCATCCAGGAGGGCACAGAACCACACAACTGCAGATCCTGGTGGTGGTGATGGGGAGGGTTGCTATGTGGAAGTTCTCTGCAAAGTCATTCTTACTGATTGATCTAACTACATACCACCATGCTTGGAATGGGCAGGAGGGATGCACAAGACAGATAAAAAAGAACAATTAACACCTCAAAGAAGAGAAAGGGAACCCAAGAGGAAATTACATGAAATCAGAACTTGAAAAGATCTCACTATAATAAAGGAAATAACAAATTGAGTCACTAAGTCATAAAAATATGTATTTAGAAGAACTCTTAGATCACACTGAACTCAAGTTCTTCAGTTTGAAAATAAAGAAACTGAGGCCCAAAGAAGGTAAGCATCCTGTGTAGGGTCACTGGCAAATAAATGACACAGAAAGGGCTAGAATCCTGACAAATGCCTTTTCTCTAGACCTTTGCTTCTCAAAGTATGTGGACGAGCCTCACTAGAGCCTGTACCTGGTGGGAGCCTATTAGAAATGCAGAGCCTCAGGCTCCACCCCAGACCTACACCTTTGAATCTGCATTTTAGCAACACCTCGGCTGACTTCCATGCAATTACAATCGAGAAGCAGTGGCCAAAACCACACTCTGATATCTCTGGGCTTTCTGTTCACTCAAAGCCAGAACTGGAGTAGAAATGTTCTCCATTTCTTGAAAAGTACTTGCTCTGTAACTTACAGTGAAAGCTTATATTAGGGCTCATAAAGACAGGAAAGAAAAGTTTAAATGATGTTGAATGAGGGTTTTTGGATTGGCTTTGCTGTCTGGCACTCACTGTATGACTTAAAAACAGTTTCTAAGAACCAGAAGCCTGGAACACAGAAGGAACTTGATAAAAATGTGTTAAGCAAATAATAAAACTTTGTTATATGTGGAGAAAATATTTCAGGACAGATGTTCAATTTAACACACATTCATTGAGCACCAACTTATATACTAGGTGCTGTGTTAGGCGTGGCAATATATTTATGACTAACTCACAGACTGAAAACCTCATAGCACAACACGTGCTCCTCAAAAACAAGGCCTTATCTTGCTTCTTCTCCTTTTAAATGTGCTCTGCACACATGACACACTTTGCCAATATTCACAAGTAAAGTTCTAATTGGAAGCTTTCCACACCCTATTCATACAGTGGGAATTGCTGAGTGATGGAGGTGGATTGGGATGTAAGGGCTTGGCTTCTCAACCTTCTATACTTTTGGAACCATCTCCCAGTGGGGTTGGTAAATCCTTCTTATCTAATCTCTCTGCATTCCCTCCCTCTGCTCCTTCTCTGCAGAGAACTGAGTTTCAAGGGGTTTGATGAAGAGATGGAGGTTAGCTACTTCACTGGAACTGTGGCCCTCTGTGTTCTGGGCCAGCTGCTGAGTGACTTACCCGTCTCCTCTCTACAGGGCACCTCCACCCCTGAACTGCCTGAGTAGCTGTGTTGAAAGTTATCCTTGAGTTTATCTTGAATTGAAAATTACATTATCATTTCCTGGGCTGGGCTAACGCCCAGCTACACTTCTTCACTGTGGCTGAGACTCGGAAGCAGATAAGAAAAGGAAAGAATTCATCAAAAGCTGGTCACTTTATCTTTCTGCAGAAAGGGACTAAAGCCAAAGGCCAATGAGAGGAAAGGAAATAGAGACTTCAAGGTCTCTGGTTGGGGTTCACATCTAGATATGTTGTCCAGAAGGACTAGCTGGAAAGAAGTCATGGTCTTTTTGCTAAAACAGCAATGATGATGATGGTGACATTAGTCAACATTATGAAGCTCCTAATATGTACCAGGCACAGTGCTACCCGCATTATAAGCATCTACTTATATTTTACCTTTACAACAAGCTTATGAGATACTTTTTCTTAACCATGGTCTTTCTCAGACTGATTCTTCAGGAGACCTCATAAGATGAAAGAAAAGAAATACAACTTAAATTCACTGAACTTTAATTATCTACCAGGCCCCATGCCAGGACTTTTGATGTGTAAATAGTTCACAGTGGAATAGTTCAGTCAGTCACTCAACAAATGCTGTTTCATTCATTGGAGGAATACTTACTGAATTCTATGAGGTATTAAGTAATTCATATTCATAGTCTCATCACTGCCAATGACAATTCTATAAGATAGGTACTATTATTGCCATCTCAAGTGAAAGTCACTTAGTAGTGTCCAATTCTTTGTGACCCCATGGACTATACAGTCCACAGACTTCTCCAGGCCAAAATACTGGAGTGGGTAGCCGTTCCCTCCTCCAGGGGATCTTCCCAACCCAGGCATTGAACCTAGGTCTCCCACATTGCAGACAGATTCTTTTCCAGCTGAGCCACAAGGGAAGTTAGATGTTGTCTTTCTCCCTCCCTTCCTCTCATCCCCTCATTCTCCTTTTTTTTAAATGAATATTTACTGAATGTTGGCTATGTTCTAGGACTGGGATAGAATGATATATGAAGCAGATAATGCTCTGACCTCATGAAACTTATTTTGCAGACAAATAAAGGCATAAAAAAGAAAATATTAGGTGGTGACCATACTCTGTATCAATGAAGCAGTTATAGGATAGAAAGTGCCTGGGGCTACTTTAGATTCAGGGATCATTTCTGAGGAGGTGACATTTTAGGTGGGCACTAAATAACAAGAAAAGAGTGACTCATGTTAAGATCTCGGAACAAAGCCTTTCAAGCAGAGAGAACAGCTAGCTCAGGAATCCTAGGGCCTGTGGAACAAGCCTGGAGAGTCCAAGGAACAGAACCTCCGCCAGCGTGGCTAGAGTTGAATGATGGTGGTGGAAGGCCAGAGGGAAGCAGGGAGGCTTACACGTCAGGGCAAGGAGTCGGAAATCTATTCCAAATGGGAAGTCCAGGGGAGTGAGGGGCCTACGAGGGCAGAAAATACTTTTAAAAGCTCACTCTGGTTTCTGCAATGAGAAATTGCTTATAGGAGACAAGGGTGGAAGAAGGTAAAGCAGTGCTAAGGTGGTTGCAGAATTTCAAATAGGAGAGTGGTGGAGAGGAGGGTCACAGGCGAGATGAAGAAGAGCGGGTGGAGGGTCAGAAGCACTTGCTGATGAAGTGAAAGGCCTGTTCTTTCAGGCCCCAGCACACTGGGGCGGCAGGTGGAGGGCAAAGATTAGCCTCTGTAGTTTCCACAGAGTTTGGCCAAAAGCTTGGCATTTTGTAGGTGATTGATAAATATTTGTTGGCCTGAACTGATGCTTAGTGTTTGCTGTACTGGGTCTGTTTGCCTGTTAGAAAGCTCAAGAGATACACCAGGAGGCCTAGGCAAACGTGAGTGATATAATATTGGGACTCCCCAGTTCTCGCAGGGTCCAATCCATCAATTTAATAATCCCTAAAGATTAAAACTGAAGAAGTTTAATATGAACTAGGTCCAGTTAAAGCCATTTAACTTTAACTTTTGTGAGCCTGTTAACTAATACAGGGATCAAAACATCTTCCCTGGAGAGCTGTTTTGGAGCAGAGAGGTGATATATGTGAGAAGTCCCAACCATTGCCTTATTTGGGGGAAGAAATTCAACAAAGGGAAGTTGCCATCATACGGAACAATACCCTGGGGCCTCAGAGGCCTCCTAAGATAGTACTAAACCTGTGGTGTCTGTAGACATCAACAACATGCCCTGGTGGAGGTGGGGGAATATGGAATGACAGAGGAAGGACCTAAAAAAATATGAAAATCAACCTTTTCAGAATTCTGGAAATTGGCCAAAGTCTTGCAACACTCTGAGAATTTATTCAAGAAAAGATCAGAGTCCTATGGAATTTTAACTTGCCCTATTCTCATCTGCCCCTTCTGAGTTCGGCAGTAACCTTGAAAACTGGCAGCTATGAAAGCCAGCAGCAGAGCGCTCACTGGAGGAGGCAAAGGGGTTTGCAGGGCCTCAAAATCCTGTTTGCAGAGAACTGGCATGATTTCACCTGTTGAGCAAGACTCTGGAAAAGCCCCTTTCACAGGGCTTGATTTTTTTTTTTTTTTTTTAACTGGACTCGGAACTTCTGGGTGGGAAAAGCCCTAGCCCCAGGACATTTGTTAAAAAAAAAAAAAAAACAACCTCATAGTTGCCTGGGCTAACAGTATCAGCTGGGGAAAAAATGGAGCCTAGCCAAAAAAAGCTCAAAAGCTCTCAAAGGGAGGATCTAAGGAATGAGACAGTTATAGGGGACTTTGAAAACCTCTGACATACTTCTGGAGATGTGGAAGGATGCACTCATATGAGGTCATGTGAGGGGTTGTGTGCATACGTAGGACAGATCCGAGAAAGCCTTAATCTCTCACCTCTGGCTAACTTCGAGGTCATGCTCAAGCAGGAAATGAAAGCAAAGATAGAATTATAAACTGGAGTGCTAAAGGGATTCCTCCAAAACACACATGGAACCCTTCAGCAAAGGGTGGGAGACTTATTGGTTTAAAGTAACTTCTGTCCAATTGTTAGCTGATCTCTGAGCTGAGCACAGACTTCTGTAGCATACGTGATAGGGAATATAGACTATTCAGAATTATTCCAGAAAAGTCACTAAACAAACAGGAACAACAAAACACAGCAACATCAGAAAGGAAGTGATCCGATTTCTAGAATTACCACAATACATTATTTAAATGCTCAGTTTTCAAAAAACAGTAAGTTCTTTGAAAAGACTGATGAAATTGACAAATCTTTAGTCAGACTAGCTAGTTTTACCAAGAAAAAAAATACAAGTTACTAAAATCAGATATGAAAGAAGAAACATCACAACTGATATTATAGAAATTTTAAAAATCATAAGTTAAACTCTAAACAACTATATATCAGTAACTGAGATAATCTAGATGAAATGGACAAATTCCTAGAAAGACACAGAACTTGACTCATAAACAGAAAGCCTGAATAGATTTATAACAAGTGAAGAAGTCGAATTACTAATTTTGAAACTTCCCACAAAGAACGGTTCAGGCCCACATAGCTTTACTGGTGAATTTTAGCCAAACATTCAAAGAAGAATTTTCACAAACCCTTCCTCAAAAATAGAAGAGCCTATTTCCCAACTCATTCTAAGAGGTCAGTATTATCCTGACATCAGAATTAAACAAAGACATTACACACAAAGAAAACTACAGAGTAAAACCTTTTATAAACATAGATACAAAACTCCTCAAAAAAAAAAAACAAAAAACACTAGTGAACTGAATTCAGCAACATATGTAAATCATCTGCCTGCAATGCAGGAGACTCAGGTTCAATTCCTGGGTCAGGAAGATCCCTTGGAGAAGGAAATGGCAACCTACTCCAGTATTCTTGCCTGCAGAATCCAATCCCATGGACAGAGGAGCCTGGCGGGCTACAGTCCATGGAGTCGCAAGAGTTGGACACAACTTGGTGACTAAACCACCACCACCAAAAAGGAATTATACATCATGACCAAATGGAAATTATTTCAGGAATATAGTGAAAGCCGCTCAGTCATGTCCGACTGCGACCCCATGAACTATACAGTCCATGCAATTCTCCAGGCTAGAATACTGGAGTAAGTAGCCGTTCCCTTCTTCAGGGGATCTTCCCAACCCAGGGACCCAACCCAGGTCTCCCGCATTGCAGGTCGATTATTTACCAGCTGATCCACAAGGGAAGCCCAAGAATACTGGGGCGGGTAGCCTATTGCTTCTTTCTCCAGAGGATCTTCCCGACCCAGGAATCGAACACAGGTGTCCTGCATTGAAGGCAGATTCTTTATCAGCTCAGCTATCAGCTGAGCCCAGGAATTTTAAGCTTGGTTTGATATTAAAAATTAATCAACATAGTATACCACACTAACATATAATAAAGGACCAAAAAATCATGATCATCTCAGTAGACACAGAAAAACATTTGACAAAATCCAACACCCTTTTATAGTAAAAAATATTCAATAAAGTAGGGAAAGGACAGAACTAAAGGGCATCTACAAAAAAACAACTGCTAGCATCATAAAGTTTTTCCCTTAAGATCAGGGAAAAGACGATGTCTGTTCTCACTACTTCTATTTAACACTGTACAGGAGGCTCTAGACTAGAAATAAAAAGCACATATATTGAAAATAAAGAAGTAAAGCAGTTTCTATTTTTACATAACATGATCATATGATAGAAAATACTAAGGAATAGGAATGGCAACCCACTCCATTATGCTTGCTTGGGAAATCCCATGGACAGAGGAGCCTGGCAGGCTACAGTCTATGGGATCACAGGAGTCAAACATGACTTAGCAACTAAACTACCAGCTACATATATACACACACATACATACATACAAATACTGAGCTTCCCTGGTGGCTCAGATGGTAGAGAATCCACCTGCAATGCGGGAGACCTGGGTTTGATCTCTGGAGAAGGGAACAGCTACCCACTCCAGTATTCTGGCCTGGATAATTCCATGAACAGAGGAGCCTGGCAGGCTACAGTCCATGAGGTCACAGAGTCGGACACAACTGAGAGAATTTCACTCACACCCACACACGCAGAGCTAATAAAAGAGTTTAGCAAGGGTATAAAATTAAATTGGAGAAGGAAACAGCAATCCACTCCAATATTCTTGCCTGGGAAATCACAAGGACTGAGAAGCCTGATAGGCTACACTCCTTGGGGTTGCAAAGGGTTGGACATGACTTAGCAAAGACATAAAACTGACATACAAAAATCAGTTGTATCTCTATAGAGTAGCAGTGAATAATCTGAAAATTAAGAAAACAATTCCATATACAATAGCAAGAAAAATAATAAAATATTTAGGAATAAATTTAACGTAAAGGAGTAAAATTATACACTGAAACCTATGAAACATAATTGAAAGCAATTAAATAGAAAGACATCTCATATTCATGCATTGGAAGATTTAATGTTTGGATGGCAACACTCTAAGTTCATCGATAGAGCCAATGCCATTTCATATAAAACATCTGGCTGGCCTCTTGGCAGAGATTAACAAGCTGCCCCTAAAATTCATATGGAAATAAAAGGAAACTCAGAATAGGTGAAAAAAAGTCTTTAAAAAGAAGAATAATTTTGGAGGATGAAATGATCAGCTTTATGCGTCAACTTGGCAAGGTACAGTTCCCAGTTTTTCAAACACTATTCCAGTTGCAGTTGTGAAAATACTTTTTAGATGTGATTAACATCTGTAGTCAGCTAACTGTAGGAAATCATCCTCAGTAAATGAGCAAGTTTCAGCCAATCAGTTGAAAGGCTTTTAGTGCAGAAGTAATAAGGTTTTCTTGATGAAGATGAAATTCTACCTGTGGACTGCAGCATGAGTACCTGGTGAGGAGTGTCTAGCCTGCCCCTCCTGCCACTCTATCCTGTGGATTTCAGACTTGGCTAGCTAGCCCACACAATCATATAAGCCAATTCTTTGAAATAAATCTCTTCGCATATATGTACATATAACATTTTATTGGTTCTGTTTTTTCAGTAGAACACTGACTGAAAGCGAAGACTCACATTTTCTGATTTCAAAACTTACTACAAATCTATAGTAATCAAGAAAGACTGTGTGGGGAACTGGCCTGAGGATACTCACATAGATCAATGGAGTAGAATTGAGAGTCCAAAAACAAACACATACATTTATAGTTAATTGGTTCTTAACAGAGTGCCAAGACAATAGGTAAAGAATAGTCTTTTCCACACAGTGTTGGGAAGACTGGATTTCCATGTGCAAAAGAATGAATCTGGATTTCCTATCTCACACATTAGGCAAAATTTAACTCAACATGGACCAAAAACCTAAATGAAAGAACTAAAATTATACAAGTAAGAAGGAAAGACAGGAGTAAACCTTTGTGACCTTGTTTCAGGCAATGGTTTCTCAAAGACACAAATAGCCAAACAAAAAATAACAATAAATTGCACTTCATCAAAATGAAAAACCTTTTTGTTTTAAAGAACATTATTAAGAAAATGAATATTTTTCTCCCACAGAGTGGAGAGAAGTCATATATCTGATAAGATTAGAGTATCCAAAATATGTGAATAACTCTTAAAACTAAAGAATAAAAAGACACACACACACACACACACACACACACACACACAAAACCAATTTTAAAATAGGCAAAGAATTCAAACAGACATTTCTCCAAAGAAGATGTACAAGTACCTAATGACCATATGAGAAGATGTTCAACATCATTAGGCATTAGGAAAATGCAAATCAAAATTACAATTGAAAAAAATCACAACTTCACATCCACTAGGATGGTCGTAATAATTAAAAATAAATAAAAGGAAAATGAGAGACGTTGTAACCCTCATACATTTCTCATAGGAGTATAAAATGGCACAGCCCCTTTGGGAAACGGTTTTGTAGTTCCTCAAAAAGTTAGATACAGAATAACCATATACCTATGGAATTTCATTCCTAGGTAGACATTCAAGAAGACAGAAAAGACACACACCCCACAAAAACTTGTACATGAACAGCACAGCATTATTCAGAATAGGTGAAGGTGGCAGTAATACAAAAGTTCGCCAATAAACGAATGGATAAAGAAAATGTGGAATACACTGGAATACTATTCAGCCACAAAAAAGGACGAAGTACCAACACATGCTATAATGTGGACAAACCTCAAAGCCATTACGCTAAGTGAAGGAAGGCAGACACAAAAGGACAAATACTGTGTGATTCTATTTACATGATATATCAAAAACAGGTAGATCCAAAGAGACAGAAAGTAAAGGAGAGGCTATCAGGGGCTGGGAGGAGATTCTTTCTCCTCCCAGGTGATGAAAATGTTTTAAAATAACGTAATAGTGAAAGTTATACAACACTGAATATACTAGAAACACTTTACAAAGGTGAATTTTATGGCATATGAAGTATATCTCAGTAAAATTGTTATTTAAAAAAGGAAAAAAAAAAGTAAAAAAAGAAGGCCCCTGTCCTGGGCGCACATACACAGAAAATAAAGTGAATGAGAGTAAAGAGTACACAGGGGATTCTCTGCTTCTAGGGTGGTGCCACTGAGTGCTGGCTCAGTGACCCAAACCTTAAACATCCATTTCCATGGTTTAACACTGCTCCGGTGCCAGGGATCACTTCTCTGCATCTTTCATCCTGTGTCCTTGAAACAGAAGACAACTGTGATTCTATCCTGTGAAGGTGTGTGGCACTGCCAGGGGTAGTGATGGACACGGCTTGGAGCACAGGGAAGATTGCAGTGGCAAAAGCACTGCAGTAAGAGACAAATTAATCAACTTGTCAACTTCTTTCCAGTTTGAATGCAATAGACTCTCATATAACAAACTATCATTCCAAATATAATCAAGCATTCATTTTCATGTATTCCCATCATTGCTTCTGAAAAGTTCTCCCAAATAAGGGTAATATTTGCAAGAGTTTCACATGGCTGAGATAAATTCTTTAATATTAAGCATTATAAGTTGAATCGTTTCTGCCCCCACCAAATTAACATGCTGAAGTCCTAATGCCCAGTAGCTCAGCACATGGTCATTATTTGGAAATAGGGTAACTTGATTACAGAGGTCAGTTGTTACCCTGTATCTGAGTTAACACAGGGTCATTGGGATGGGCCCAAATACAATATGACTGGTATCTTTATGAAAGAGGAAATTTAGTGACACACACAAAGGGAGAATGCTGTGAGAATATCAAAGTGGAAAATGGGGTGATGCATCCGCAAGAATACACAGTATGTGAAGATCTCATGTAAAAGAACATTGGCATTCATTTCGCTGAAATGGAGGCAATAAAAGAAGTTTTAATGGAACTAATATATAACAATCTATGAATTACTTATAATATCTCTGGCTCATGAACAGAGCATGTAGACATGAAGAAGAATCATTCAAGTGGTTAATTTTGACAGTTCCTGGCTTCTAGTCCTACACAAATTTTGCATGTATGTTTAAATGTTGCCATTATGAAAGTATATTTGTTAATGTGGGAGGACAGAACATATTTCACTGAACAGTTTGCTGGCTTGATTTACAACATTTAAATATGTAGATGTGTGGATGTGGGCCTCCACTTGAGTTTGTGCCCCAGGCTCCGATAATTGTTAGAGGTGGGCCAGGACCCAGCAATGACAGAAGAAAGCTAGCCCGCAGCTATGAACAGAAGCCAAACCAATGTTTCAAACTTGCTCTTGCTACAACCTAAAATGCCATCCTGGAAGCTTCGTGTGAAGACCTGATGCGTCCCTAGGGGGAGTAGCAAGTGCCTCACATGTTTTGTCTTTCTGGGCTATAATCCCAAGGGCCCTACAAGCCCGTCCCAGTCTAGGGATGTGCTGTGGCCTCAGCTCTCGCCAGGTTTCATAACACCTAATACATCTCACTGCTCTAAACATCAGGGTGTGTCATGCACTTGCATTTGATTTCCTTGCAGTAACTCTTATGGTGCCACCTTCAAGCGACAAGAGCAATCTTATAACCGCACTTCACTCCTGCCTTGGGGAAAGACTGTGCGGTTTGACAAAAGGCTTTCAGAGCGCTCCTCAGTGTGATATCCCCCACGGCTATTATTTTGTTACATTCTGCCTGTCTCCTTGTGGGAGGTTTGGCATCTTGTTGAGGATAGGGAAGGGAACTAGCATTCCATTTGGGAGTTAGTCTTATGAAGAGAGGAACTCTTGGAGATAGGGTGACTGGTGGCAACTGAGAAAGGAGAAAAAAGTAGGATCTATCACTAGTTTCTAAGGGAATGAAAGAAAAGGGTACCAAAATGCCAACTAGCAATGCCAAAATGGGGATGAAAATTGGGCTGCAGAAGGCCCTGTGAGATTTCCAACTTTGATTGTATTTTATTGCAGCTCCCTTCAAGCAAACATGGCAACTGTACAGTTCATGTTACTGCAGACTAACATGATAGATAAATGAACAGCTCACATAAAACAGAGTGCCTGACATCAAAGGATACTTTGAGCTATCACTGAGAATCTTTAAGGAACTTCAATAACCTTTCCATAGATATCAGCTCACAAAAGTGGTGTCCTATCTTTGTAAGAAATTAAAAATCATGAGAAAATAGACTAAGTTCATCAGAAAGGCAGTAACAAAGAAAGAATGAAAACTTCAAGAAGCAAAGACATAAAAAGGTTTAAAAAATACTTTTGATACTAAAAAAATGACCTCTGATACAAATACAACAGGTAGAAATTCAACAGCCCAGTGTTTAAGAACAAAGGCAGATTAGTGAACCACATTAATCAACCTAGGACAGAGATTATCAGCTGCATTTGAAACTCAGATTAACAGGAACAAACAAGGTACCAGAGTGGGAACCATTTTTACAGCCGGTAACAAGTTTTCATCTTTGTTTAAATAAGACTTCAAAAGGATTCCATATATCAACAAATAAGTGAGTTCATTTTAAAAAAAGATTAACTTCAAGAAACGCAAGGCAGAGTGACCACACTTCTGACCTGCTTTAAGATCAATCAACATTTTCTACCTGGGCAAGTAGAATGCAATTAGCACACGGGTGATTTTAAAGACTCTTTAACAGTCGCCTTTAACTGGCTGATGAAACAGCAGAACAGTGTGGCTGAAAGCCAGTGTTTATTTTTACCCATTACCTGTTTTATTAATGGGATTGTGGGCCACTGGACCTCCAGGCACACACAAATATATTAAAATATCCCACACTGTAATTAAGAGGCACAGAGGGGATTGGAGCAAATTAAGTGGTTGTTGTATTTGCCATTGGTTTAGTCTAGGTCAGGCATTTGGATGCTCTCGTGGCAGAGCCCAGTGAGTTTTACTTAAGAAATCCACAGAACATGAAATACATTTTCTTGCAGAGCAAGGATTTTAATAAGCAGGTCATCCCCCACCCCTGCCCAAATAAAAATATACATAAAGAAAAATCCCCCAAGTGAATACTCCTAGAATGAAAGAAGAGATTCCCTCAAACAGAAAAGGAAAGATGCAGCAACAATAGGGTCACTGAAAGAAACTGGATTTTGAGACTCGAAATGAAACAAACGTAACTCTCATCCAGACACTGGGCTTTCTTTTCCTCGGCAAGTCAAAACTTCTGCCTCTGAGTTCTTAAAGGGAATAAGAATAAAGTGATCACCTAGCAGATGACCTGCTCAATAAGTAAAGCATCAGGAATGAAGTACAGACCCTTTGAGGCAAAGGCTACAGTATAGGTTCCTAAGCCAGCACTGTTTCATTTTTTGGTTTGATTTTACCAAATCCATTGTAACTAAATGTTAGTTTAATTTGAAAATAATACATGTAAATAGACTCTTTGCTTTGATTGTTCAGAATCAACATTACCACAATTGAGATTACTGCCAGGGCTGGTCTCCTGTGAATCTTCATATCAAAGAAAAAGCAAAATGGAATGAGGGCAGGGCAAAATGGAATGAAATCTGGGAACACAGTGTTTTGACCCAAGCAGAGGACAAAACAGCCTTTGCCCCAGCAACCTCGGCGGAAACCCTTGAAAATGACTCGAAAGAAGATGCAAGTACTTACGAAGATCCTGGACTTGCGGTGGGAGGGGGCCCTGAAGAAATGAAAGAAAAAGAAAGGAAACAGTCAGCCTGGGTTATTGAAAGGTAAGCTTCAGTACAGTCAAACCATTACAATCTAAAGTTCTCAACCACCCCAAGGTGATATTTATTTTTCTGGAATTTATTATTTTGCTCCAGCTCCCCCAGCCACCTCTAGGAAAAAACATACCAATGAGATTATCCCACGGTTCAGAGCCTGAAAAATGCTAAGACCAGGGTTGAAAAATGAGTCAATAGAGTAGGCATTATCGTGAGATGCAGGGAGTTTCAGTGGGAGGCTGAATGAGCACAAGGATATTGATACAACCACAGGCAGGGGTCTTTGATGCCAGCTGGATCAAAAAGGGGCACGTGTGCTGGAAATCTTCCCAACTTCTCTGGACAAGGAACATCCTTGCTGAGAAGAATTCACGGGTGTGGTGATTTAGAACTGCAGCTGAGGTTAGGCCGATCTGGACCCTGCTCTTGCTCTGCTGTTTACTGGCTGGGTGACCTTGAACATGGTACTTAACTGCTGGTTTATGTATTTCTAAAATGGGTACAAGTGTTCCAGCTTCTGTGTTGCTGGGCACACCCAGTAGATGCTCATTTCTCCATCCCTCCTCACCCCCATGGAGGCTGAGTCAAAGGTCATCCCCTGTACGAAGCTGCTTACCGAACTTGACAAACAGGACTCCGGTGGTAGAAACCACCTTCTTGCCATTTGTCGCCACACACTGGAAGTAGCCTGTGTCTGTGGTGTCAAGGTTTCTAATCCGCAGTCGAGAGCCATAGTTGGTTGCCCGAAAGGAGATCCTCCGGGGCTCCTGGACCACAGGGGCATCATTTTTGAACCAGCGGATGGTGGGAGGCGGATTCCCCGAGACTTTGCAGTGCAGTTCAGCCGTCTGCCCCAGGGACGTGGTGATGTTATTCATCGGCTCATCGAGGGTCAGGTAAGAATCTGTGCGTACAGGGAGAAGCAGGCAGATGAGAGGGGCAGACCACCTCCAAGAGACCCAGATTCACTCTGTGTGTCCCAGACCACAGAGAGACTTAACAGGAGCAGCATGGTGGAGACAAACGATGCATGAAGTCAGCCCTTTATCGAGACCCATGACTACTAAAGAACCAGCCACCGATCCTGCTGCTTGGAAGGAAATGTGTTACCAACTGTGGAATAAAACCCGATTTTCAAATGATTATATAGTACCCATGGATAAATGGATTTTCCAGGCCAAGACAAAATGAACTTTTGTGTTTCAAAGTAATTAAAAAAAACTACGTGCTCCTTGTTACAACTGCAAATGATATAGTGAAGAAGAAAAAGAAGCAAAATTCACCTCAAATCTCCTCACCCCAAAATATATCCTTCTTAACATCCTGGCAAAGATCCTACCAGCTTGTCCACTTTTGATAAAAGAGAAAGCATGAAACATTGGAAAAGTAGGAGCAATATATTTATGTCTACATGGCCCAAGATCAGGAAGGATGCTGAAGATCTTCCTGCCAGTGATGGTATAACAAGGGTTATGAAGGCCAGGTTGCTAGCAGACAAAATGATGAGGGAATGAAACTATTTCCATAATGTTACTCATGTCAACCATAACACATTATAAAAAATAACTTCATGCATTCAATTTTTAATTGAGATATAATTTACATTCTATGAAATGTATCGATCTTAATTACACAGCTCCTCTAGTATCAACAAATGCATGTGCCTGTGTAATCAATGTCCCTATCAAGGTATAGAACAGGAGAACATTATCAATATCCCAGAAAGTACCCCCAAGATCCTTAATAGTCAATCACTCCTCCTACTCACAACCCCTCCCCCATGCCAGGCAACTATAGCTCTGATTTCTACCATCAGAGATTAATTTGCCTATTCTAAAATTCACATAAATGGAATCATACTGTTTTGCATTTGGCTTATTCTGAGATTTATTACATTAAACATTTAATATTGAATAAATTTTAAGCTTATTCTTCAATAATATTTTAAATATCATAGTTATGGAATCCAGTTGCAGAGTAAATAATCAGTTAAATTTTTAAAAACTAAGTACAACAAAGTTTAAAAATTGGTCAATTACTCAATAACATATATGGAGTTTTCTTTGACTTCATTTTTCTTGACCATTCATCCTTGGGTAGATCCCCCTCCTCAACACCTCCCATTGCCCTCTGTCCTTCCCCCAGTACAACCTGGGATGGCTTGCTAAGCAGCTGTCTTCACTGCTAGACAGTAAGCCCTTAGGGGCAGGCAGAATGTTTTGGTCATCACTGCGTCCTCAGAGATCCTACCATCTGGCAGCATTATCCAGTAGCACTTTCTGCTATAATGGACATATTCTGTAATCTGCGTTGTCTAACTGGTAGCTAGTAGTCACAAGTTGACCTATTTAGCAGATGAAATATGACTATAGTGACTAAAGAACTGAGGTGTTTTTTTTTTTTTTTAATGTGGACCATTTTTAAACTCTTCATTGAATTTGTGACAAAATTGTTTCTGCTTTTTGCATTTTGGTTTTTTGACCATGAGGCAGGTGGGATCTTAGCTCCCTGACCAGGGATCGAACCTGAACACCCCGCATGGAAGGCAAAGTCTTAACCATCTGAATGAAACAGAAGTCCCAGGAACTGAATTTTAAAATTTAAGTTAAATAGCCACAAGTGCCTAAGTGTACGGCAGCACAGGCAGAGCACAGTAAATTTGTTGAATTTAATAAAATTTTATTGATAACTTGTTTTTGAGATATCTAACTGACTGATTTATGCTAAAGCCTTTGACTGTGTGGATCACAATGAACTGTGGAATATTCTTAATGAGATGGGAATACCAGACCACATTACCTGACTCTTGAGAGACCTGCATGCAGGACAAGAAGCAATAGTGACAACTCGACATGGAACAATGGACTGGTTCAAAACTGGGAAAGAAGTACGTCAAGGCTGCATATTGTCACCCTGCTTATATAACATATATATAGAGTGCAGCCTGCGAAATGCCCAGCTGGATAAAGCACAAGCTGGAATCAAGACTGTCTGGGAGAAATATCAACAACCTCAGATATGCAGATGATAACACTTTAACGGCAGAAAGTGAAGAGGATCTAAAGAGTCTCTTGATGAAGGTGAAAAAGGAGAGCGTACAAGCTGGCTTAAAATTCAACATTCAAAAACCAAAGATCATGGCATCTGGTCCTATCTATTCATGGCAAATAGATGGGGAAAATGTGGAAACAGTGTCATATTTCATTGTCCTGGGCTTCAAAATCACTGCAGATGGTGACTGCAATCATGAAATTTAAAAATTACGACAAACCTAGACAGTGTATTAAAAAGCAGAGACATCACTTTGTTGACAAAGGTCCATATAGTGAAAGCTATTGTTTTTCCAGTAGTCATGTATGGATATAAGAGTTGGACCATAAAGAAAGCTGAGTACTGAAGAATTGAACCTTTCAAACTGTGGTGCTGGAGAAGACTCTTGAGAGTCCCATGGACTGCAAGGAGATCAAATCAGCCAATCCTAAAGGAAATCAACCCTGAATATTCATTTGAAGGACTGATGTTGAAGCTGAAGCTCTAACACTTTGGCCACTTGATGTGAAGAGCTGACTCATTAGAAAAGACCCTGATGCTGGGAATGACTGAGGGCAAGAGGAGAAGAGGGCAACAGAGGATGAGATGGTTGGATGGCATCATTGACTCAATAGGCATGACTTTGAGCAACCTCTGGGGTATGGTGATGGACAGGGAGGCCTGGCATGCTGCAGTCCATGGCATTACAAAGAGCTGGACAAGACTTAGTGACTGAACAACAACAATTGGCTAATTTAACCACTCAGATGACTGTAAATGCTTTCATAAAGGCCAACAATAAATCATTCACTATTTGCCTTAATTTTCCACCAAAAATTGGGTAGAGAAGTTGTCAAGGTCTGGGCAGCTCCACAGGAATGAGTCATTCATGTGAATGGCATGTATTGTGTTCCTAACATGTGAGGTGTGGTCAGAGAGTAGAAACTAGTTTACAGGTGGTTTTCTGGAGCTATTGGAATGGCTTTGCAGTTCTATTGGGAACCTAAAGAATGGATAACTATGTCCTCTTTGTAGAAAAGAAACATAGAAATAGCCGTCACACAACAATGGCAATATAAGCATAGTTATTAATACTTCATTGGGCAGATTCTGGAATTTGATTGTGTTGGAATCCAGTGTCTGTCCCCACTATCCTGGGTGACTTTGGGCAAGTTACTTAACCTTTTCTATACCTCAGCTTAACCAACTAAAAAACAGAAATAATAAAGAAGACTCTACCTGACAAAACTGTGAGAGGATTAAAATTAAATCAGGAGAGACTTGGAAGATATTTAAACTAGCTATGGCAAAGGTGAAAGTGAAAGTGTTAAGTCTCTCAGCCTGCCAGTCTCCTCTGTCCATGGAATTCTCGAGGCAAGAATACTGGAGCAGGTTGCCATTCTCTTCTCCAGGGGATCTTTCTGACCCAGGGACTGAACCCCAGTCTCCCACATTTCAGGCAGATTCTTTACCATCTGAGCCACCAGGGAAGCCCCATGGCAAAAGGTAAGCACTCAAAAATGTTAACCAATGATCTATTATTTTTATTTTTCTTAAATTCCTTTTAAGATTTTTTTTTTAATGTGGACCATTTTTATAGTCTTTATTGAATTTGTTACAGTATTGCTTCTCTTTTGTTTTTTTTCTTTTTTCACCACAAGGCATGTGAGATCCTAGCTCCACAACCAGGGATGGAACCTGCACCCCCTGTAGTGGAAGACAAAGATTTAGCCACTGGACTGCCAGGGAAGTCCCTCTGTTATTTGTATAATAACTTCTGTATAATGCTTTTACCTTGTCTCCTGTCAGCCTCTAACAATCCCGCAAAGTAGGAAATGCACAGAAATCACAATGCCTGGCTGCAGATAAGGAGATGTCTCAGAGATTAGCTGATTGGCCCTGTGGTCACACAGTAAGTTGTACATTATACCCCAAGCTTCCAACACTAACAGCTTTGGGTCCTCAGGCTCAGCCAAGCAGCCAGACAAAGTCCAACTGTGCCAGCTGGTTAGTTCAGTAGTAAAAACAAACAGACTCTAAGTCCTGCCATACGCCAGGGGCTTTGCCTTAATGTTTACCTGTCCAATACCCTGCAAAGGAGGAACTGTTACAGCTGCTCGACAATGAGGAGACACAGGACCAGAGCGGTTAAGTGACGCGTCAAGGTCTGGTTCAGCTTTCCCTGGTTCCAAAACCTAGCACTTTGCACTTCATCAGATGGCTTTGGTAGCTTGAGCTCCACGGAGGAGTGGGGATAGAATTCAGATTTCTTCCTTAAAGAAGAGCTGCGGTTTACACACTTCCACATACAGGCAGGGCTGTGATCTTCCCCTGCCTCCAGCCAGGATTATCTGGTGAATGGGTCTAAGATTTTGCCATGTGTTCTGACTGGTGTTATGGTTTCCCTCCTAAAGCCAAGCACCTCACTTGACCTGATATGCCCTGCAGGCCCTTCTGTTTGAAGCTACATCCTGTTTCCTGTCTTTTCAGGAGAACGGGTCCAGCTTTGAATTGGAGGGGTGTCTCCCATGGCAAGAGCTATACCAGCTCCCAGGTACTCCCACAGCTTGGCTCTCCCTCCCAGATTTCTACCTATTTTAAATATCAAAGCCAGCCAATATCCACCTCACTCCCCAGAGGCCAGGACAATAGTTTTTGAGTGCCAGGCATCTCAGTGGTGAGACATCACCACCGAGGCATCTCATGACTGCTGAGTTGTAGTCAAGGAAAACAAGCCATTTCTACTTTATTTCTTTGTCCCCACCTCCCTCCCCCACCCCCCATCTGCCCATAGGCAGTTGCCTAAAATCCCAGCAAGCTTCTTGGCCCTCATAGCATAAAATATAAAAGGGTGAATAGGAACTTAACTTCTTTTGCTCCCAAAGCCCAGTTACTTCGCGTGATACACTCACAGACACACAGTTCTTCACTTTTTCTCTTCTAGGAACATAGATCAGCCCAGAGACAGAGAGTCCTGTAGCTGGGTGGAGTATTTCAACCATTCTCTGAAAAGTGAAAGTATCGGTCACTCAGTCCTGTCCGACTCTTTGTGACCCCAGGGACTGTAGCCCATCAAGCTCCTCTGTCCATGGGATTCTCCAAGCAAACCCATACTGACCCAGGAATCAAACGGGTCTCCTGTATTATAATCAGTCTGAGCCATCAGGGAAGCCAGTATTCTCTGAAGCTGTACTCAAAATTTATTGGAAACAATTTAGTATGGGCTGATCCACCAGATGAAATCAACCCTCACAGGCTCTGAAACTGGAATGCCTAAATTTACATCCTGGTTCTGCTGCTTATCAGCTGTGTGACTTTGCGCAAGTTATGTAACCTCTCTGTGCTTCAAGTTTTGTTATCTGTGAAATTAGGCCAATAATTTTATCATCCTCATAGGGTTACTGTGAGGATTAAATTAATTACACACAGTGTTTTGAACAGGGTCTGGCACACAGCAAGCAGCATATGAAAGTTTCTGTTATTGTCAGGTATTTTTTTTCCTTTTTCTCACGAATAACTTATACTTAAAAATGGGGGATGATTATCCATCCAACTGATTACTTTCCTCGCTGAGTTCAGTTCTGAGTTTACAGAACAGGAGATCTGAGAAGTGAGGCCACCTGTCTGAAGCCACATAACTAGCACATTGCTGGCAAGAGTAGTTAATTTGTCTGTGCAGCTCTAAATCATATTTACCTAAAAACAAAAACAAGGGTAATAAGGCATCTTGAAATGAGAGTAGTAGCTGGTTCAAGCAGCATGTTTCCAGGAAGAACAAAGGAAATGTAAACAAATCTTTGTGTTCACTTAACAAAGGAGCCTTGCCATAAACACAGGGAATTTCGTTTTAACTTTTTACTAATAAAGAATAATCGGTTTATTTGCCATCTGTAGCTGCTCACTTAGTAAGTAAAACAAGCAAATGGTCTGGTCCTCAGTTTGGCAAAGACTGGAAGCATCAGAACAACATTTGGCTGAAACAACACAAAAGCATTTTGTGACCGGAATAAAATAAAATAAAAACGCATGTCTAAATCATTGCTATCACCCGTGTTGTTAACAAGCCCCTGGCTGTAATCCATTATCTTCCCAGAACTAGCTGGATCTTCCTGGAGCAAGCTCATGAGCCACGCAAAGGGACCCAACTCTCTGTTCTACACCCAGCACTTGTGGCTGCTGCAGGTTTTAGACTAGTCATTTCTTTCAGAGAACACTTGAGCCTCCCAGCGAAAACAGCCCAGGGCAGAGGGAATCTGTAAACTGGGCCTGATATCAGTTCTGCTGCTAGCTAGCTGTCAGGCAGTCCCTCACCTCCCTGGGCTTTGATGTCACGATCTACCACGTGGGCTTGTGAGGTTTGTACCTCCTGGAATAGTGTCTGCTTCCATAAGAGAAGCTCCAGAGCACTGGATGGCACACTCTAAGGAGATTCAGGATGGAGATAAAAACAAAATACTGGCCCTAATAGTTAAGGTGCATACCAAAGGAATACCTTCATTAAGCCCAGACTCTTGCCCTTCTCATATATAGAAAAGCACTAAATTCATTAACTTGATATATCTAATATTGATTTAATTAGCAGGAATCTTTTGATGTTCTTACTACCTGGTCTTTTTTGTTCATTTGGTTTTGGGGGACTTTTTAAAAATAAGTAGTTGGATTTTATTTTATTTATTTTTTTGTTGTGCCATGTGGCATGTGGGATCTTAGTTCATCAACAGGGGATTACACTTGCATCCCCTGTATTAGAAGCACATGGTCTTAATCACTGGACCACCAGAGTAGTCCCAAGGGCTTTTTTTTTGGTAAAGCTCCTATATATCTTGGCCCTTTCCATATCTCTTCAGAACTGTCCCCAGCGCTATCTAAGAGGCTGTACCCCAGACTTAAGTCCTCAGCAAGTCAACCAAATAAAATATAATTCTCAGTTTTTAGGGTGTTCATTTTTTTTAGTTGACAGCAGACAGCTGATACTGACTGAATTTGAATGCCAGACAAAGACATTTGGCTTCTACCTTTAAACCTGGCTATTAATACTGTTAAAAAAGAGAAAATAGGTCCAAAGTGGAGTCACTTGAAGTAAGTCCATGTCACCAAACCTAGACTTAACACCTAACTTAATTACAGTTTTAAGCTCTTCCAGGAGTAGACTTTTTTATTTTTAAAATTTTTATTGGAGGACAGTTGATTTAAAATGTGTTAGTTCCAGCTGTACAGCAAAGTGAATCAGCTATACATATACATATATCCACTTTTTTTAGATTCTTTTCTCATATAGGCCGTTACAGAGTAATAAGTAGAGCTCCTGATGCTATACAGCAGATCTTACTTAGTTATCTATTTTATTTATAGAATGTGTATATGTCAATCCCAATCTCCCAGTGTATCCCTTCCTCCTACCTGCTCTGGTAATCATGTTTGCTTTCTACATCTGTGACTCCTTCTCTTTTGTATAAGTTCATTCGCACCATTCTTTTTTAGATTCCATGTATAAGCAATATCATACGACATTTATCTTTCTCTGTCTGACTTCCTTCAGTCAGTACGACAGTCTCTAGGTCCATCCATGTTGTTGAAAAATGGCATTATTTTGCTCTTTTTATGGGTGAGTAATATTCCATTGTGTATGTACCACACATTCTTGGTATCAGAATGATCATCACCAAAAAAATCTAGAAACAATAAGTGTTGGAGACGGCATGGAGAAAAGGGAAGCTCCTCGTACACTGTGGGTGGGAATATAAATTGGCGTAGCCACTGCGGAGAACAATATGGAGATTTCTTTAAAAAACTGAAAATAGAACTTTTAGGTTGAGTATTTTTTTAGTCTTTCACTCTTGGGCATATATCTGAGGAAAACCTTAATTCAAAAAGATACATGCACACCAGTGTTCAATGAAGCACTGTTTAAATGGCCAAGACATGGAAGCAGTCTAAAGCATCTAACAGGAGTGGATTCTTGAACCAGTCAGTCTGGAATTAGCTGGTCAGCACTAGTGCAGGAATCTGCCTGATAGACCTTTGCTGTCCCCTAAAGGAAAGTGACCTTGCAATAAACAATCTACTCTGCTAGGAACAACCTTGTCCTGCCCCTTTCTACCTGTAAAAGTCTTGCATTTTGTACAGTTCTTTGAAACTCCTTTCTATCTGCTAGGTGGGATGCTGTCAACTTATGAACTGTTAAACAAAGCCAATAAGATTTTTAAAATGTGTCCATTTCACTTTTGTTTTCTAACAAATATATTTTTTTCGTGGCTTGATTCAATATCTGTGACAATGTGTGTTTGAACTATGGAAGCTTTCTCATCCTTCTTCCCCTTCTTTTGTAGATGACAAAGGCTGAAATGGCAGAGTGGGGAGTGGGAGATAGGGCATAATCTGGTCTGAGAGAGAAAAAATTCCAATTCTGCTGACTCCACCTCTAGCTCTGTGCCTCTGAATGAACTATGTCTCCCAGTGTGGTACTGGTAATAAAGACCATGGTGACAATGATACAATAATGATGATGATAAGAGCTAACATCTAAAGGGTACTTGTTACCATGGCAGCTATTGGGGTTACAAATCATTGTTATTGTTCCCATCTTACACATAAGATATCTAAGGCATGGGGATGGTAAAAAAAAAAAAAAGCCATCCACAGTGACAAAGCAAGTAGAAGTAAGATTTAAAATAAATATTAAGTGCAATCCCAACCTAAATCTCAGCAAGTTATTTTGTGGATATTGACATACTGATTCTAAAGTTTATATTAGAAGCAAAAGACCCAGAATAGCCAACATAATACTGTAGGAGAAGAACAAAGTTGGGGGACTGACATTACCCAACTTCAAGAATTTCTGTAAAGCTACAGCAATCAAGTCACTGTGGTATCAGTGAAAGAATAGACATTATAGGCCCATGAAAGAAAAGAGAGACCAGAAATAGAGCCCAGTTGACCCCTATGTGTAGTTAACTGATCTTTGACAAAGAAGTAAAGTCACTACAAAGGAGCAAGGATAGTTTTTTCAACAAATAGTGTGGAAACAACTGGACACTCACAAGCAAAAAATGAAACTAAACACAGAATTTACACCATTCACAAAAATTAACTCAAAATGGATCATGGATCCAAACATAAAAAGCAAAATTACAACATTCCTGGAAGACAACATACAAGAAAACCCAGATGATCTGATCCTGAGTATGGAAAACACTTTTTAGATATGACAAAAAAGACATGATCTGTGAAATAAATAATTTATACACGAAACTTTATTAAAATAAAAATGTCTGTTCTGCAAAAGACAATATCAACAAAATGAGAAGACAAGCCACAGACAAAGAAAACATTTGCAAAAGGCACATCTGATAAAATACTATTATCCAAAATATACAAAGAACTCTTAAAAGGAGTGGTAAGAAAGCAACCCCAGTAAAACATGGACCAAAATTTTTAAGGGGCTTCTCTGGTGGTTCAATTGGTTAAAGAATCCACCTGCAATGCATGAGACCCAGGTTCAATCTCTAGATTGGAAAAATATCCTAGAGAAGGAAATGGCAACCCACTGCAGTGTTCTTGCCTGGGAAATCCCATGGACAGAGGACAGAGTAGCCTGGCGGGCTATCATCCATGGAATTGCAACAGTTGAACATGACTTAGCAGGTCAACCACAACCACCACCAAGACTTTAAAAGACACGTCACCAAAGAAGAATAATTGCAAATAAGCATATGAAAAGATGTTCCACATAAAATATCTTCAGGTAAATGCAAATTAAAACAAGAAAATATCACTACACAGCCTTTGTATGTGTGTCTGACTCTTTGCGACCCCACCGACTGTAGCCCGTCACGTAGCTCCTCTGTCTATGGGATTTTCCCAGCAAAAATACGGGAATGGGTTGCCATTTCTTTCTCCAGGGGATCTTCCCAGCCCAGGGATCAAACTCAAGTTTCTTGCATCTCCTGCATTGGCAGGCAGATTCTTTACCAATGAGCCACCTGAGTTTGTCCCTAAACTATTGTTGTTGATCTACTATTTGGCTTAAGAGCAGACAGCTGGATTCTCCTCTTGCTGCATTCAATCTGTTGTAATATATTGTTCTGGTTGAAATATATGAGGAAAAGCTGGCTTCATACAGTTGGAGAAGAGAGGTACTTTTATAGCTTCTCAAATAATTTCAATTCAGTTCAGTAGCTCAGTCGTGTCCGACTCTTTGTGACCCCATGAACCGCAGCATGCTAGGCCTCCCTGTACATCACCAACTCCCGGAGTCCACCCAAACCCAGGTCCATTGAGTCGGTGATATCATCCAACAATCTCATCCTCTGTCGTCCCCTTCCATCCGGCCCACAATCTTTCCCAGCATCAGGGTCTTTTCAAATGAGTCAGCTCTTTGCATCAGGCGGCCAAAGTATTGGAGTTTCAGTTTCAGCATTAGTCCTTCCAATGAACACCCAGGACTGATCTCCTTTAGGATGGACTGGTTGGATCTTCTTGCAGTCCAAGGGACTCTCAAGAGTCTTCTCCAACACCACAGTTCAAAAGCATCACTTCTTCGGTGCTCAGCTTTCTTTATAGTCCAACTCTCACATCCATACATGACTACTGGAAAAACCATAACCTTGACTAGACGGACCTTTGTTGGCAAAGTAATGTCTCTGCTTTTTAATATCCTGTCTAGGTTGGTCACAACTTTCCTTCCAGGGAGTAAGTGTCTTTCAATTTCATGGCTGTGATCACCATCTGCAGTGATTTTGGAGCCAAAAAAAATAAAGTCTGACACTGTTTCCCCATCTATTTCCCATGAAGTGATGGGACCAGATGCCATGATCTTAGTTTTCTGAATGTTGAGCTTTAAGCCAACTTTTTCACTCTCCTCTTTCACCTTCATCAAGAGGCTCTTTAGTTCTTCTTCACTTTCTGCCATAAGGGTGGTGTCATCTGCATATCTGAGGTTACTGATGTTTCTCCTGGCAATCTTGATTCCAGCTTGTGCTTTTTCCATCCCAGCATTTCTCATAATGTACTCTGCATATAAGTTAAATAAGTAGGGTGACAAAATACAGTTTTGACATACTCCTTTTCCTATGTGGAACCAGTTTGTTGTTCCATGTCCACTTCTAACTGTTGCTTCCTGACCTGCACATAGGTTTCTCAAGAGGCAGGTGAGGTGGTCTGGTATTCCCATCTCTTCAACAATTTTCCACAGTTTATTGTGATCCACACAGTCAAAGGCTTTGGCATAGTCAATAAAGCAGAAATAGATGTTTTTCTGGAATTCTCTTTCTTTTTCAATG
Organism: Capricornis sumatraensis; assembly: GCF_032405125.1. Lineage (NCBI taxonomy): Eukaryota > Metazoa > Chordata > Mammalia > Artiodactyla > Bovidae > Capricornis > Capricornis sumatraensis. The sequence goes on from NC_091070.1 coordinate 181,997,569, forward strand.
ATCCAGCGGATGTTGGGAATTTGATCTCTGGTTCCTCTGCCTTTTCTAAAACCAGCTTGAACATCTGGAAGTTCATGGTTCACGTATTGCTCAAGCCTGGCTTGGAGAATTTTAAGCATTACTTTACTAGCGTGTGAGATGAGTGCAATTGTGCGGTAGTCTGAGCATTCTTTGGCATTGCCTTTCTTTGGGATTGGAATGAAATTGACCTTTTCCCGTCCTGTGGCCACTGCTGAGTTTTCCAAATTTGCTGGCATATTGAATGCAGCACTTTCACAGCATCACCTTTTAGGATTTGAAATAGCTCAACTGGCATCCTATCACCTCCACTAGTTTTGTTCATAGTGATGCTTCGTAAGGCTCATTTGACTTCACATTCCAGGATGTCTGGCTCTAGGTGAGTGATCACACCATCATGATTATCTGGGTCGTGAAGATCTTTTTTGTACAGTCCTTCTGTGTATTCTTGCCACCTCTTCTTAATATCTTCTGCTTCTGTTAGGTCCATACCATTTCTGTCCTTTATTGAGCCCATCTTTGCATGAAATGTTCCCTTGGTATCTCTAATTTTCCTGAAGAGATCTCTAGTTTTCCCCATTCTGTTGTTTTCCTCTATTTCTTTGCACTGATCACCAAGGAAGGTTTTCTTATCTCTCTTTGCTATTCTTTGGAACTCTGCATTCAAATGGGTATAGCTTTCCTTTTCTCCTTTGCTTTTCACTTCCCTTCTTTTCATAGCTATTTGTAAGGCCTCCTCAGACAGCCATTTTGCTTTTTTTGCATTTTTCTTGGGGATGGTCTTGATTCCTGTCTCCTGTACAATGTCACGAACCTCCATCCATAGTTCATCAGGCACTCTGTCTATCAGATCTAGTTCCTTAAATCTATTTCTCACTTCCACTGTATAGTCATAGGGGGTTTGATTTATTATTTAGTATTGTACCACAATTTCACACATGGTAGCTTTTTTTTTGGACATGTTTTTAATTGAAGTATAGTTGAATTACAATGGTTCAGGTATACAGCAAAGAGATTCAGTTATATACATTCTTTTTCAGTTTTTTCCATTTAGGTTATTACAAAATATTGAATATAGTGTGTTGTGCTTGAAGTAAGTCTGTGTTGTTTATCTATTTTATGTATAGTAATTTGTATATGTTAATACTAAACTTCTAATTTATCCCTCCTTCCTTTTGGTAACCATTAGTTTGTTTTCAGGGAGAAGGCAATGGCACCCCACTCCAGTACTCTTGCCTGGAAAATCCCATGGACAGAGGAGCCTGGTAGGCTGCAGTCCATGGGGTCGCTAAGAATCAGACATGACTGAGCAACTTCACTTTCACTTTTCACTTTCATGTACTGGAGAAGGAAATGGCAACCCACTCCAGTGTTCTTGCCTGGAGAATCCCAGGGACGGGGGAGCCTGGTGGGCTGCCATCTATGGGGTCACACAGAGTCAGACACGACTGAAGCGACTTAGCAGCAGTAGCAGTTTGTTTTCTATGTCTGTGAGTCTATTTCTGTTTTATAAATAAGTTTTTGTTTTTTTCAGGTTCCACATACAAGTGACATCATATGATATTTGTCTTTCTCTGTTTGGCTTATTTCACTTAGTATGATAATCTCTAGATTCATCCACGTTGCTGCAAACAGCATTATTTCTTTCCTTTTTATGGATAAGTAGTATTCCATTGTATATATACACTACATCTTTATCCATTCACCTGTCAGTGGACATTTAAGTTGTTTCCCTGTCTTGGCTACTGTCAATAGCACTGCTCTGAATATTGAGGTACATGTGTCTTTCTGAATTAGAGTTTTCATTTTGTTTGAATATAGGCCCAGGAGTGGAACTGCTGGATTATACGGTAACTCTAGTTTTTTAAGGAACCTTCATACTGTTTTCCACAGTGGCTGCACTATGGCATACTTTCCCGCCAACAGTGTAGAAGGGTTCCCTTTTCTCTATATCCTCTCCAGCAGACAAATGGGAGTTTCTTAAAGATTAGTTGTACTGTGAAATCTAAAACCATACCAATGAACTTTTCATAATCTGTTATATTAAAGTGGATTGATTTATCTTGGAAATTTAATAGATATTTTATCCACTTATGATTTTGCAACACCGTGCATTGTTCATTTAGAAAACATTGGCTCTCTGAGTTATATGGATCTTCCAGATATGAACACATTTATTAAGTAATATAGAAACATCACATCTATTAATATCACCATCTATCTCATAAGTAAAAACTGCCAAGCTCAATGTAGTGGCTAAAATTTTTCCTAATTTTAAATTTTTGCTGGAAAGCTCAAATTTTATTATTGGCAACTAATACTGTCTTCCAGTAGTCATGTATGGATGTGAGAGTTGGACCAGAAAGAAAGCTGAGCATCGAAGAATTGATGTTTTTGAACTGTAGTGTTGGAGAAGACTCTTGAGAGTCTCTTGGACTGCATGGAGATCAAATCAGTCCATCCTAAAGGAAAATAGTCTTGATTATTCATTGGAAGGACTGATGCTGAAGCTGAAGCTCCAATACTTTGGCCACCTGATGTGAAGAACTGACTCATCAGAAAAGACCCCGATGCTGGGAAAGACTGAAGGCAGGAGGAGAAGGGGATGACAGAGGATGAGATAATTGGATAGCATCACCAACTCGACGGACATGAGTTTGAGCAAGCTCTGGGAGTTGGTGATGGACAGGGAAGCCTGGCATGCTACCGTCCATGGGGTCACAAAGAGTCAGACACAACTGAGTGACTGAACTGAACTGAATACTATCTTATGTTTCCTTCAAGTGTTAGACTTGTTTTGTTTATTGTCAAGAATAACTAATAGTTATTAGTTTTATTATCAATCATTCTTTCAAGTAATAAAATGCTTTTCTCTGTGACAACCACCACAGTACTTCACCAGTCAGCACAAGTGCTAATGATTAATTCCCATTTCACCATTCAGAATATTAAAAAAGAATTAATAACTTTTGCTGTTTCATCAAAGATATTCTTAAGTGCGATTGGCTTTTTTTAAATTGAAGTACAGATGATGTACAACATTATGTAAGTTGCAGGTATACAATACAGTGATTCACAATTTTGGCTTTTCTTTAAAAAAAAAACTACACGTGCATGGTGGGAGAGAATACAGTAACTTCTAGTACCATTTGGTACAGTGTATTACCACTGTTTCAATTCATGCTAAGCCCCCAGAAATTTTACCTACCGTGATTTTTACACAATCAGGATGGGTAAGCTGCAGTTCAGTGAACTTAAAGACATATCCTAGACCTATCCCAGGTAATAAAAGGTAAAGTCAGAGTTTAGACTCTAAACTTGGTGTTCTTTACAGTCCACTTCACAGCTACCCTCTGCCGCTTTTCTGGATCTTGAACCAGTGTGAGGCTCTCAGAACAAAATGGTTTAGTTTAGTCCCCCAATGCTATAAGCTAGGCTTGTATGGTCTGCTTTCTATTTCTGAATAAGCAGCTTGGGATTTGAGGGCAATCCTAAGTGATTTTTGGGCTTCCCTGGTGGCTCACAAGGTAAAGAATCCACCTTCAATGCAGAGGACCTGGGCTCAATCCCTGGGTCGGGAAGACCCCCTGGAGAAGGGAATGACTACCCACTACTCACTATTCTTGCCTGGAGAATTCCATAGACAGAGGAATCTGGAGGGCTGCAGTCCATAGGGTCGCAGAGAGTTGGACACAACTGATCAACTACTGCACAGACACACACACTAAGTGATTTTGGTAGATCTGGGCAAAAGTTGGGGGATCTGAATTTTAAAAGGATGTTTATATTTTGTTTAATGTAAGGAAAGAAAATGCCAGTATTCTTTCAGTGCCACCATTTCCTCCATTACCCACAGAAGGTGATGATCACAGCTAACATTTTTATGAGCATTTACAAGGTGCCAAATACCATCCTCAGCACCTTGTACATATTAACTTACTTAATCTTGAAAACAGTCCTGAGGTAGACCCTATCCTTACCTTTTATTTTTTTCTTCAGAGATAAGGAAACAAGATACAGAGAGGCTCAATAATTACCAAGAGTCTTGCAGCTAGAAAGTGGCAGAGCCAGGACCCAAACCCAGACCTTCGGACACAAGAGACCATACTATTAGCCAATGCACCACTTCCCAATAATGCCAGACTGTAGTCTTTCATTGTCTCATATCACCCCTGATCAGGACTGTGGCATATCCTTGCCCTTTTTATGAGTCCATCCAGAACAAGAAAATACCCACTAGTACTGAGAACAACTAACCACTACTAGTTACTTATGTTGTAACTAGAAGTTATCATGGAGAAGGAGCTTTTTAAATAAACCACAGGCACCATGCATCTTGATGCTTAATTAACTTAAAAAGTGAACTATGAGAAAAAAGAAGTTAGTTTATGGGCTCTCTGGGAACTGAGACTCTTATTTCCTCCTTTTTGTATTCCCCCCAGCACTCCATGTGTTACATGGTGAACTTCGTAGGCATTTAATAAATGCTGGTTGATTAAGTAAATGGAAGGCTCAAGTGTATTCCAGGCAAATGAGTTTTGGAGACACCCCATTTATTTCTTACCCGCTTGACAATACGTCACATCCACAAATCCCTCCCAACATTTATTACTTAATTTTCAAAGTGCCCTCCCATTCTCCCTAGGGAGGGAGGCAGGGCCAAGAGTTATATTGCCATTTTGACAGGTGAGAGAAACCCAGATACAGAAAGCTTAACAGCCCTTTGCCATGGCAACCCAGTCAGTCAGCCAGGGAGCCAGTGACAATTAGGCTCAGGCCCGGAGTCTCCATACCAAAGAAGCACATGCCAGATCCTAGCTCCCTACAGGACCGATCCTTTTCAGAAGAGGAAGGAGGTTCCCAACATGAAATAAAATGCTTAGCTAAACATAAAGGAAGGCTGCCAAACACAGTTAGGTCATCACATTCGACTTTGAGAGAACATTCTGTTCATGCTATCAACCTGCACTCACTTTCAGCACACTTCACCATAAATATTTCTGACTCACTATCTCAGGAAATATTTTTTATCTTAATAAACTCAATGCAAAACATAATCTAAATCGGCTTGCACATTCTTGAGTCGGAGCCACAAGCTGCATTTAATAAAAATCAGTGGAAATAGCAAGGGACTTCTGAATAACCACGGTTCGTTATCTGACGTGGGGCTGCTGGGAAGTTCCCAACACAAGGGAAGCAGGAGGTCGGTAAGCTGAAGGTATGGACAGAGCCCGAGACCACTGGATGACCCCACTTGCTGGATCTTAGTTTCCACTGAAGAGCCTCTTTGGAGATACTATTCATGATAATGAACTGCGGCACGGTAATAAGGAACGTGGCTCTGAAGGCGGACTGCACGTCCCCATGTCTGAGTCCTTCCTCTCACCTGCTATTGTTCAACCTCTCTGAGTCTCAGTTTCCTCAACTGTAAAATGGGGCTAATAACTTTTGTTACCCTAAAGTGTTGTGGGATTTAAATGAGATCATCCTTCTTCGGAACATGAAAAGCATTCATTATAGGGAGCTAAAGCCAAAGATTCTCAACCCTCCAGAACATCACTATTGCCTGAGGAATAATAATAAAAGAAATTCCATGGCACCTGGGTCTCAGCCCTAGCAATTCACATTTAGTTGATCCTGGGTGGAGTCCACATATACGCATTTTTTAGATGTTGCTCAAACGATTCTCCTCAGCAGTGAACGTAGAACACTTGGCTAGAGTAGTGACAGCTATCTGACTACTGATCCTTGCTGGGCTTCCTGCTAAGCCCTGTTTTTATGGATCAAAGATCTCCAGAAAGATTCTCTGGTATTGATACATCCCTCATCGTTCCAAAGAGAGCAGCCCCGAGCCACTAAGCATGTTGCCTAAGGTCATGTTATTGATCAAGAGTGAAACCACAGCTCCAAACAAGACATCTGTCTTGAACTGGCCAGTCTTCAAGCCTGTCTCCAGTCAAGTACAGAGATGACTCAATGAGGATAAACATTTTTTGGCTGAACCAAGCTGCTGAAGACCATGGGACATGATGGCTAAACAAAAACAAAAACAAAAACAGTCCCCACAAACCCAACACTCTGGCCTAACACTCACATTATCTTAAAAGTTGAAGTACTAATGCTTCAAGCTGAGCTCAGGCTTGTGACCTCTGAGCAGGTTTAAAAGAGTGTCTAGCTACAGTTAACCAGGTAACTTTAAAAAGCAAAAGCAGTAGGTGGGGGCATTATCTCAGAATAAAAAAGAGGAGTCTAAGTGAAATGAGTTAAACTTATAATAAACAAAAAGAGTATCCATAGCACCAAAGATAACAAGCAGTCAATGAAGGCGGAGGAAACTCACAGACATCAGAAATGGTTCTCCAAATGTGCTCTTTATAGCAAACCTCCTATAAATCTGGACTAACAGAAAAGATGCCATCTTTATAGGTCCTTCCGTAGGAAGCACAGAAAGTGCATCTAGCAATTCAAAAGTTTAAAAAAAACTTTGCCACTACAAAGAGGTTTGTTTTAAAGAATAGGTCTTTTTTTTTAATAAGTAGGCCAATTGTATGTAAATAGACTCTTAAAAGCTCAGGAAAACTACTTTTTCCTCTGAAGTAGTTAAGATCTACAAAGAATGAGTGGCTGGCCTCCAGCCTTGAGATGGCTTTGCATTCAGGCTATAATTAATAAAGGTAGGAGGAGAGGGGAATAAACATATGTTGAACACTGATTCTATCAGGCCTTTACATACATTGCTGTATTTTATCCTTTCCAGACCCCTGTCATATCTACAGGTTTTTCTAGCCTCAGCCTAAGGAAGACACCCAAGGCTTCCAGAGGTTTTAGCATAACTAGGTCAGGGCTGTCTGTGACTGGACTCTGTTGTATCCTGACTCTTCCTTCTGCCCCTACTCCCAACCTGCCGCATCTCAATTTACTGTTTTATACCCTAGTGTCACTGGGCTTCCCTGGTGGCTAATATGGTAAAGAATCTGCCTGCAATGCAGGAAATCCAGGTTCGATCCCTGGGTAGGGAAGATCCCCTGGAGAAGGAAATGGCTACCTGCTCCAGTATTCTTGCCTGGAGAATTTCATAGACAGAGGAACCTGGCGAGCTACAGTCCATGGGCTCGCACATACACCCTAGTGTTACCAAGAACTTCTTCCATTAACACCTCACGTGAATCCATCCGGATGGTACCACCTTGTCTGGCAAAGATGCTGCGGTCCTCACCTGCGCTTACCATTACTCCTGGAGCAGGTGAGCTGCTAAGATCACTGGCCACTGCTAACAGGGTTACTCTAGTGACTTTTTTTTCCTAGTTGTAAACTTCTGTGGATTTCGGTGATTTATCGGACTACCCATTCTATTTTACCACAATGTCTGTTATTGTCTCATTTGAGGGTATCATTTTGTTACTTCACTTTGACCCTGTGCGCATATTTTGTTCACATTTAGAAATAATAAGAACACTTTGAAATGATGAACAGAAACACACTTAATCATCAGGACAATGACTTGATTTTTGACATGATCAATCTCTTTGAACTGAAATTCACCAGGACACAAGATTCCTGGCTTGAGGAATGGTCTCTGCTTCTTAGAGAAATATTCCTAATCTTGTTCCTGACTCCCTAGGTCTCTATCCATCCCAACTTTAAAATGGTGAAAAAAAAATTTAACCACTCTGCTTCCACCCCACCCCCACCCCTATTTTCAGCTGAATGCTAGGATGATAAATAAATTCATGGGCCTAAGAATTCTTCAGGTGCAGGGTAGATCTACATTCTAAGACGTTACTAGCAGCTTTTCCCCAATTCTACAAAATCAAACCAAGTAATACCAGCAAAACCATGAGCTATACCTGTTTCATTATAACATTGTAACATTGCTCTTGTTTAGTTGCTCCCTTGTGTCCAACTCTTTGTGACCCCATGGATGATAGCACACCAAGCTCCTCCGTCCAAGGGATTTCCCAGGCAAAAATACTGGAGTGGGTTGCCATTTCCTACTCCAGGGGATCTTCTTGACCCAGTGATCGAACCCATGTCCCTTGCATTGGCAGGCAGATTCTTTACTGCTGAGGGAAGCCCAGGGCTCTAACTTAGAAACAACAAAAAGCAAAGCTTTTGACTCCTGGACTCGGGCCCTGCATGCCACACTGAAAGCTGAAAACTGCCTTGTTTCCCTTTATGGTTGAACTATGAACCTTTGTAAAATGCTGACGGACCTTTGCTAGAGCAGCACAGGATAAGAGGGTCCACATAATGAACTTTAAAATGACTGGTGATCGTATCTAGAAGGCCAGGCCTGAGATACGTTTCTGGTTTGGACTGTGGCCAACACAAACAGAACACGTCATAAGTCATCTCTGCGATTTCAATACCGTGGCTAGGAGACGCCTCAGCATCAGCAGGATGTGTGACGCTTGCTATGGAAGCCTGTAGATGCTTCTACATCAGGGACAAGTAACGGCTGTGTGTTCAGCCCTGCTAGGGGGCTCTGTGTGAGGAAGAACCAAGCCATGTTAAGCACCTTCTGAGATCAAGTAGTCATGTGTGTTCACTCCACAGGCCTAATTCTGTTAACAAGCAGTTTGGCCAGTCAAGAGAAATTCTCAAGCATTCAACAGTTCTAAGTGGAGCCTGAGTGGTTTTCCAAATAAAAGTTTGCCATTCTGGCCAAGGAATTTCTCTTCCTATAGGGACCACACAGCTATACCCTCTCAGTCTCCTAAGGCCACATCTTGACTGAGCAGGACTCGAATGCCCTTCTGTGTCAATCCCAGCCTCCTAGCTCCACTCCATGAAGGCCAAAAACCCCATCTCAAGCTATCCCAGAAAATAAACTTCAGGGAACATGAAAGGACACACAAAACATTTTTCTCCCATCTCCATTCACTGTCCAGGATTTGTACTTCAACTTTTGAAGGCATCTTTTGACCTGACCACATCTCAGGTCTCCTGTTGGCAGGGCAATGCATCAGGGAAGTTCTTGTCACCCAAATATTCTCTGTCCTGAATGGGATGGTTTTGCCTTTAAAGTTGGAACCAAATTCCTCCACAATTAGAGATTATTGGCTCCACTGCTTTTTCAAGAAACCAGAAAAGTACTAAGCCATCTAGAATGAAAACTACAGGGGGTAATATTTTCTTAATATTAACTGCAAGCGGCAACAATCAAACACACAAGATTGAACGTTGGGGGTTGAACCAGGCTCTTTTCAGTGTTACAAGCAACTTAAATCTAGCACAGGTTTGCTCTAAACAGATGCAGAAAATGCTTGATGACTAAATGAACCAAGGGACTTAGGTACCTGTGTTCAAAGATCTCTCCTTCTGGCTATAGAGTCAAACAGTGAAAGAAACAATCATGATTGAGCGTGATCTGAGTATGTTCATGGTGACAGAGGACCCCAGAAGGGGGAAACTTAACCTGCTTTCTGGGCCAGAGGAGTCAGAGAAGGGCTTCCGAAGGAGATGACATTGAATAGGAGGTAAGATTTTTTTAAAAGGAAGAGATATGGCTTCTCTCCTTCTGGAGCCTCTTAAGATTCTGAAGGAAAGAAAAGGGATCTCACTTGAAAGTACAAGTCAGAGTGATCATAAAAGTTAAGCATGTGGTCAAGATAGTGAGTGTTGAAGGCATCAGGAGGGAGGGGAGGTGAGATTAATGTGGGCTGGCTGGGGGACTGTGTGGCAATGGCAGAGGGGCCCCACAGTCCCCTGCCTTTTGTCAAGCAGAATGTACAAGAGCCAGAGCAGAGTGGATGGGAGAGAAACCCCAGATTTCCTGTCCTCTTGCTGGGAATGTGCAGGCATTTAGAGGAGGGAAGGAGTTCAGAGAAGGAGAAAACAGAAGAAAAATAAGCAAACACTTATTAAACATCTGTGTAGGCACTGGTGCGGTACTTATCCCATCTTTTCTGGACTTCATAGAGTACTGATGGAAAAGAAACTGATAAAAATAATCAGAAGGGGAAGATGCAAGAAAAAAATGTTTCTGCTCTGGAGGGGGTGAGCACATCTAGCTATATAAGTCAGGGAAGGCTTGAGAGAGGAGGGAGTCACGCTCGAGCTGGGCCTTGATGGAGAGCAGAGGCTGGGAGCCAGAGAAAGCAAGGCTGCGGAGAGAGGGAGGGAGTGAGGGCACTGGGCAAGAGCCATACAGCTGTTGGGGACACGCAAGACACCAGCATTGATGCCCCTCCCAGCATGTCCCACATGCATCTGCTGCTACAGTGTCGTTCCTTCGGCTTCCTCACTTCCCCATGTTCCTTAGTGGGGTCATCACTGAGGCAGGAAGCTCTTCCTTCCGCAGGATTGCCCTGCACATGACACGGTGTTTACCAACATAGGCCCTTGCCCGGTAAATATCAGCTGCATCCCCTAATCATCAGGACAATGAAAAACAGCACCCACATATCCAACCACACTGAGGGTGCTTGAAGCATCTTTACATCATGGACTTCTTAACCATCACGTTAACAAATACCTCTCCAAGTCCCTCCTCCTCTGATACTGCTACAGCTCATCTTAAGGGGAAAATCTGTGTTCAGAGCTGGGCTTCCTGAAGTATGAAGTGGCCCAGCAGGGCAGGGAACATGTCAGTGAGGAGCTGGGATGGGGAGGGGTGGTTTCCTGGGGTTCCAATTTTGTATCACTATTTCTTTCTCCATAAATAGACACCACCTCAGATCTGGGAAAAAGCAGACACAAGATGATGGATTTCCATCAGAGACGGATGGGAAGGATGACCCCAATGGTTGAGTATTTAGCTCTACCTTCTATTTCTTTACTTTAAAAATAATGCTTCAGTGTACACCTTTATGCTTAAATATTTTCCCCCTTTTGTATTATTTCCTTAAGTTACACTTCTTTCTTGGTAGGGCCCAAATGTGAGTTTTCTGTCCATTCCTCCAGAGTGCCTAACAGGACCCAGCAATAAGAATATCATGATCAAATGACAGCCTCACCCTGCCGACTTGCTCAGACTAGCTCCTAGGCCACACATTCATAATCACCAGACACTGTGGGTGACTGTGACTAGGAGTGGCAAAGCAGACGGAAAGGATGTAACTGTCAGAGGGGCAGAAGCCAGAGGTTGCCAGAAAACCATGGCTCCCAACTCAAACTCAAGCTCCTCGAGGCCATGGATAAATGATTGATTTCCTTTCGCCTCTCCTATATGTGAAGAAGTAGAAGGCAGGGATGCAGAAATGTCTGCAAATCCACTGACACGCCTCTTATTAAAAGGCAGTGTCTGTGTCTTCATTCCTTGTTCCTGGAGGGGCCTCTGTGACTGTTCTGATGAACAGGAATGTTGCAGAAGTGCCACATGTGAGCGACTTCTGAGGCTAGATTAGAAAAGGCCACAGAGCCTCTGCTAGTCTCCCTTGGCACAGTTCCTCTTCAAGCCTTCAAGCACCATGTAAGAAGTCCAGTTTCTCTGAAGCCATCATGTGGAAAGTCCATGGAGAGAGAGAGAAAGAGCCGTCTTAGAGCCCCAGCTGTTTCAACCACCAGCTGTCTGAATCCTCTCAGACCAGACACTAGATTTGTGAATGACAAAGCCTTCAAGATAACCCCAACCCCAGCTACATCTGACTGCAACCACATGAGACTCTGAGCAAGAACCAGAGATAGAGTCCAGTCAACTTACAGAATCGTTATTAATAAGTGACAATTGTTTGAAGCCATTAAGTTTGGATTGGTTTGTTACCCAGCAATAGATGACTGATAAATAGTCTCACTTGAAATTCTAAGGAGTGAAATAAATTCTCCAGAATAGCAGATATTGATGGAAGACATGCCTTGTGATAGAGTCTGGGTTAGGAAGGGCAGGTAATGATTCATCCACAGCTCCTGCTTTCAAGGGGCTTCCAAGGGAGATAGGAGATGGACACAGACTATTAGAGATATTTAAGAAGAGAGCAACAAGAGAGGCACAGAGAACAATATATTCTGAGAGAATTCTGGATGAATTTGCTCTAATGATGGACTAGCAAAGGTAGCCAGGTGTCCTTCAGATGGGAAACTCCATGGAATGAAGTGAAAATAAGAATTTTAGTTCTACTACACAGTTAGGTTGTTGAACATAGAAAGCATGACTCCATGACTTGCCATAGAACAGGAGCTTTTGAACTATGTATTTGTTGGCTGGATATATATGGACAGTACTAGGGGGCCAGCTAGAATGGATGGAAGGCATTAGGGAGCCAGTCTAGAAAGAGTACTGGCTGGTTTAAGAACTAGAGGTCCAGGGATCAAGTACTGGCTGTGTGACCTTGGGCAAATCACTTCACATTTATAGTTTTCAGTTTCCCCATCTGTCTAATGAGAGGATAGGACTAAGAGATCTCTGAGGTTTGTTCCCAATTCAAAGCTTCCAGGGAGCACAAAAGAGGAAGTATGAACATTCACCTATTTGTTCACTAGGTCATCTCTGTAATCAAACACACACACATGCTTGAGAGAGTCAACCTATGTCTGTTAAGACTCTGCATGTAGTAGAAGCTAGCTCAAGCTAATTTAAGAGGGTGAGGAGGGACTGATGAGGTGGATGGGGAATTTAACATAGGATGCAAGGGTTTTTATGGCATTATGGCAAAGCATCCAGAGGAGCAGCAACCAGGACTGGAAAGCTGCTGGGAATCAGGTCAAGACTCTCCCTCCCACCTGCAATCTCTGATTTTCTCTATGAGTCTACTTATATCTCCTCTCTTTTGCAAACCAGCTTTCTTGGCTTTTCGACACACAACACAGATCCATGGCATGGCCCCCACATTCATCTCAGGGCACTACCAGCAACTCACAAACACTGACTGTTTGTCTCTGAATTCCAATTCCAAATTCTCAGGAAAGAGACTCTGGCTGGCTCAATGTGGTTAGGGCATCTCCTTCCTAATCCAATCAACTCTCCCCAGAGAGGTAGGGTTATATAACATAAGCATGACTGTTGAAGACCCATCTCAGTGGGTCCAGGGAGCAGTTAACAGATAGTGGGGCAGTTACTGTAAAGTAGGCAGGCTCCTTCAGACCTGTCTATTACAAAATTCAAGAAAATGAAAGAACTATTGTGTAGATTATCAATAAGGATAAAAATTCTCTAAATGAAATCCTTTCCAAAATCACTTCAGAAACTGACCAATTTCATGGAAAAACAGTTACTTTCCACTCTCACCCAGACCCTGTATAATTATCATTGTTTTCTAGCACATTTAGGATGAACCCTGTGAACAGTAAAGCAATGCCAACTCACAAGGAGACCTTCAAACTCGGGGTTGCCAGGGCCTCCTTTCTTGTCACTTTATCACATGAAGTGACTTGAAAAACATAAACAAATGCCTCCTCTGAACTCCACACCAATTACTACAAGCTATTGAGGGGTTTGGGTATCACTTTAGAAGCCACTCTGTTTGTGGACAGTCTAGCAAGAGAATTAAGTCAAACCATTAGGGAGATTCTACAGAAAGGTAGCTGCCTCAAGATTAATGCCTTTGAAAAAAGGAAAAGCAGTTATTTTTTGACATTTTGACAATCACTTTCAGATCTGGTTCTTATTAGTCCCATTTTTGCCTTTAAAAGTTTTTCTTTTTTTCCTTCCTTACTGAAAATATCAGGAAATTTAGAACAGAAACTTACAATAAAACATGTCCCCTGACCCTCTGATCTATCAATCTTTTATATAAACAAAAATACTTAGAGAAGCCTGGAAGAAGGCATTTCTTGGGAGTTACCTGATGTTAGTTGCTGTATTGATCATTACCTTGCAATTGCTTTAGGGGAAATGTAGAACAGAGAGAACAGGAGAAGACAGAGAATGAGTGTGCAAGAGGATATGTACATGCGTACGTGGCTGTGTGCAAAAGAGAGAAAAAGAGATCTCAATAACTCACTTTAGCTATAAATGCTTTAAAATCTTACAGATGCCAACAGGACACCCTCTTGCATAGTTTTTCTCCAATCCTTCCATTTTTGAAGCTATGCTGTTCACAAATGAGAAATTCAAGAAACACCAGTTCTGAAATAAAAACGAGCATACCACCAGTGGAAAAGCAAACAAAAGCAGCTAATGTACTGTAGCTAAAAAAATTTTCAAACAAAGTGGCAGTAATTTACTGCCCTTGCTCTTAGCTGGACCCCATGAACATAATCAGAACCTCCAGGACTGATGGAAAAGTATGATTTACAGTCAGTCTCAAGATAATAAAAGAAAATGAAAAAGCAAATTGTGCATGAACATGAAAGCTGTATTTCTTCTACTTTCAGCAACTGAATCAGATTTCCAGCCAGAATTTCAGAGTGAAATTTAGAAGTCCCTCAAGAAGCAAACTATGAGCCAAGCAGCACCCACACTCGGACACTGCCCCAGCATGCCTGAATGACCTAATTAATATGTGGAGATGACAGTGATTGGGAAGATGCACACCACACCATGGGTCTGAGTAGCTGTAAAGAGGTAGGCAGCCCTGGGTTTCAGTTCTGACTGTGTCACTTGCCGTCAAATGTCCCTGGGCAAATGTACCTCTCAGCTCTATTAATACCTGCCGCCTCAGATTGTTATGTGGATTAAATGATATAAAGTATATAAAGCTCTTGGGAGAGTGTTAAGCACATGTTAGTTTCAACAAATTCTGTTATAAATTATAACTATTACCCTTTGTTAAATGAGTTAGTATAGTTAAAGAACTTAAAATAGTACCTGATATATAATATTTATGTAGGTAAGTGCCAATATTTATTACTATACAATAAAACCTCAGTGAATCAGCATGTTTAGATAATGGGGTGACAAAGTTAATTTATTTTCATCTTAAAAACCTCCTCTTCAGTGTTCCAAGTTGTTGAAAGTCCTTTTGAAATATATTAGTCTACTTTCCAGGGTTAGTAAATATAATAGGCTAAGTATCCATTTAAAACTTTTGACACTGGATCTTACATGACTCCAGGAACATACATCAGAGGCTTTGGATTCCTGTACCAACTCTTATGTCTGTCAGCTGTGTAAGTTTAGGCCTCACTTCATTCATCCGTATGTGAGGATGAGGATATCTGTCATGCTTTTCCCCTGATAGTTTTGATGACCACAACATTTGTTATTACTGCTCTTTAGGACAGCCTGTTTCTATGGATGCATACACATAAGGGTATAAAGATTCTAGATTGGACCAAGGATGTTGTTGTTTAATTGTGGTAAAATATATGCAACATAAAATTTACCATTTTAACCATTTGTAAGTGTACAATTCTGGAGAAGGAAATGGCAACCCACTCCAGTGTTCTTGCCTGGAGAATCCCAGGGACAGGGGAGCTTGGTGGGCTGCCATCTATGGGGTCGCACAGAGTCGGACACAACTGAAGCAACTTAGCAGTAGCAGCAGCAAGTGTACAAATCAGTGGTATTAAGTACATTAATATTAGTGCAACCATCATCACCCTCCACCCAAAGGACATTCTTCATATTCCCCAACTAAGACTTAGTTCCCATTAAACAACAATTCCCCATTCTCCCTTCTTCCCCACCCCTGGAAACCATCATTCTACTTTCTCTATCAATTTGACTACTCTAGGTGTCTCGTATGAGGGCTTCCCTGGTAGCTCAGCTGGTAAAGAATCCTCCTGCAATGCAGGTGTCTCATATAAGTGGAAAAACACAACATATTGCTTTTTCAATAAATCCCTTATTTATTTTCTTACTTTTCCCATCTTTGTCTTGAAAGGCTGAGTGCAGAATACAATGTCAGTTAATTGCAGATTTCATTTTGTGGGTTCAAATTCTTGAGATTTTCAACCCAGCTGTGATTTAGCAGTAAAGACACATTGCCCTGATAGCATGATGTGGCCAATGACTCAGTCTGGTCTCAAACACAAGTTTGGAAGACTTCTCAGAGGCTAAGCAATGAGGACAAGGGAATGGGATCTGGGCCCACCTCCACCACACAAGTACTGTTTGATTAAATCTTTCTCCTCTCTGAGTCATGTCTGTTAAACTTGAGGCTGACTAAGTTAAATGATCCCAAAGTAGTGTCAACTTCATAGTCAAATGTTTTGATGACATTCTTCCCTTCAGTTCAGTTCAGTTCAGTTGCTCAGTCATGTCCGACTCTTTGCAACCCCATGGACTGCAGCACGCTATGCTTCCCTGTCCATCACCAACTCCCAGAGCTTGCTCAAACTCATATCCATCGAGTCAGTGATGCCATCCAACCATCGTATCCTCTGTCATCCCCTTCTCTTCCTGCCTTCAATCTTTCTCAGCATCAGGGTTTTTTCCAATGAGTCAGTTCTTTGCATCAGGTGGCCAAAGTCTTGGAGTTTCAGCTTCAGCATCAGTCCTTCCAATGAATATTCAAGACTGATTTCCTTTAGGATTGACTGGTTTGATCTCCTTGCAGTCAGATTGACTGGTGTGACTCTTGCCTTGGAATTTACTAAAAAATATCATTCTCTCTCTCCACCTCCATCAAGGAACCTCGTATTTTGTATAAAACAAATGGAAGAAGAGGAGCATTTCTGTGATATTTTTCCTGGGAAAATAAATCAGAGGCAAAAAAAAAAAAAAAACAGCAACAATAAAAAATTGAACTACTTTTAGATGTTTCTGGCACTTCATTCAATGTTGTCATCTCTTCTCTGACCAGGTGAAGTGGAGGTGTGGTGGGGCAAAAGACAGAATAGAGAGGATTCTTCATAGCACATGCCAAAATGTTGAAAAAACATGCATATACATACACATACACCCCCACACCAGTGAAGGCCTTGCTCAAATTCAAGACTATGACTTCACACAGGAAAGAGAACATTGAGTTAAACTATCTGAATTGAGAAGATAGAGATATACAATCATTTAAAAATTATTTCTAAACTTACACTAACAGGATTCTAAGGTCTAATATTGTTGAGTACAAAAAGCAGTGTAGCCAAATATAAGATATCATAGACCAAAACAGCTACATATGTGGAGTGAACAACTATCCTTATCATTCATAAACTTCCCAACTTGGATGCATTTGTATGAGGAGACATTTCTGGTCTGATAAGAGCCTGACTCTAGAAGAAGAACAAGACCTAAATTCTTATGGAGGAGACATATTCACACATGAATCACCCTGAAAAATTGTGGCTGCTTCAGAACATTGGCTGTGTGCAGCAGAAGCTGACAGTGAAGGGGCTCAGTGTATGGGTCCCTACTTTCAGCATGGAATGTAATCAGGATAGCAAAACTAAGTACCTTATCCATCTGACTTCTTATATATTTTGCCATTTTCTTCCCCAGATGAAATAGCCCTTGTTTGAAAACTGTTGCCATTATCTAGGCTAGGCTAGAAAATGGTTGCCACCATTTAGCCTCAGTCCAGTTCAGTTGTTCAGTCACGACTTTTTGTGACCCCATGGAATGCAGCACGCCAGACTTCCCTGTCCATCACCAACTCCCGGAGCTTGCTCAAATTCATGTCCATTGAGTTGGTGATGCCATCTAACCATCTCATCCTCTGTTGTTCCCTTTTCCTCCAGCCTTTAATCTTTCCCAGCATCAGGGTCTTTTCCAATGAGTCAGTTCTTTGCATCAGGTGGCCGAACTATTGGAGCTTCAGCTTCAGCATCAGTCCTTCCAACAATTATTCAGGACTGATTTCCTTAAGGATTGACTAATTTGATCTCCTTGCAGTCCAAGGGACTCTCAAGAGTCTTCTCCAACACCACAGTTCAAAAGCATCAATTCTTCAGCGCTTAGCTTTGTTTAAGATCCAACTCACACCTATACATGACTACTAGAAAAACCATAGCTTTGATTGACAGACCTTTGTCATCAAAGTAATGTCTCTTTTTTTTAATATGCTGTCTAGGTTGGTCATAGCTTTTCTTTCAAGGAGCAAGCATCTTTTAATTTCATGACTGCAGTCACCATCTGCAGTGATTTTGGAGCCCAAGAAAGTTTGTTAGTATGGGAATTTCCAAAGCTGTTTCCGCCAGACAGCTTCATAAATATGAACTAATGGAACCACCAACACATGAAATACTTTAATGATAATTTGCAATAATTTTAATAAGAGTTTTATAATGTATCTTTTCTAAAAAAGAATGACAGAAGATAGGTTTTATAGGTCTATTCCCATTAAATCAATGTCAGGGATTGAGAATCCCTGAGTTATAGCATTTTAGAAATAGAAAAGACTTAACTATTAATTATATCAATTTCCCCAAAGCATTCCTTCACGACTCCCTCCCCGGGATGGATCTCCATCCCTAACTCTTTTTTCTCTTTTTTTCTCTTTTATATTTTATCCTACCTCCTTTCGAAGAGAATGGGCTGCCTTTCTGGGTGCCTGGTGTCCTCTGCCAGTGTTCAGAAGTTGTTTTGCAGAAGTTGCTCAGCATTCAAATGACCTTTTGATGAATTTGTGGGGGAGAAAATGGTCTCTCCGTCCTATCCCTCCACCATCTTAGGACCAACCCCTCCCCCAAAGCATTCCTGATATAGCATTTCTAAAAAATGTTCACATAGTCTGCTTAAATACATTTAGGGGGAGGGAGGTCAATTCTTCATGAAGGAATGAGTGAAGGAGACTAACTCATGAGATTACACGAGGTCTTTAGACTTTCGGAACTTTAGTTTTATCATCTACAAAAGAAGAGAACTATTTTGTAAGGCTATGTGAGGGGAGAAATAATGTGTGAAGACCAACTCTTAAACTCTTGATTATCAATGAACATCAATTTTCTTCCCTTTTTTTTTTTTTAAAAAAGGTCTTTCATATACTGCACTAAAATGTACTTCTTTGTAACTTTAATCTGGTAGTCTCAATTCAAAACTGTCAGGGAACACAGAACCATTTTCTCTCTCCCCTCTGTAAGGCACCACTTCCAACATCTGAATAATCATGAGGCTTCCTGTAGCCTTCTCTTCTTCAGCCTGCTGCTGCTGCTGCTAAGTCACTTCAGTCGTGTCCGACTGTGTGTGACCCCCTTAGAACTAATGAATAACTCAAGTCATATCCTTAGGGAGTACCAATAGAATTAGGGGTAGGTCAGTTGAGAGAATATTAAGGCAGAGTCTCTGCTTTCAAGAGGCCTGAATGTATAATATAGTCTGGGTAAAAGAGGGACTAAATCAAAGTGTTATTATTGTGTAAGAGATAGAGCAACTAAATTTGATGGGAAAATCAAAGAAGCCTTCATGGGAAGTGACACTTGTGTTAGATACTCAAGAACTAGAAGGATTTTGAAAGGCAGAAAGCTTATGCTGGGGGAATAACAGAAGCAAAAGCATGGAGAAGTGAAAATGTAAGAGATGATTAAAGAAGGCTGCTATGGACTGAATTGTATCCTCCTAAAATCCATATGTTGAAGCCTTTACTCCCAATGAGACTGTATTTGGTGATAGGGCTTTCAGGATATAAGCAAGGTTAAAAGAGGTCTTGAGTGGGGACCTCATCAGATAGGACTTGTGGCCTTACACAGAGCAGAATCTCTGTCTCCCTCCTCTTTTTCCTCCCTCTCTGCTATTTGTTGGCACAGTGAAAAGGCAACCTTTGCAAGTTAGGAAGAACATCATCACCAGAAACAGATCCCTCATGGACCTCAGTCTCAGTCTTTCCAGTCTTTAGAACTGTGAGATGATAAATTTCCGCTGTTCAAGCCACACAGTCTATGATATTTATTACAGCAGCCCCCACAGACTAATACAAAGGGCAACTACTGAGGCAAATCAGTGAGTAAAGACCTAAGGGAAGAGTGGATGGGTATACTGACCAACCGGCAAGAGGAATTGTAAATGGCCAGACTTTGGAGACAGAGAGCCTAATGCTCAAATCTTGGTTTTGCTGCTTTATTAACTGCTTGACCTTAGGCTAGTTTCTCAACCTATTTGAACTTATGCCTTTTCTTTGTTAATGGTAGAAAGAGAAAATATATAATAGAGAAATATCAATAACCTCAGATATGCAGATGACACCACCCTTATGGCAGAAAGTGAAGAGGAACTAAAAAGCCTCTTGATGAAAGTAAAAGAGGAGAGTGAAAAAGTTGGCTTAAAGCTCAACATTCAGAAAACGAGGATCATGGCATCCAGTCCCATCACTTCATGGGAAACAGATCGGGAAACAGTGGAAACAGTGTCAGACTTTATTTTTGGGGGCACCATCACTGCAGATGGTGATTGCAGCCATGAAATTAAAAGACGCTTACTCCTTGGAAGAAAAGTTATGACCAACCTAGATAGCATGTTCAAAAGCAGAGACTATTTTGCCAACTAAGGTCCGTCTAGTCAAGGCTGTGGTTTTTCCTGTGGTCATGTATGGATGTGAGAGTTGGACTGTGAAGAAGGCTGAGCACTGAAGAATTGATGCTTTTGAACTGTGGTGTTGGAGAAGACTCTTGAGAGTCTCTTGGACTGCAAGGAGATCCAACCAGTCCATTCTGAAGGAGATCAACCCTGGGATTTCTTTGGAAGGAATGATGCTAAAGCTGAAACTCCAGTACTTTGGCCACCTCATGCGAAGAGTTGACTCATTGGAGAAGACTTTGATGCTGGGAGGGACTGGGGACAGGAGGAGAAGGGGACGACAGAGGATGAGATGGCTGGATGGCATCACTGACTCAATGGATGCAACTCTGAGTGAACTCCGGGAGTTGGTGATGGACAGGGAGGCCTGGCGTGCTGCGACTCATGTGGTCGTAAAGAGTCGGACACGACTGAGCGACTGAACTGAACTGAACTGAAGCACTACTTATGATATATATTATTCTCGACAATATATGTAAGCACTCAGTTCACTTCAGTCGTTCAGTCATGTCTGACTCTTTGAGACCCCATGAATCGCAGCACACCAGGCCTCCCTGTCCATCACCAACTCCCAGAGTTCACCCAGACTCACGTCCATTGAGTCGGTGATGCCATCCAGCCATCTCATCCCCTGTCGTCCCCTTCTCCTCCTGCCCCCAATCCCTCCCAGCATCAGAGTCTTTTCCAATGAGTCAGCTCTTTGCATCAGGTGGCCAAAATACTGGAGTTTCAGCTTTAGCATCAGTCCTTCCAAAGAAATCCCAGGGTTGATCTCCTTCAGAATGGACTGGTTGGATCTCCTTGCAGTCCAAGGGACTCTCAAGAGTCTTCTCCAACACCACAGTTCAAAAGCATCAATTCTTCGGTGCTCAGCCTTCTTCACAGTCCAACTCTCACATCCATACATGACCACTGGAAAAACCATAGCCTTGACTAGACGGACCTTAGTCGGCAAAGTAATGTCTCTGCTTTTGAACATGCTATCTAGGTTGGTCATAACTTTTCTTCCAAGAAGTAAGTGTCTTTTAATATCATGGGTGCAGTCACCATCTGCAGTGATTTTGGAACCCCAAAAAATAAAGTCTGACACTGTTTCCACTGTTTCCCCATCTATTTGCCATGAAGTGATGGGACCAGCGGAGAAGGCAATGGCACCCCACTCCAGTGTTCGTCTTCTGAATGTTGAGCTTTAAGCCAACTTTTTCACTTTCCACTTTCACTTTCATCAATAGGCTTTTTAGTTCCTCTTCACTTTCTGCCATAAGGGTGGTGTCATCTGCATATCTGAGGTTTTTTATATTTCTCCTGGCAATCTTGATTCCAGCTTGTGTTTCTTCCAGCCCAGCGTTTCTCGTGATGTACTCTGCATATAAGTTAAATAAGCAGGGTGACAATACACAGCCATGACGTACTCCTTTTCCTATTTGGAACCAGTCTGTTGTTCCATGTCCCGTTCTAAATGTTGCTTCCTGACCTGCATACAGGTTTCTCAAGAGGCAGGTCAGGTGGTCTGGTATTCCCATCTCTCTCAGAATTTTCCAGTTTATTGTGATCCACACAGTCAAAGGCTTGGCATAGTCAATAAAGCAGAAATAGATGTTTTTCTGGAATTCTCTTGTTTTTTCCATGATCCAGTGGATGTTGGTAATTTGATCTCTGGTTCCTCTGCCTTTTCTAAAACCAGCTTGAACATCTGAAAGTTCACGGTTCACGTATTGCTGAAGCTTGGCTTGGAGAATTTTGAGCATTACTTTACTAGCATGTGAGATGAGTGCAATTGTGCAGTAGTCTGAGCATTCTTTGGCATTGCCTTTCTTTGGGATTGGAATGAAAACTGACCTTTTCCAGTCCTGTGGCCACTGCTGAGTTTTCCAAATTTGCTGGCATATTGAGTGCAGCAAATCATCACAGCATCGTCTTTAAGGATTCAAAATAGCTCCACTGGAATTCCATCACCTCCACTAGCTTTGTTCATAGTGATGCTTCCTAAGGCCCACTTGACTTCACATTCCAGGATGTCTGGTTCTAGGTGACTGATCACACCATCATGATTATCTGGGTCATTAATCTCTTTTTTGTACAGTTCTTCTGTGTATTCTTGCCATGTCTTCTTAATATCTTCTGCTTCTGTTAGGTCCAGACCATTTCTGTCCTTTATCGAGCCCATCTTTGTGTGAAATGTTCCCTTGGTATCTCTAATTTTCTTGAAGAGATCTCTAGTCTTTCCCATTCTGTTCTTTTCCTCTATTTCTTTGCATTGATCGCTGAAGAAGGCTTTCTTATCTCTCCTTGCTATTCTTTGGAACTCTGCATTCAGATGCTTATAGCTTTCCTTTTCTCCTTTGCTTTTTGCTTCTCTTCTTTTCATAGCTATTTGTAAGGCCTCCCCAGACAGCCATTTTGCTTTTTTTGCATTTCTTTTCCATGGGGATGGTCTTGATTCCTGTCTCCTGTACAATCTCAGGAACCTCAGTCCTTAATTCATCAGGCACTCTATCTATCAGATCTAGATCCTAGTATGTAGCACTACCACCTGGCATATGGAAGGTACTTTATAAATGCTAAAAATTATATTATTTTAATTACTGTTAACATAAAACTGGCACTGAGGTAAGACATTAGAGAGATAGAAGATGTTCAGTGATCTCAATACACCTTAAAAGTATCCACTAGCTAAAAGATGATGCATTTTTTCTATTTCTAATGATCCTGAATGGTGGTCACATCTCCTAGAATGCCAGTAATAGAATCTAATTCTGAGCAAGGAATTGTTGTTTGCAGAACAGCAGGAACTATGGGAGAAAATGAACATGCAATTTTGACATTTATGTGGTTTAAGGAAAGAAATCTGGGGCATGGCAGAATGTGTCCTTGATATGCTTTCTGCTATGCAAACTTCTACGCATTCTGTAACACCCAGTTCAAACGTCACCACCTCTTCATAAAGCCTTATCCACAACTCACTCATATTTTTTATTTTTACCCTCTCCTTTTAGTCTGTTTCTCCCATGAGACTGTGAGCATCTTGAAGACAAGCACATATTACTTACCACCGTCTGGTACATAGTTCAACAAACAGTTTTCAAATGCATTAATGGGACAAATAGGAATGCTGAATTTAAAAAGTTCAGAGAAACAGAAAGAAGCTCAAAAACATGATCCTCAATTATATACAAGTGTAAGAGAGATAGCTCTCCATACTCCCAACAAGAAAAGATAAATCAGGTTGGGGGCTCTGTCTATATCTTTTCCCAGCCAACAGTCATATCAATGTCTTAGACGAGGACCAAATGAATAAGATACAAAGTTGGAAGGTGTTAAGTATGCTAAATGATAACATCAAATAATATGATAAATGAAGTATATTGAAATAAAATATGAATACTGGGTACTGGATCCAATAAAGGGAATTGGATACAAAAGGAATACAGTGAGTACTGTGATGTAAAATACTCATTATACAAGTATGAGAAAGGAGAAATGCAAGTAAACGGCAAAAAATAATAGAAGTTCACAAGAAGTTTAGCTAACTGTAAATTTTTCAAAAGTCAATAATAAGATGATGCTACCGGCTTAGAATTTTGGCTGAAAGAATAAAAATGCAAAAGGAGGAGATGGTGCTGCTGCAGCTTATGTGGTCCAGGTCTACTGGGAATACTGTGTGCTCACTCCAGGAAGCTACCTCTTATGGGGGAAGGATCTAGAAAACAAGTTAGGAGGAAAAATAATGAAAAGAACAGTAGCTGTTTAGGCTGAGAAAGAGAAGATTCTGTGGGCAATAGCCTGATAATGATAATGCACTACCACAGTCATGTATGTTCTCCCCTAATCCTTAAGGTTATCTCAAGACGTCTAGGTGTCCATATGGCAGATCCTCTACCTAAGAACAGAAAAGACCCCCAGAGACTATCTGTGATTTTATTCCAAAGTTCAAAGCAATACTGGAACTAATGAAGACATCTATGTAACAATAAGTTTCATAGCAGATTACTGAAATTATTATTAATGGCATTGATTTTGACCCTTGCTTCTCTTCAATGTACTTACAAACATCAGGAGATGTACTATGCCTTTCTTTATTAATCATAGGTTATAAAACACTGCTTCAAACAGTACACACACATCTTAGAAGCTTAAAACTAAAGAAATCTTGAGTCATAATCAGGTCATAAATGACAACACACAACTGCTCAGCTTGTTAAGTGCTCACAGTTAGAATGTGTATTAATAGGAATTTTTGAATCCTTGTTTTATAGGTGATAAAAAAATTAGGCTCCAAGAGGTTAAGTAATTGACTGAAGACCATACAGCTACTGGGCACCAGAGTGGAAATAAGGCCAATATGACTATGAAGAGCAGCTTTCATCCACTTTTCTGACAAGGTATAGACATGGTAGGAAGTGTGAAAATGAAGGCCAGTTGGTTCAGCATAAGAAAGACCATCCTAAGTTTAGAACTTCTCAAAAGGAAGAATAGAATAGGCTTCTATAATGTCACTAAAGAAAGTGCTCATGTAAAAGCTTTCTAATCAGAAAGTGTTCATATAGAAGGTCAGGGTAGAATCATGTATGAGGCTTTTAGAACAGAGTTAGGAATCAACTAGAAGACTGGGTTATATGATATTGTTGTTCAGTCACTGAATCCCGTCTGACACTTTGCAACCCCATGAACAGCAGAACACCAAGCTCCTCTGTCCTCCACTGTGTCCTGGAGTTTGCTCAAACCCATGTCCTTTGAGTCGGTGATCCTACCAAACCATCTCATCTTCTGCTGCCCACTTCTCCTCTTGCTTTCAATCTTTGCCAGCATCAGGGTCTTTTCCAATGAGTCAGTTCTTCACATCAGGTTGCCAAAGTCTTGGAACTTCAGCTTCAGCATCAGTCCTTCCAGCGGCTATTCACAGTTGATTTCCTTTAGGATTGACTGTTTTAATCTCCTTGTAGTCCAAAGGACTCACAAGAGTCTTCTCTAGCACAATTCAAAAGCATCAGTTCTTTGGCGCTCAGCCTTCTTTATGGTTCAACTCTCACACCCATACAGGACTACTGGAAAAATTATGTAGCTTTGCCTATATGGACCTTGCTCAGCAAAGTGTTGTCTCTGTTTTTTAATGTGCTGTATAGGTTTGTCACAGTTTTCCTTCAAGGAGCAAGCGTCTTTTAATTTCATGGTTGCAGTCACTGTCTATAGTGATTTTGGAACTCAAGAAAATAAAAATCTGTCACTGCTTCCACTTTTCCCCTTCTATTTGCCATGAAGTAATGGGACCAGATGCAAT
The DNA here is from genome assembly GCF_032405125.1 of Capricornis sumatraensis. Classification (NCBI taxonomy): domain Eukaryota; kingdom Metazoa; phylum Chordata; class Mammalia; order Artiodactyla; family Bovidae; genus Capricornis; species Capricornis sumatraensis. The sequence continues at coordinate 182,023,134 of NC_091070.1, forward strand.
GATCTTAGTTTTTTGAATGTTGAGTTTTAAGCCAGCTTTTTCACTCTCCTCTTTCACCCTCATCAAGAGGCTTTTTAGTACCTCTGCTTTTTGCCATTAAAGTGGTATCATCTGCATATCTGAGGCTATTGATATTTTTCTGGCAATCTTGATTCCAGCCTGTGATTCATCCAGCCCAGTATTTTGCATGCTGTACTCTGCATATAAATTAAATAAGCAGGGTAACAGCCTTGATGTACTCCTTTCCCAATTTTGAACCAGTCAGTTTCTCCATGTCCAGTTCTAACTGTTGCTTCTTGACCCACATTCAGGTTTCAAAGGAGACAGGTAAGCTGTCTGATGCTCCCATCTTTTTAAGAATATTCCACAGCTTGTTGTCCATCTAAGGGGCAGTTCATCTGGGAGATACGGTTGACTCTGGCACTAGATTAATTTGTTGCTCTCTCTAGGGCTGGAAATATTATTCAACTTGATCCAGATTTTGAAAAGGAAGTGTTTACTTATAATATCTTCAAGAAAATGTAAATCCTTCTATAACCCTGGGGAAGAAAAGGCCTTCCTAACCATGACACCAAAGTAAAAAATAATGAAGGAAAGGACTGCTAGATTTGCTTTTGTAAAGTTAAAAGTTATCTATATGAAAAAGATACACATACCATAGCAAAATTAAAAACTATTTTTAAAGGTGCAGATTTCAAAGCAATAAAAAAGATAAATACATTAATAAAGTGAGAAAAAGGAATGAATATTCATTGAAGAAAAAAATGTCACTGAATGGAGAAAAAAATTCAACCTTACTTAGTTATCAAAGAAATGAAAGTTAAAATAACAGTGACATTCTATTTTTGCTTTTAAAATTGACAATGACTCAGAAAATGATAACACTTAGTTCAAGTGAAAATAAGTAGAATGGCATATTCTCCTACACTGTTGCTAGGGACTGTAAATATGCAGATAGATTTTAAAAAATTAAAATATAGTTGATTTACAATGTTGTGTTAGTTTCAGGTATATAGCAAAGTGATTCAGCTACGTACACACACAAACACACATACATCTATATATAAATTCTTTTTCAGATTCTTTTTCCATATGTGTGTGTAATGCTCAGTTGCTCAGTCCTGTCTGACTCTTTGCAACCCTATGGACTGTAGCCTGTCCATGGGATTTTTCCAGGCGAGAATACTGGAGTGGGTTGCCATTTCCTCCTCTAGGGGAATTTCCTAACCCAGTGATCAAACTCACATCTCCTGTGTCTCCTGCATTAGCAGGCAGATTCTTTACCACTGAGCCACCTGGGAAGCATACAAAATACTGAGAATAGTTTCCTATGCTATTAGGTAGCTATTAGGTAGGTCATTAGTTATTTTATATATAGTAGTTTGCATATGTTAATCCCAAATTCCTAATTTATCTCTCTGCTTCCCCTTTCTTCTTTGGTAACCATAATTTTTTTTTTAAATGTTTGTGAGTCTGTTTCTATTTTGTATATAATTTCATTTGCATCGTTTTTTTTTTAGATTCCACATATAAGCAATATCATATGATATTTATCTTTGACTTACTTCACTTAGTATGATAATATCTAGGTCCATCTATGTTGCTACAAATGGCATTATTTCATTCTTTTTTATAGCTGAGTAACATTACAGTGTGTGTATGTGTACACACACACATATATACTGGATATACATACACATATGCACATATATCCATATGTATGTGTGTATATATATATACACACACATACCACATCTGTATTCACTCATCTGTAATGGACATTTAGATTGCTTTCATGTCTTGGCTATTACAAATAGTGTTGCAATGAACATTGGGGTGCACGTATCCTGTTATCTAAACCTCGCCTTCTCCCCCATCCCTAGCCAAAACATTTGTATTTACCTGAATAGACTTTATCACAAAGGCAAGAACAAAACACTCACAAATAAAAAACAACGTCAACAACAAAAAGCATTAGAATCTGCCTGCGATGCAGGAGACCCAGGTTCAGTCCCTGGGTTGGGAAGATCCCCTGGAAAAGGAGGTGGAAACCCACTCCAGTATTCTTGCCTGGGAAATTCCATGGACAGAGGAGCCTGGTGCACTACAGTCCATGGGGTCACGAAGAGTCAGATGTAACTGCAGTGACTAGCACACACACTTCAATACACACACGTTACCAAGATTTCACCACTTACTTTTGTTTTCATGATTCTTTTAACACACATACTTGATAAGCAGTTGGAGATGATTTCTAGTAACTTAGTGGTTCTTTTTTTTTGGCCACACCACATGGCATGTGGGATCTTAATCCCCTAACCAGGGATCGAACCCATGCCCCCTGCAATGAAAATATGGAATCTTAACTATTGGACAGCCAGGGAAGTCCCTATTTAGTGGTTCTTGATGTAAAAACAAAGAATTAATGTAAGTCACTTTACAGTTTGCAGAGCACAACATTATCTCATTAGGATCTGATAATGATGTCAGTGGACATTATTCTGTGTGACAGATGAGGGCACTAAAGTTCCAAGAGGCTAAGTGACTGGCCCAAGTTACTTTAGTTAGTGGCCAGGCCAAGACTCTTACTTGGATTAGAGGCTGCAACACTAAATAAAAACAGCCCTGGCATGGAGATTTCAAATTCTTTTTTATAGCCCTCACAGTACCAGCAGTAAAGAATAATAGGATAAAAGCGTATCAATGTCTCTTTTGCTTATTTTGAATTTTCTTATTTTTATTTAGGCAAAATTCAAATAATGTGAAAGGAACCATTTTAAAGTGAAATACAAAATTCAGTGTCATTTAGTATATTTGCATTGTTATACTACCACCGCTTCTATCTACTTCCAAAATAGAAATCCCAGACTTGTTAAGCAGTTCTTATTCTCCCTCATCCCAGCCCCTGGCAAACAACCTATTCATTTTCAATCTCTAGGTATTGAAGTATTCTGGATTTTTTTTCTTTTTACATGAATGGAACATGGAACTTTTTGCATCTGACTTCTTTCACTTAGTGTAACATTTTTGAGGTCCATCCATTCTGAACCTGTATCAGTATTCCACTCATTTTCATGGCTGAGTAATATTCTGTTGTGTGCATACCACAGTTGGTCAGTGTAGTCATCCACTAGTGGACATCAACTGAGCGACTGAACTGAGCTGAATGGACATCTGGACTGTTTCTATCTTCTGGTTATCATTAATAGTGTTACTATGAACATGCAAGTCCATGTATTTGAGTACTTGTTTTCTATTTTCTTATGTATTCTACTTATATTTTATCTGACTAGAAGAGTACAGGATATTTATTGAAGAAAATGTGGAAATTAGAGGAAAAACACATATTAGAAAAATCACCTAAGGGTAACTAAGAATACCCTCTTCCAGAAAGGATTTTTGTAAGCTTATAATGCCATTCTTTTTTACCTTCCAATAATCATGGATTATTACTTTAGAACTAGGTAGTCATGGAGCGTATGGACTTTGAGGTCAGAAAAATCTGGATTTGACTCTTGGCTCTGCCATTTATGAGCTGAGTCACTCTACCTCTCTAAGTTTATTTTCCTGCCTAGAAAAATGGACATAATACTTACCTACCTCACGGGGTTTTGATGGCACATTAAATGGGATGGTATTGTGAGTAAAATGTCTAATACAGTGCCTGGGGTAGAGAGGGAATTCAAGAAGGATTAGCTGGAATAGAACTTTCCACACAGGAATTTGCTAATACCACCAGGAAGTGAAGCTCACAAGAGAAATTTTGTGTTTTCACCGCTCTGTTTTACTACAATGCCTGGCACACAGTTAGCACTCTATAAAAACCTGTTGAATGAATAAGTGAATATAAGAGTTGGGGGAAAGGACTGAAATTAGAGACCTGGAAAGGATCTCCAGGAAAACACAGCTTTCTGATTTCAGAGGATAAGTAAAGGCCAGGGATACAGAATTCTTGCAAATCAACTGGTATTCTACACAACTGTACTGCAAAGCCTGGAGTGGGTCAGGGTTGACGTAGGGCCCCCAAAATGAAATCATTTGCAGAAAATGGTCAGAAAATGTTAGTCTTAGTTGCAGCAATCAGGGTCAGAGCTAGGAGCCCTCTGAGGCACGCGGTGAATTGAACTTCCTAAGCTGCTGGGCCAGCTGAGGCTCAGGGCATTTTTTCAAAGCAAATGAAGCATTTGATGGAATAAACCCAAGCCAAGAGATATTAAAGCATGGGGCCTTGACAGGAACTGCCCTGAAGTAATATCACTTGGAACTAAAGAGATGATTAGTGAGCTTCTCAGGGCCCTACAGGAAATCTTACCTGGCACAGGAATGCAAAAATTTCCAACCTTGTCTAAAAGCAGTTGCCCACACTCCACTGCCTCAGAATGATGTCTGTAATGGGTTGCCGAGCTCACTGCCTGATGAAGGCCTTACTGCCTTCCTTCTATTGTGTGCCTTATCCCAAGCAAGAGACCTGCCTTGTATCTGGACTGGCTTCTCCTGAAGAGCAGGAGGACTAAAATGAAGCTGTAGATGTGTTACCTCCCAGGAAACAGGCCAGAAAAGCTGCAGAGCAACCCTGACCTCGGGTGGCTATTAGCTGGGCCTAGCCAAAGAGGATGTGAAAACCCTTTGTCCCAGGGTTACAGTCTGTTTTTATACAACTATGCTTTCATAATTCTCCTTTATATCATCTATCACAGGTTCAATTAAATTATTTTTAGTATAGCACATGTGTAAATTAATTGTTAAAATGTCTCTTGAATTTAGAGTGTATGTGTGCTTAGTCCCTCAGTCCTGTCCAACTCTTTGCAACCCCACGGACTGTAGCTCGCCAGGCTCCTCTGATCATGGAATTCTCTAGGCAAGAATACTGGAGTGGGTTGACATTTCCTTCTCCAAGGGATCTTCCTGACCCAGGGATTGAACCACGTCTCCTGTATCTCCTGCATTGCAAGCGGATTCTTTAGAGTTTCTGAAGGCAAGACCATTTCTGTTTTGTTCATTATTGCATCTTCAGACCCTAGAAAAGGCCTTGCCCATGGTAGGCACGCAATATACATTTGTCGAGCAAATGAATCTAACATATTCTAGTACAAATTCCAATTCAGTTTGGAGGCATTAGACTATATTGGGGTAAGGACATGGGTTTGAATTCTAGTTTCACAGCTTACGATATTGGGCAACTTGTTGAAATTGCTTTTATTAGTTTCCTGATTTTGCTGTAACAAATTACTACAAACTGGGTGGCTTAAAACAGCAGAAATTTATTCTGTCACAATTCTGGAGGCTGCAAGTCCAAAATCAGGCAGAACCCTGCTCCCTCTGGGGACCATATTCATTCCTTGCCTCTTTTCATCTTCTGGGGCATTGCTGGGCTGTGGCTCCATCACTCCAATCTCTGCAGCCTCCCCTGTGGGTCTGTAGAAAATCTCCCTCTGCCACATAAGGACACCTGTAGACAGTTAGGGCCCATCTCGACATGCAGGATGATCTCCCCTCAAGGTCCTTTTCTTAATTTAATTACATCACCAACACCTTTTTATAAATAATAAAAATTTAATAGGATCCGGGGATTAGGACATGGATATATATTTTGGGGGGGGCACTATTCAGTGAATTACATTTGTCTATGGCTCAGTTTGTTTATCCATAAAATGGACATAGTATCTCTTAGAATTATCATGAGGATTAGATGCAATAATACATGTAAGTCACTTTATGTGTTTACGGTACCTAAAAAACTCTCAGTATATGGCAACTGCGGTGTTACTTTATAAGGCAGGAAAATATTATTCTCTATGGCCACATAAAATAAGTGATGGAATTATGCCAACTCATTCAGACATCTTCAAAAGTATGTCAAGTCAATATCAGTGTCAATCTATCTCTATATTTATTTATTAATAGTCAGGTCTGGGACCTAACTCAGCCCTCTTACCTTTGTCATCACATTTGTACTCAAGACAACCTGGCAGACTGGTGTTCTCTCCCATTTTACAGATTAAAAAAAGGCAGAAAAAAAAAAAAACAACTCGAAAGTAAAGCACAATTTTCAAGAAATTGAGTTAGCCACAGAGCTCAAATATAAACCAAGGACTTCTCACTCGAAGCCCAATTCTTCTCTGTATTACCTCAGAAAATTAAGGACAGAAATGGAGAAAGTTCCAAGCATCTGTACCTAACTTGTTAGAACTTTATGGTAAGATCTGTAGATTAGCCTAGAATTCTATACCAGTGGTTCTCCAGCTTCGCTGCACATTAGAATCACCCAGAGAGCTTTTAAAGCCCTCAAATCAGACTGTGTATGAGAAGAGTGAAATGAGAATGGGGGTGGGGAACAGACCTAGGCATTGAATGTTAGTCACTCAGTCTTTGAGACCCCATGGACTGTAGCCCACCAGGCTCCTAGGTTTATGGGATTCTCCAGACAAGGATGCTGGAATGGGTAGCCATTCCCTCTCCAGGAGACCTTCCTGACCCAGGAATCGAACATGGGTCGCCTGCATTACAGGTGGATTCTTTACCATCTAAGCCACCATGGAAGCCCAGACCTAGGTATTAACAACTTTTAAAATCATCCCAATCACAGCGGGGGTTAAGACCTACAGGTCTATCAGGGGACCTCAAACTTTGATGAGAATCAGAATCACCTGGGAAGCTGATTTAACTATAGAGGCTTAGGGTCTTGTCTGCTTCAGTGAACCTGGATCTCTCCAGGTGATTCTGAGACTAGCAGTGTTAGAGGACAATGACTCTAAAGTTCCTTTCAATTCTGATGTTCTGATTTTCACCACTCATTTATTTATCTATTCAAACATCTGTACCAATTTGATGGACATGAGTTTCAGCAAGCTCCGGGAGTTGGTGAGGGACAGGGAAGCCTGGTGTCCATGGGGTCGCAAAGAGTTGGACATGACTGAACGCCTGAACTGAACTGACTAGAGTTAGAGCTACAGGGACACAGAAATAATACTTAACTTCTGCTGTCAAGGGGTTCACAGCCTGGCAAGCTACTCTTGTGGCTCTGAAAGCACTTTCCATAGTGCCCTTCCTGACTGACCCTCCTACTAGAACGGCTGGGCCATGAGGGCTTTCTTTGACATGAAAAAGATGCTTAATGCATATTCCTCGCATGAGAGAGGAAGGAGAATGAAAATGAAAATATATATGTGGAATCAGCATTCCCCAGCAGTCCAGTGGGGTATGACCACTTCCCTCACAGAGTAAGATGTGAATTTCTGTGGGGGAAGGTGGGGTCAGGAAAGATTTATTCCAAGTGATGAATCTGTACAGGGTATTTAAGGGTGGCAAATGGGTGGGAGGGCACTCTTACCATAGCGAATAGCAGAGTTTTCACAGTGGCTTGAAATAGGATGGGGAACCATGAGTGGCTGGTTCCAGAACACAGCAAGGAGAGGAGCGGGTGGAGCGACGGATGCTGGGGCAGGAGCCTCATGGCACTTTGTAGAGTCTCTTCTCCCTCCCTTGTCAAGCAAGAGGCCTCTCAGTCCAAATGTCCTTTCGAGTGCTCAAACAAAGGTTGACCGGTCCTGTAGGCCCAGGACTACAAAGGCCTCCTATAATCCCTGTGAGTAGGACTCTAGTCCACAAGTTTCTAGAAGCAGCTTGAGGCCAAATTCCAAAGCCATTTCTGAAGTGGGTGCTCAGGAAGGTCTCGAAGTAGGCAGGTTTAAATCCAATCATCGAAGACATCAGACAAAGACAAAGCTTGCCTGGGAGTATCAAGAAATGTTCTCTCTGCTGCGTCCTGATTACTTATCAATGCAAGACTGTGATTTGTCTTTGCAAGGAAAGGGCTTCCCAGGTGGCACTAGTGGTAAAGAACCCACCTGCCAACGCAGGAGATGTAAGAGATGCAGGTTCAACCCCTGGGTTGGGAAGATCTCCTGGAGGAGGGCATGGCAACCACTGTAGTATTCTTGCCTGTGAATCCCATAGACAGAGAGCCTCATGGGCTGCAGTCCATAGGGTCACAAAGAGTCAGACATGACTGAAATGACAGAGCACACACCCACGTATACGCTGAAAATAGTACCAAGGGAGCAAGGGATCTGAGACCCACGATAGGAGGTAGCTTACTCTCGATCCTGGTTCTAAATGGTAAGCACAGGAGCATAAACATCTCCAGGCTGGTTCGATTGCCGCTCTGTCTCAACTGGGCTGTAGTTGCTGGGAAGGGGGAGCTCTGTGCCCCTCACACAGCCATGCTGGCCATTTGCAGAACACCCGAGGGCCCAGGCCTCTCAGCTGAAAGCCCCACTGACAGGAGCACACCCGGGAAGGGAGAGAAGGCTGATGGAAGGGAGTGGTGCTGAGAGCCGGTGCTAGAACTGGAGTGACGGACTGGACAGAGTACTGAATGGGAGGCTGACTCCTTCTGCCCCAGGGCTGGTGTCCAGTGGTCAACTTCTCCCCTTGGAGCAGGCTTTGAAGGATCAAGATTATCCATAAAGGGTCCTTTCTGTTCTCTTTTATGACAAAATCCCACAGTTCTCGTCTTGGAGGTTCCCTTCCCTAAAGTGAAAGGACTTGTCAAGTAAAGCGGATTAACAAGAGTCCTGGAGAGAGGAGCTTGGTTGAAGAGGAAATGATTTCCATGTCACATGCTTCCATGCTGGGTTCCAGGCAAAGGGACTGAAACCTTGTATTGAGTCAGTGAGGGGTAGAGCAGACGCAGTAGAGTCAGCAAGAAGCTCCTTTGCTTCCTTATCAAGAAGGTATTTGTCTCACTGCTTCCAAACCCAGACCAGATTTCCCCCTACTTTTTAAAATCATTATAAAGCAAAAGGAAACTATGGGTGACCAGGAAAAGTTTATCTGAGGAGATGACAATTAGGTCAAGACACAAAGGAGGGAGAAAGCAAGAGAAAGGGGATTCTGGACAGTGCCATTGGTGAGGGAAGTGCTTTGTTTGTTAGAGGAAACTAAAGGAAGCCAGTGGAACAGAGACAGCAAGAGAGAACAGTGCAGAGTGAAGTCTGAGAGTCAGAGGCAACGCTGGATCATCAGAGCCCTGCTCGAATATACCCAACATCTGCCTGAGCTGGGGTTTCCTCACTTGTTCTGGAGTCCCATTGCTATCCTTCATGTAACCATTACACTTTGGACTTCTAACCTACAAAGTTTTTCTCCACAGGAGGGAGATTATTTGAAATATAGCCTTTCTTTGAGCATTAATGATCAGATTATAATCAATAATGCTTATCCATTCCACATAAAATATTTGACATATTTTTAAGCATTATACATACACAAAATTGGGGCTTCCCAGATGGCACTAATGGTAAAGAACATGTCTGCCAAACAGGAGATGTAGGAGATACAGATTCAATCCCTAGGTCTGGAAGATCCCTGGAAGAGGAAATGGCAACCCATTCCAGTATTCTTGGAGAATTCCATGGACAGAAGAGCCTGGTAGGCTACAGTCCATGGGGTCGCAAGGAGTCAGACACGACTGAAGCAACTGAAGCACACACACACACAATCAGTTTTCAAAAAATGTCTTTTAATAAAAACCAATTCCTAGAACATTAAATCTTGCATGGACATAAGAACATCTCCTCATGTTGCAAGGTGAAAACATAGGTTAGGAGATTCATCTGAGGTTCTAGCGGTTGGTTCACTAGAGCAGCAGCTTTGAACAGAATTATAATGCGAGTGACATGTGTAATTTTCAATTGTTTAGTAGCCACATTAAAAAAGATCAGGTGAAATTAATTTTAATAATATATATACATATATATAGTTGCTGCTGCTTCCTTTTAAAATTTTTTTTGTTTGTTTCTTACATGATAGTATACATGTTTCAGTGCCATTCTCCCAAATCATCCCACCCTCTCCCTCTCCCACAGAGTCCAAAAGTCCGTTCTAAACATCTGTGTCTCTTTTGCTGTCTCACATACAGGGTTATCATTACCATCTTTCTAAATTCCATATATATGTGTTAGTATACTGTATTGGTGTTTTTCTTTCTGGCTTACTTCACTCTGTATAATAGGCTCCAGTTTCATCCACCTCATTAAAATTTATTTTTAATTGGAGAATAATTGCTTTATAATGTTGTGCTGTTTTCTGCCATACAACAATGTGAATCAGTCATAAGCATACATATATCCCCTCCCTCTTGAACCTCGCTTCCAGCCCCCTATCCCACATCGCTAGGTCATCACAGAGCACCAGGCTGAGTTTTCCTGTGTATTTCACTAAATTTGATATATGAGAAATGATCATTTTAATGATTGGGTTTCTATAACCGTTTAAGTGATTGATTTATATAGTCAATAAAAAAGTTATTAATAAGGTATTTTAAGTCTTTTTCCAATGAGATAAGCCACTGAAATCTGGTTTAGGTTTTATAGTCTTACTAATCTCATTCTGGACTGGCCAAATTTTAAGTACTCAACAGCTACAGGTGGCTGGTGGCTATCATACTGGACCCGAAGCCTTATAGAAGAAGGATTGATAGGATTTATAGGTGAGAACATTGATGTCCAAAGGTAAATTGACAAGTCACTGAACTGGTTGTGGATTTGAGCTGTGAGGAGATTCTAAGTTTTCTGTCAAGTGCTCAGTCAATGGATCATACTACCCTCCCCTTGGGAATAAGAAGGGGTGGGGGCAATAGCATTACCTGCAGTGAGTAGCTATTTGCTCTAGAGACTGTGGTGGGACTGTGCGTGTGTGCATGCTTAGTTGCTCAGGCGTGTCCAACTCTTTGTGATCCCATGGACTGTAGCATGCCAAGCTCCCCTGTCCATGGGATTCTCCAGGCAAGAATCCTGGAGTGGATGCATGCGTGTGTGCTTAGTCACTTCAGTTGTGTCTGACTCTGTGTGACCCCATGGACCGCAGCCTGCCAGGCTCCCCTGTCCATGGAGTTCTCCAGGCAAGAATACTGGAATGGGTAGCCATTCCCTTTTCCAGAGATTGAACCCTGGTCTCCTGCATTGCAAGCAGATTCTTTACCATTTGAGCCACCTGGGTGGGACTTTAGACTCTATGTAACCCTTTGGAGTGATACTACTTCTCCCATTTTCTATATAAGGGTTATATAGCCTCCAAGTGCTTTTGCACTGGCAGGATGATATCAGTCTTTCAAAGGAAACAGTGCTATCAATATTTAGAAGACAATGCATAAGGTTAAAGCCTGTTGAACCTGGGTGGTTTAGAATACCACATGGATATCCCCAGAAATTCTTTTGACAAGCTGCTAGTCCTAGGAGGACTATACTTTAGCTTGCCAAGTACCAAGGCTCGTGATCCAGTTCATCCATCTCTGGCCCCTTCACCCACTGCCCCTGCTCCAGAAACACATAATTAGAAGACAAGGAAAGGACTCAATTGCCCCATGAGGTCTAGCTGTGAACCAAGCTCCAATGTAATTTAAATAGACTCTTTATGTACCAAGGACAAATCTAGTAACAGAGAGGGGGGACAAGAAGAAGCAACCACTCCCTGAGTCAAGGCCACAGCCCCTGACAGTGAGCTAAGGGGCTGAGGCCAGCATGTATCCATCTACTGCAACCATGCAAGCAGGTATGCTAGGGCACAACCCAAGAGTGACCCACAGATGTGTTAGTTGGCCAGGAAAACCATCTCGGCTGATAGAAACCAAGGCCTCTGCTGCACAGGTGAGCAAAAGGAAGCTCAAAAGCTCAGAGTCATAGTAACTCCAGAGTTCATGCTCATAAGAACCTTGCTGTATGCCTCCCTGCTATGTGTAAAGCTCTGAGCTGGTAGAGAAAGCTGGCTCTTAAAAAAGCAAAGCAGGACAAAATACCCCCAAATCTGGTCTGTCAGCACAGAGAACTATTGGCAGTTGGAATCAGGCCTCAGTATTTTTTTTTAAGCTGAGGCTCCCTCCCTTTCTGCTACCTACGGGTGCAATTTCCAGTGCTTTCTCCAAAAGAAACATTTGGCTTTCTATAGAGAACCTCTGAGACCTCATGTGACTGAAAATGGAAGAGGAGGAAAGAGGCCCTCCTCACGCCCCACCCCAAAACCCCCATGGGGAAGCTGAGGTTAGGCCCCTGTAGATCGATTTATTTTAGGAGGCACTTGGTTCTGAAGCATTTGTTTCAGAAATTACCCCTGTGCCCCATCAACAGTAGCTTTCAACGGCTCTTCCCGGGTGGCCTTGTCTCTTTTAAATTTCATTTCCTGTTGGAAAGGATAAACAGGTAACTGTTTAATGCCACTGACTGGACTCATTTAACAGAAAACCAGGATCAGCATGAAGCTGGGGAACCAGAGTGGGACTGATGGGTGAAACAGAGCTGAGAAGCCAGTCTGGGATCACAAGTGGAATAGAGCAGGTCGATGAACAGAAAGGCGTTAGAGAATACCAAGTGACAGCCTTTTATTTTACTTCTGCTCCATGCAAGGGCAATTGTCCCCCTGGAGGAGGGGATATGAATGCAAGGGGGACAGCGTAATCAGCTGCCATGTTGGGCATGGCTCCCTGGACTTGGCCTGGAGGCCTTGGTGGGAATCCTGGCACTACCACTCATCAGCTTTGCCCTTCAGCCGAGTTCTTTAACCCCCTTGAGCCTCAGATGCCTGTCTGTTCTACTGCACAGAATGCTGTGAATTCAAATGATGCCTTCACATGCTTGGCAAGCGCCCCACCCCGAGTAGGAATTCACACATAATAACTATAAATTGGCACAGATGGTGTTGGAACCCATACAATTTAACACATGTTTTCCACTACACACCAGGCACTGTGTTGGGCAATAAGAGCTGCCAAAGGATAAGAGAGCCCTGACTTGAAAAGAGATGGGCACAGAATTGATGATGTCAATACAGCCTGGTAAGGATTTGCAGCAAAACAGATATGGGGTGATATGGCACCCCCACATTAAATGTTTTGAGGTATTGTTGATAGCATGGTCAATGGGGTCAATGAAAGGACTCATAACTGTCTGTTTCTCCCTCTAGAAGGCAAAGTCCACCAAAGCCGGAATGCTGTTTTCGTGTCTGTCTAAGCACTGTGGGGAAAAGCAGGTGAGGGAATGGTTAAGGTGATGCGCTAATCTCTGAACTACCGTATTATCTTGAATCTATCTTTCAGTTCACCATTTCTCTCTACAGCTGAGTACATCCACTGTTTAACCCATTTGATGAATTTTTAATTTCTATAACTATATGTTTAAATTACAGAATTTCTATTTAGCTCATGTAAAATGTCTACTTTTCGATCATCTTATCCTGTACTTGCCCTATGGTTTCTATTTCTTCTTTTACCAGAAAACATGTTAAACATACTTACTCTCTCAAATTGATCTATTGCCTGTAGTTGCTAAGATAGGAACTTCTCCACGTCTTTTGTCGGACTCTCACTCATGGTGGCTTTTTCCCTCTCTTTTACACACTAAAATATTTAAAAGTACACTTAACATCAGGAGTTTTGTTGTTTTGTGGTTTTGAGTTTTTAAATTTTGTTTTTTGTGGGAAAGCCATGCAACATAAAAATGTTGAGACATTTTTATGACTTGGCTTTAGGCTGCCCCTCTCAGGATCTCATAGTTTAATCAATTCCAGACACAGTTTTTACATTATCTTCTTGGTTTGTGGCTTGTGTACTATAAGAGAAGTACCCCAACCCCATACCCATGTAGAGCATAGGCTGGGGGTTTAATTTTTTTGAGGGTGATCCCAGTGGGCCAGCACAGTTGATAGACTTCCCTACTCAATCTTCGGCAGAAATTCCCTTCTTTCATGGTAAGGCCCTTCATTCTTCATTGACAGCCTCGGTAAGGAGTTTGTTTCCTATTGCCTCAGCTCTCATCCCCATAGGATTCTGAAACTCCAGCCCCCTAAGAATCATACATATTTCCCATGTTTTCACAGGGTCTTTTGTTTCATTCCTTCCCACTGATCACTGCTTGCTCTTCATTTCAGGCACCTGGGGATTTCTTCTTTCTGCACACCAGCCTGGTGATGGATTTTTTCCCCCTTGTATATTTACACTAACATCTCTCTGTGATTGGAAGGAATGTCCCTTGACAACTCTATCTGACTAGAAAGATTTTATTATGCCTTTAGATACTAGTCTTTCTCTCTCAGCTCTGAGTTCATGAAGGACAGAAACCTTGGTCTGATTCATCTTTTGATCCTGATTCTTCAGACTATGCCCAGATCAGAGTAGGAAGCAATAAAGATTTCATCATTCAATGAACAAACAAATCAATTATCTTTCATTTACACTCTCAGTGGGAAATAGAGATCATATGCTAAATATCTTCTAGAGAAAGAAGACATCAAGAATCCCTGGAAAGTCATCCAAGCTCTCTGGGAGGCCATGATAACCAATCAAAGGGAGTTCGGCCACTGCCTTAGTTTCACCCTTTGACCAGTAGGTTCTCTACTCTTGATAGGACTTCTTTCTTGAAGGGCAACAGCTGATAATTATAGTGCTGCTGCTGCTGCTGCATCGCTTCAGTCATGTCCGACTCTGTGCAACCCCACAGATGGCAGCCCACCAGGGTCCCCCATCCTTGGGATTCTCCAGGCAAGAACACTAGAGTGGGTTGCCATTTCCTTCTCCAATGAATGAAAGTGAAAAGTGAAAGTGAAGTTGCTCAGTCGTATCCAACTCTTAGCGACCTCATGGACTGCAGCCAACCAGGCTCCTCCATCCATGGGATTTTCCAGGCAAGAGTACTGGAGTGGGGTGCCATTGCCTTCTCCGAATTATAGTGCTAGTCTGCTAGAAATTCATAGTCTGGCAGGCTAGGTTCTTACTGGTAGCTTTATTGCCTTTTTAGCACATACTGATGTCCTTCTGGGGCTTCCCAGGTGGCTCAGTGGTAAAGAATCCACCTGCCAATGCAGAAGATGCAAGAGACGTGGGTTCGATTCCTGGGTCAGGAAGAGCCGCTGGAGCAGGAAATGGCAACCCACTCCAATATTCTTGCCTGGAAATTTTCATGGACAAGGAGCCTGGCAGGCTACAGTCCATGGGGTTGCAAAGAGTCAGACATGACTGAGCACACACACACTGTGTCCTTCTAGAGCCATAACTGGAACTTGATCAGCAACATGTAATGTGCAAAGATATATACTCTTTTCTGTTGGTTCCATAAAGAGCTTGCCAAGTAAATTCACAGACTCGAAAGCCCCTGGCACAGTGCTTGGCACAGAGTAGGCACATTTAGTGCATTTATTTCTTCTTTTCCATTAAAAATATCCACAAATATTTGTTGAAAATCTATTGCCTCCTAAGCACTGTGCTTGGTGCTGAAGATGGAGAGGTGTAACATATACGCCTCTGTTTTAATTCTTACTTAGAAAAAGAATGTCCAGGGACTTCCTTGGTGATCTATGGTTAAGAATCTGCCTTGCAATGCAGGGGATGTGGGTTTGATTCCTGGTCAGGGAACTAAAATCCCACATGCCATGAAGCAACTAAGCCCGTTCATCACAACTAAGGAGCCAGTGTGTCATAACTAAGACCTGACACAGCCAAATAAATAAATATTTTTTAAAAGAAAAAGAATGTCCACATCAAATTTGACAATAAAAATTATCCCAAATGTCCTCTGATCTAAGGTGAAGAGACATCTCACCTCATCCTGCCACTATAAAATGCCTAAAAAGTATAACCACCAAACTAAACTTGCCTATTATCGTCTTATAAAGTAACAGTCTCTTTCCTTAGGGAGGAAATCCAACTCCCATTGAATACACAAGCAGACGAAGGAGAACTGATCATAAAAGGCAATTTTTGACAGTGACTTTTGAGCTCCTTTCATCACTATAATTCCAGAACCTAGAATCACGCCTGAATTAAATTAGAAACTTGATAAGACTGTTGAATCTGAGTATTCTTGCACATATATATGGATATAGCCCATCCATATATATGACTCTAGACACAGTAAGACTCACTCATCATTCCACACATATTTATTGAGAATTTCTTATGAATGAGAGTATGTACTAGATTTTTTGATAGAGACAGGAGAAAGAAAAAAAAAATAGATATCCTACCTACAAGGAATTTCCAGGTGTAAGGGCAAGATAGACAGTTATATAAATCACCATGATATAACAAAGAAAATGCTAAGAGATGAACATAAGAAAAGACTGCTGCTACTGCTGCTGCTGCTAAGTTGCTTCAGTCGTGTCCGACTCTGTGTGACCCCATAGATGGCAGCCCACCAGGCTCCCCCGTCCCTGGGATTCTCCAGGCAAGAACACTGGAGTGGGTTGCCATTTCTTTCTCCAATGCATGAGAGTGAAAAGACTGTGGGGTTCCAAATACAGAAAGGCTACTTCCTGCTGAGGGATTAGATAAGACCGTGGCTAATATAGACTATATGCTCAAACTTAAGTAATGTGTCACCTGGTAGCTCAGACGGTAAAGAATCAGTCTACAATGTGGGAGACCTGGGTTCGATCCCTGGGTTGGGAAGATCCCTGGAGGAGGGCATGATGACCCTATCCAGTATTCTTGCCTGGAGAATCCCTAGGGACAGAGGAGCCTGGTGGGCTACAGTCTATGGGATCACAAAGAATTGGACATGACTGAGCGACTAAGCCCAGTAGAGGGAGAAAGTGGGGACTAGCAAGGAAAGAAGGGTAACTCAGATGGAAAGAACAGCTTAGACAAAAGGCAGAAGCAGAAAAGCACAGGATATAGACAATGAAACAGAAAGTTGGCTGGAGACGTATTAAAGAGCAGTCTAAAGAGAAATAAGCTGGAAAGGTAGGATGAGCCAATTGCAGGGGGTTTGAACACGGCCTGATTTATCTTCCAGGATATAGGATCTCTATAGAGTAGCCAGTGCTTAGCATATGGTAGGGCTTAATTAATGCTACAACAGCCGCATAGCAGGAGCCTGTTCTCCAGCTGCACACAGGAAGTGGCCATCTGTACATGCAGGCAATTACAAACCTTCCAGATACTCTGCCCTGAACCCTGCAAGAACATCAAATGCTCACCGTAAAAGGTCACCCAACAAACATCTCTGATCAATCCTGGCTCAGGCAGAATCAAATCCTCTAAATAAGATCCACTGGATGCAGTGTCAGGAAGGTCAGAAACTACCCTTTTTCACATCTTGAAGCATTTTTACCATGTGGAACTCTTTAGAAGAAGAAGGGAAAGGAAAGAGAGAGGCAGGGAAAAAAAAAAAAACCCTCTCCAGAAATAATAGAATTCCAAGTAATTAAATGTTAACTGATCACAAAGTTAACAGGGGATTTATTTTGGCCCCTGCCTCCTTCTGGTGATCTAAAAAGCAGTTGATTTCAAGGACAGCCATGCCAGGATTAAACCTGGCGTTTCATGCCTCCCCTCCTCCACTTCCGCCCTGCATGTCCCCACTGTGTACCTTTGTCGAGCTCACTTGAAATGTTCCATGATGAGGTAGGCACTAACTCAGCAGTGACTGACAACTCTGTTTCTGAAAAGAAAGAGAAGGGAGGGGAGAAAGACAAGGGCAATATTAAATATAGTAACTTATGGACTGTTAGAAGCATTACAGGAGATTTCCAAAGGCCCTGCCTTCCGAGAGAGACCACGCAGTCCCATAGCTTATTAAACTTAAATGTCTGCTCAGCCTGCCAGGCAGAGGTGCCTGTATTATAGAGGCTATCCAGACAAACATACTGGAGGCCAGATTTGAGGATTTTTTCCTTTAAAACACAGGCTTGAAAATTAAATACAAATATTTCATTGACAAAAAACCAAACCTGCAGAAATGACCAAACATGATCAAATACAAACTCTTCCTTTTCTTGTTCAAAGACCAGTCTCAGGTTAATAGAGTCAACAGTCTTTCCATGAAACATGAGATCAACATTGCTCCTGATGCTGGTTTCATTTGTGTTTGTGAATTCATAGCATTTCTCTTAATAGACCGATTGATTTCTTTATATTGAAACCTTCAGTCAAGACAAATGGCAGCTAAGGATTTGAATATGGAGAGTAATTTGTGGTAACCAAAATTCAAAGGTAACTTTAAAAACCACCATAAATTAAAGCAAACATGCAAATCTAAAATATTAAGGACATGATACACTATGAAAATTTTAAAACTTTTTATGATATACTATAAATACAAACAATACTTTTATTTTTGAATATTTAACCCATGACACATCCTACTAGCACATTTTAATAGGATTGCATTAATCTCCCCTTAGGCCATGTACACACATACACATATACACACACACATACACACACACACACACGTATTACTGAGCTTTTGTGCCATGAACACACACACACACACACACACACACACACACACACACACTTGTATTACAGAGCTTTTGTGCTAGGCAGGATCTCAGAGAGCCCAGAGACTGGGTCGTTAGATCTGTGGCAGCCATGCGATCACACCCCCTTTCTTCAGATATCATTGATCAATTATGGATCCTTTTGCCTATAAACCTGGGATCTGCCTTACAGCCTTTCAACACGTTTTTTTGGGTAGCCACTGCAAATGGATCTGTGATAGAACGCAAGGCAGAGGAAGAACTAGTATTTAAACCTACGTCTGTCTGACTCTACCACCCACACAGCTCCGGGCAGCCCATGCTGCCCAGTTGTCAAGTCTGAAACCTGACTTGGTTTTCACTTACTTCTCTCTGGTTTTACCCTTTCACCAAGATAAGCACACTCTTCTACATTTCCTTATTTACTGATGGAGGCCATCTGCCACATGGCCATAGAAGCCGCATGCCGTCATCAGTGAGCTTTGCCAAGGACAGGATGTTTACCCACTGAGACCTTGCAGAGGCCACTTCTAGCTTGTCTACTGAGTCTCTAATCAACCTGCCATGCACAGCAGAGACAAAGGAGTTGTTTGGTTTGTGCAGACCTTCTTGGCTTTCTTCTTCCCCTGTCCAGGTGGGAAAGAAAACAGGTGGGAAAGAAAGTAGACAAGCCACACAAAACCTACCCACCCCAAAAGGCCCTGGTCACCTCCCACATCCTGAGCCAACAACAGCATGCATTCTTTTCAGGGGAACTGAGGTCAGATGGGCATTATGGCTGGGCTCTTAGAGCAAACAGGATTCCAAAATATGAAGCCAAAAAGGAAAATTTGCCCAAGTAAGAAAACTGCTTAACAGAAAGCCACAGGAGAAGGCAGTGCTCCTGCTATCAACCACTTGTCCTAGAAATGGGTGTTTCATGCAGGTGATTTTACCAGGAAGTGCTAATTGTCTACATTCTAGAGCCCTCCACGTGTGACTCCAACCACAACTCCACTCTGACCCCCCTGCTGCCGCCACCCACTTTGGCTCTTTGAATAAAGGCCCCTTGTTTGCAGTATTTTGGGCTATTGTGGTTCCTCTTATAAAAAGGCTCATCAAGCACTCCAGTACCCAGACTTCAGGGAGCTTGGGAATAGAAGCATGGCAGCCACGGCGGCCACTCAGGCAAGAAGCAAAGGGTGGGGAAGTGGTGGGATTAAGCCAGATCTTGACAGCATTTACATTCAATATTTTCATAGCTTCATCTTACTGCTGCTCACAGCTAAATTGCCAGAAACATAGGTTTCATTTTACAGTATTAATTTTATAGAAAGTTAGCTATATGTCATTTGGTTTTTCTAGCCTGAATTTGAATTGCTGATTGAATATAATTTGAGACTGATGACAAATGAATAAATTCTTGGCACTGCTAACAGTAAAACTGTTCCCCCACGTGTCCCTGGACACTAATTACCACTCAGTTCTTGGGCTACAGAAAAGATAATTTCAATTCATAACCTCATTAATTGTGATGATTCTGAGGAATTTTGTTCTCAGCTTCAAGATCTATTCCTTGAGATAACCACATGTTCAGCTCTTCAGATAAAATGATAATAAAAACAGATAAAATAGTTTTAAGTATGAATATTCTCCCTGACAAATATCTTCTTAGGCTACTTTTTTTTAAAGTAAGGCTGGATTATTTAATGTGAAAAGTTTAATGTTAGTAATTGTCCCTCACAAAAAATGATGTTTAATAAGCTTCCCCCTCACCTCCTGAAAAGAAGACTGACTCTTTAAGTGAGAAAAATTGAGCATATCTTGATTTAAGCAGCCTCGATTCCAAGGTCAGCAGCAGCCTTAGAGAGATGTGACCACCAGTCTTGACCCTACGGGACCTCCAGGGATGAATTCAGTTCCTCTCTTACTCTCTTTACTGTGGCAAAAGGATGAGATATTTAACTCCAGACTAGCAGCCTCTCTTTTTGTAACATCATTGTGATAATAGCAAATTCGTACATGCCAACTAGGAGACAGTAGACTTTTTAATGAAAATACACACCTGCATTAAAATACTAATTTCTGCCAGTTACTAATGTTGTGATCAGGACCAAGTTACTTAACATCTTTTGACCACTATTTTCTCATCTGGAAAATGAGCACAATACAAGCATCTCATAGGAAATGTGGTAAGGACTGGAGCAGATTATCGACCAAAAGTGTCCTGCATCCAAGAGGGTGCCCAGCATAGAGTGGACACTCAAGATCTTGCGTGCCTCGTCCTCTGTCTAGAAAGGCAGATGGACATACTCTGCATGGATATACTCCAGTTTAGTGGCTGTGTCACTGTTTCAGTTTGAAGTAACACATTTGCTGTACTTTAAGAAAGACTCTATTTTGCATGCCTTACTAATCCAAGACGATCTTTTCATTTTGTGAGGTTTTCCTGAATCAGTCACCAGTTCTCTTAGAACATCAGTGTTTCTATGTGGTTTTATCCAATTTAGGCAAATCCAGCATGTTTGAGAAAACTCCATCCCTTATCTTTCCTGACCTCTGCAGGAGGGCAAGCCATTCTTCTCTGGAGTTGATCAATAGGAGCTATTATCTTTGCAGTTTCACTGATGAGTGACTTTTTGGCACCGATTCTGCAAACCGTAAGGTTTTGGTATTTAAGCCTGAACAGTGGGAGTGTTATTTGGAGCAAAGGAAAAAAAATAATAAGCCTTGAATCCTTCTCATTGATAAAAGCCTGTGCTCTCCACAAGGATTACTGGTTCATCTCAGCAGTTGGCAGGGAGCAACCCCATGTTCACAGGATGCACAAGCTCTTCCAAGAAGCCCCCAGCCACGCCACATCCTGTATCCTGATCCAGTGACAAGTTGAGGTTATGCAGGCATGAACCAGCATTCTCACGAGACTGGTGGCCAGCCCTGTGGTCACAAAGGCCAAGTGTGAGGGAACAAGTGGCTATCCGAGGGCCTTTTCTGACCAGTAACACTGAGTTTACAGTGTGATAGCTGGGTGGGCCTTAGAGGCCAAAGACTTATTTAGCAAGCTATGTATTTTGTTTTTTGCACGTTTTTTGCTGCTTGTGTGTCACACTTTAATAACCAACCACTCTGGGGCATCCCCCTGCCCAGAGTTCACAAATTTATAACTTTTTGAAAGGGGTGCACATTTTAATGTGACAATCCATATGTGGGTCCTTCTCTCCTTAGATATAAAACTGAAGTGTCATACAGTGTTATTTTCAGTATTCTAATTTCTTACAAGTTCAACTAGGTCATGACTCAAGCCTAAGGATTTCTGGAGGTATCTTTACAGGGAACCTTGGAGGATTTGCAGGTATAGAAGACAAGAGACCCAGGCAATAGCTCCTTCAACAGGAACAATTCCACATTTCTCTGCATTACATATTCAGGTGAATGGAAAAGGCACCAATGCTTTAAACAAAAGATATTTTAATCCTCTTATCTGATACAACTTCCTCATCTGACATATGAAGCAAATTAGGCCCATAGCAGTCTAGAGACTTGGCCAAAATCACAGTTCTAAGATAGATACAAGCCTTAGAAATGGCTTGGGAACAAATGCATGCTTCAATAAAATAAATTTTTAAAACAGAAATAAATGCATATGGCCTTCTCATTGCTCTCCATCTTCCCTTGACTGTGCCCGTAAGAATGATAAGTCTCCTTAGAAACTGAGTTTAGAGAGCTGCACAGGGAATTTCCAAACAGCCAGCATCAGTCACACAAACGGGGCACACTGTCTTCTGTGGTAAAAGAAGGCTTCTGTTTGTGATCATTTGGGGGAAGAAGGTGGGAAGGAGACTTCAAAATCTCTGGTATGAAGTGTCAGTTTACACACAACATTCTTGGCCTTGATTCCTTCCTCCCACCAGCACCTCAGTGGAGAAGCCCACAGCCAGGTGTGTCAGCTTCACCAAAGGTACCTGTTTGGGAAAGTCACAATCTGCTCTCCTTAGAAGGGCAGGCAGGCCACATCTCCCAACAGCTCCGGGGGTTAGTCACCCTAAGCATTACTCCAGCCTTCAGTTCACAATCATCCTACATCTAGGGTCCTGCACGAGGGGCCCCTCCACTCTGGGACAGGAAAGTCAGAGTCTCCCTCACCCAGGGTGGGATACGCAGGGGTGGAGAATTACTATGCTCAGTGTCTACAATGGCCTAATCCTCAGGGACCTTAAATTTGGATGTCTAATGCAATCTTCAGAGACAGTTACCAGTACAGTCACAAAGAAAGAAGGCACAATCCTGCAGCCTTAAACTGTTCCAATCCCCATCGATACCACCTACAGATTTTTAATAAAATCTACAAAGACCTCGTAAATGGCACAATTTTGGTTCATGTGGCAGTCATTAATCTGTTGAAGAGAAATCTAAAATATACCAAATTCTGTAGTATTATTCATATTTTTATACATAGAGAATTGCAGAAACAAAAAAAAGTTGTCCAGGACAGTTGTCCACTGTCCTCTCAGTGTCTGAGAAGCTGACACTCAAGAGATCTTCTCAACAATTCCATAAGATAGATACCACTATTACCTTCATTCCAAGATTGGAGAGCCTGAGGTAGAGAATCAGGGCACCTGTCTACTCAGGGTGCTGGGGAGGGGTGGGAATTGTGTTCAAACCCAGGCAGTCTGACAGCAGAGCTAGTGTCTCCAATTATGCCAAAACAGGGGGTGGCTAATGCCCAAAGACGTAACCGCTTGCTCTCTAGCTTAAGCCCTCTCTGCTCCAGAGGACCCCTGTGAACTCTAAGTTCAGCAGAACTTAGTTTGACAACCAGTACCAGAGGCCACACTCCTCCCCATCAATGCTTGGCTCCCTAATTCTAAAACCCCCCAAGGTGGTGAGAGACACAGAGGGAAGAGAGGAGAGACTTTCTGAATCACACTTAAATGTCTTTTTTCCCTTGGAAATATTTCCTTCTTGAAATCTCTTGAATTAATACTATGGATCATATGTAGTTCTTGTACTTAAAGAATTATGTTACACAAAGCACCATAATGACATACATCTTCTTCAAAATGAATACACATATTTTTGAAAATTACCTTACTTAAAAACTACCATAGTTGGGGTCTCTTCCATGGAACTCTAGAGAGTCACTCACTCATTCATCCATAAATTCAATGCAACTAACACTTTCTAGGTATAAGAACTGGGATGTAAAAACTTGACCTGGTCCATAACATTTTTCAGAAACTTACAGTCTATTGGGAGGCGAGGGCTGTGTGCTATGTCATTTCAGTCATGTCCGACTCTTCACGACCACGTGGACTGTAGCCCACCAGGCTCCTCTGTCTATGGGATTCTCCAGGCAAGAATACTGCAGTGGGTGGCCATTTCCTTCTCTGGGGATCCTCCCGACCCAGGGATCGAACCTGCACCTCTTACATCTTCTGAACTGGCAGGCATGTTCTTTACCACAGAAATGGACAGATAGGGACTCCTCTTCCCACAAGTCATTACCCACACCCCCACCACAACTAGGCAAAAAACATCAAGAGTACTGAGTAAAATACCACAGGAAAAAATACAATATATAGCTGATAACTGCAAGGAAAGGACATTCTCAGGTGTCAAAAAAGAAGAAAACAGTTCAGTAGAAGCTGATGGAGAAGATACTTATAAACACAGGTCCCTCAGGCTAGGGGCTGCATTAGCAATACTCACTGGAAAACCAACCTTTGACCAGAGGGAGATGTACCTTCTTGCCTAAAGCCTTTATGAGAGCCCAGGAGATCTCCCCACTCTGAGGGAGGGGCTCGAAATACTTCCACCAATAGCCAGAGAAGTTGCTAGGGCGCTTGAGTCTACCTAGGACTTGGCTAGGATAGGGAAAAATGTCCCCACAAGAAATCAAAAGGGTGTATAAAGACCAAAGAGGTCACATGTACCTTTCACCCAGTTTCTCTCCAATGAAACTTATGTATTATTCTGTTCAGTTCAGTTCTGTTCAGTCACTCAGTCATGTCTAACTCTGTGACCCCATGGACTGCAGCATGCCAGGCTTCCCTGTCCATCACCAACTCCTGGAGCTTACTCAAACACATGTCCATTGAGTCAGTGATACCATCCAATCATCTCATCCTCTGTCGTAACATTCTCGTCCTGCTTTCAATCTTTCCCAGCATCAGGGTCTTTTCCAATGAGCCATTTCTTCACATCAGGTGGCCAAAGGATTGGAGTTTCAGTTTCAGCATCAGTCATTCCAATGAATATTCAGGACTGATTTCCTTTGGGATGGACTGGTTGGATCTCCTTGCAGTCAAAGGGACTCTCAAGAATCTTCTCCAACATCACAATTCAACAGCATAAATTCTTTGGTGCTCAGCTTTCTTTATAGTTCAACTCTTACATCCATACATGACTACCAGGGAAATCATAGCCTTGACTAGATGGACATTTGTTGTCAAAGTAATATCTATGCTTTTTAATATGCTGTCTAGGTTGGTCATAACTTTTCTTCCAAAGAGCAAGTGTCTTTTAATTTCACGGCTGCAGTCACCATCCTCAGTGATTTTGGAGCCCCAAAATATAAAGTCTGTCACTGTTTCCACTTGTTTCCCTATCCATTTACCATGAAGTGATGGGACTGGAGGCCATGATCTTAGTTTTCTAAATGTTGAGTTTTAAGCCAACTTTTTCACTCTCCCCTTTCAATTTCATCAAGAGAGGCTCTTTAGTTCTTCTTCACTTTCTGCCATAAGGGTGGTGTCATCTGCATTTCTGAGGTTATTGATATTTCTTCCAGTGACTTTGATTCCAGCTTGGGCTTCATCCAGTCCAGCATTTCTCATGATGTCCTCTGCAGAGAAGTTAAATAAGCAGGGTGACAATATACAGACTTGACTTACTGCTTTCCCTATTTGGAACCAGTCTGTTGCTCCATGTCCAGTACTAACTGTTGCTTCTTGACCTGCATACAGATTTCTCAGGAGGCAGGTAAGGTGGTCTGGTATTCCCATCTCTTTCAGAGTTTTCCACAGTTTGTTGTGATCCACACAGTCAAAGGCTTTGGCACAGCCAATAAAGCAAAAGTAGATGTTTCTCTGGAACTTTCTTCTTTTTTGATGATTCAATGGATGTTGGCAATTTGATCCCTGGTTCCTTTTCCTTTTCTAAATCCAGTTTGAACATCTGGAAGTTCACGGTTCACATACTGTTGAAGCCTGGCTTGGAGAATTTTGAGCATTACTTTGCTAGTGTGTGAGATGAGTGCAGTTGTGTGGTAGTTAGAACATCCTTTGGCATTGTCTTTCTTTGGGATTAGAATGAAAACTGACCTTTTGCAGTCCTGTGGCCACTGCTGAGTTTTCCAAATTTGCTGGCATATTGAGTGTAGCACTTTCACAGCATCATCTTTTAGGATTTGAAATAGCTCAACTGGAATTCCATCACCTCCACAAGCTTTGACCTCAGTGATACTTCTAAGGCCCACTTGACTTTGCATTCCTGGATGTCTGGCTCTAGGTGAGTGATTACACAATCGTGGTTATATGGGCCATGAAGACCTTTTTTGTATAGTTCTTCTGTGTATTCTTGCCACCTGTTCTTAATATCTTCTGCTTCTGTTTGTTCCATACAATTTCTGTCCTTTATTGTGCCCATCTTTGCATGAAATGTTCCCTTGGTATCTCTAATTTTCTTGAAGAGATCGCTAGTCTTTTCCATTCTATTGTTTTCCTCCATTTCTTTGCACTGATCACTGAGGAAGGCTTTCTTATCTCTCCTTGCTATTCTTTGGAACTCTGCATTCAGATAGGTATATCTTCCCTTTTCTCCTTTGCATTTCACGTCTTTCCTTTTCTCAGCTATTTGTAAGGCCTCCTCGGACAACCATTTTGTTTCTCGTCATTTCTTTTTCTTGAGGGTGGTCTTGATTGCTGCCTCCTGTACAGTGTCACGAACCTCCGTTCATAGTTCTTCAGGCACTCTATCAGATGTAATCCCTTGAATATATTTGTCATTTCACTGTATAATCATAAGGGATTTGATCTAGGTTATACATGAATGGTCTAGTGGTCTTCCCTGTTTTCTTCAATTTCAGTCTGAATTTGGCAATAAGGAGTTCATGATCTGAGCCACAGTCAGCTCCTGGTCTTGTTTTTGTTGACTGTATAGAGCTTCTCCATCTTTGGCTGCAAAGAATATAATCAATCTGATTTCGGTGTTGACCATCTGGTGATGTCCATGTGTAGAGTCTTCTCTTGTGTTGTTGGAAGAGGGTGTTTGCCATGACCAGTGCGTTCTCTTGGCAAAACTCTATTAGCCTTTGCCCTGCTTCGTTTTGTACTCCAAGGCCAAATTTGCCTGTTACTCCAGGTATCTCGACTTCCTACTTTTGCATTCCAGTCCCCTAGAATGAAAAGGACATCTCTTCTGGGTGTTAGTTCTAGAAGGTCCTGCAGGTCTTCAAAGAACCATTCAATTCCAGCTTTTTCAGCATTTCTGGGTAGCGTCATAGACTTGGATTACTGTGATATGAACGGTTTGCCTTGGAAACGAACAGAGATCATTCTGTCATTTTTGAGATTGTATCCAAGTGCTACATTTCAGAATCTTTTGTTGACTATGATGGCTACTCCATTTCTTCTAAGGGATTCCTGCCCACAGTAGTAGGTATAATGGTCCTCTGAGTTAAATTCACCCATTCCAGTCCATTTTAGTTTGCTGATTCCTAAAATGTTGATGTTCACTCTTGCCATCTCCTGTTTGACCATTTCCAATTTGCCTTGATTCGTGGACCTAACATTCCAGGTTCCTATGCAATACTGCTCTCTCCAGCATCAGACTTTACTTCCATTACTAGTTACATCCACAACTGGGTGCTGTTTTTGCTTTGGCTTCTTCTCTTCATTCTTTCTGGAGTTATTTCTCCACTGATCTCCCATAGCATACTGGGCACCTCCCAACCTGGGGAGTTCTTCTTTCAGTGTCCTATCATACCGTTCGTGGGTTCTCAAGGCAAGAATACCTAAGTAGTTTGCCATTCCCTTCCCCAGTGGACCACGTTTTATGTATTCATGTTTTCAAAACTTAGAATTTGGAACTTCCCTGGTGATCTAGTGGTTAAGACTCTTCATGGGGCCTGGGTTCAATCCCTAGTCAGGGAACTAGATCCCAGATGACACAACCGAAAAAAAGACTCTGCATGCCACAGCTCAAAAGGTCATGCATGCTGCAATGGAGATCACAGGTCCTGTGTGACACAACTGAGACCCAGCGTGGCCAAATAAGGAAAATAATTACCATTTAAAAAGTAAATTAGAAAACCTGGAACTTCACATTGTTACAATGTATGTGTATAGTACTCTATAATTTCATTACAACTATAGACTTGTATAGCTACCAATGCAATCAAGATGAAGAGCTACGTCATTACTGCAAAGATCTCCTTCATGCTACCCCTTTAAGAGTCATCCCCATCCCTCACTCCTAACCATTTCTAATCCCTGGCAACCACTAATCTGGTCTCCATCTCTATAATTCCTTTGTTTCAAGAATGCGATATAAACAGACTCACATAAGGCCTTGAGAGCCACCCAATTTCTTGTGTGTATCAATGGATTATTCTTTTTATACTGCTGAGTAGTATTCTGCAGCTCAAGTATACTACCACACTGTAACCATTCACCTTGGACATTTAGTTGTTTCCATTTTCTTCCTGTTAAAAATAAAACTGTTTCAAACACACTTGTAGCCTTTTGTGCTAATTTTTTTGTATTTGAGTAAGAGGGAAATTGGATCTAGAACAAAGGGGTTGCATGCAAGGGGCAATAATAAGCAAACAAGTTAGAAAACGTCTTAAATAAATTTGACAACTCTAAACATAAATCTGTGATGAGAGGTACAATAGAGGTCATCAGAGGGTTCCAAGGCAGCACTGACGAATAGTACAACTTCCAGTTTGGGGACAGAAATCTGAAAAGGTCAGAAGTTTTGAAAGACTGTTACAGTCTGAGAGGAGGCCTGCATATTAGAAATATTACAGTACACTAAGGGACATGCACATAAATCAACAATGGTCACACTCAGTTGTACAGAAACAGCTTTCTTCAAGAAGGAAACAAATAGTACTGTCAAAATCCAGGGGCTTCTAGGTTGGTTTGTTTGTTTGTTTTCCGTAAAGAAAAAAGGAAACATCTCAGCTAATCACTGGGAAGGCTGGTTCTTCCCGGGGTTAGTACAAAGTTATAAGAGAAACTTCCAGATGGCTCAAACCTTAATCTTCCCCAATGAGGAGTTCAAATGTACAGACCCAAAGTTAGCGCTCCCTCATCCACCCATGGTGCCACTAGACTTCATGGATGCTTAGCGCAACAAAAGAGCTGCTTTATTTCTGGCTTCAGAACAAGCTGGCAGAGACAGTTAAAAAAAAAAGAAGGAAGCGTGCTGAAAAATGTTTAGCTTAGAAATTGGTCTTATCTTCCTAGAGAGGTTTTATTTCATTTCCTTTCGGGTGCTGCAAACACCTCAGATTTCGAATGACATCAACAAACTTCACTCTTTTCTTCTTGTTTCTACTTGACTGCTTTTCCTTATAGGCTTTTCCCCTCAAAAGCACCTCCTGGCAGTTTTGCCTTCTTATCATCCTGCTGTGTCATCTGTCTTTGTCTTTTGGGGTTTGCCATTTATTTTCCCCCTTTGTACAGCCCCCACACACTTTCATTTCATATTCTATCATCCTTTCTGTAATAGAAGTCTATTACTCTACAATTGTCCCTGGTCAATTCAGTCACCCACATCTCAAAAGAAACAAGAGATGCAAGGAAGATGCTTTCTTAGCTGCAATTCCATGACAGCCTGAGAGTTTTATTTTTTTTTGCAAAACAAATGAAGTCTTGGTTAAGTCCTACAGGCAATGGGAAGGAAATTAAGTTGCGCCAGGTGTTCCCTAAAGCCATAGTGTATTAGCATACAGTTTAGAAAACTAGATGGCTGCAAAGGATTTCTTTAAAAACTCCTTACTTTCACCTGGAGTTTAATGTGATCATATTCACTTGTTCATGAATTCATCCATCCATTCATTCACTTGACAAATATTTACAGAGTACCTACACTGTACCTGACCGGTCAAGTCCTATCTAGGTGCTGGAACATACTAGTGAACAAAGTCAAGACTTGTTTTCTTCAAGGAAATCACTGTGTGGTAGGGACACAGAGAGGTAAATAAAGAATTACAACACCATATGATAAACACTGTGTATGGGATGGAGATTGGCAATGGGGAAGGGGGTTAATGAGGGTGGGGGAGGTAAAGGGGCTTAGCACAGTCTCAGAAGATCCTGTCCTGACCAAAGATTTTGGTGATGCAATTAATGGATGTGGTTTATGGAGAGCCAGATGCTTAATGGACACAAGGAGGCTGAATAATCTACTTCCTCTTTTGAATAGAACAGGATTGACTTCTGCAAAAAAGTGAACAAAGATTGAGACCTCTGCAGTGGGTATGTCTTCACTTGCCATAGTCACGTAACTGCCCTTGCCTGCAGAACTTGGCTACTAACATGAGTCTCCTATTAGAAACAGGGAATGTCTCTTCCAGCTTTAGTCATTTAGCTCCAGCCCTGTGCACTTCCTAAATCAATTTTTCAACCAGGAGTGGGTCTTTTGTGTCTTTATCTCCTTAGCAACATAAGTATCTGCTAGTAATGGAGGGCTAGTGTAACCTAAGAGTTTTTAAATTTCTAGTTCCTTTTACCTTTCTGATTTATACTTGGCTCTAGAAAGAGAGAAAATAATTGTCCATTCAACATAATACAACACACAAGCTAAATAACTTCTGCTCTAGCCAGACCAATAAAAAATGGAATATATAAAACAGAATACTTGATGCACAAATTTCATCTCCTTGAAATAGTGCAGTGCTGGCATCAATAAAATCTTTCTCGTGTTTGAAGTTCAAATAAGATACCTCTGTTTCCTACCTTAAGCTACGTTTAAATCGCAGCAAAACAACATGCAGTTTAATAGGAAAATATAATAAATCTGCTAACTCAGTGATATTCAGCTTTCTATTGAAAAGACAAAGACTGCACTTTTATTCTAATTTTCTACTTTGCAGTTTGCCCTCAATTCTATGATCCATGCGTCCTTCAGTCATCAGTAAGTGTTCTTCCTTTCATTCTGAGTCCTTGGCAAAAATCTTGAGGGCAAAGATCATGTCTCACGCTTCCTTTGTCTCCAACCTGGTTCTGACATGATCACGTAACATGCTAGATGAGAAGCACCATGGCAGAGGAACGAATGAGAGGGTTATATTGACTTCAGCATCAGACATGTTCAAATACTGAGTCTGTCACATACTAACTTATGACCTCAGGCAAACTACTTCATACTTCTAAACCTCAGCCCCTCATACATAAAACAGGCATACTAGTAGTGAGCTTGCAGGACTGTGATGAGGATTAACTAGGAAAATACTCAAAGATGAGTTCAGTGGCCAGCAGAGTAGCAGCTATCACTGATTGGTAAAGACTATTTTATTTACCATAGATACAACTTGAGGGGTATTTAATGCAGCAATTCCCAAACCCAGCTGGGGAGCGTATTAGACAAACACAGATTCTTGGACCTCCTATCCCTAAACTATTAAATCTCCCAAAGTGGGTCTTACATAACCAGTCTAGCATTGGTTCTCTACAGCCCACCAGTGTGGGGAAACTCATATAATGATATGCCTGCCAAAAAAATCCAAACAACACAAAAAAGTTTAACTGAACTGAGAAGTTTAATGTAATTTAAGAATCTAAGGTAAAGGGAGTTGGCTGATTTAAACGTAATTCTTGTTTTTGTCATAAAATCTCAAAGTAGTCAGAAATCTCATCAATACTGAGAGAGCCCAGTGAATATTAACCAAGGACAAAACTGGTACCACTTGAAAGTCTTTCAAAGCAAAGTATTTATGTTTAACTAGAAGGTCCTCTTAATTGGTTGACCAACAATTTGGCCAATTGGACTCTTGGGAGGAAAATTATCATTCTGTGAAGAGCAGGGCAGTTTTATCTCCACCAGTATCTCTCCATTACATGGGTCTCCAATGGCTGGGATTTTTATGTTTGTGAAGCTCTTCACCAAATCGGCAAACTGGACACACTCTAAAAATGAGCAGTCCTCCGACTGTAGGCATACAAAGTGAGAGGAACAAAACCCTTTTCAGCTTTGATTCTTATCCACTTAAAGCATTTACAAAGAGAAGGCCACTTTGGACACAGTGAAAAAGCTATTAAGATTTCAAGCACCTCACAGTAATACAAGTACCTTGTATTTAGGTAGCACTTTTCCTTTCAAGAAAGCCTGTACACAGAACAGACATTAGCTCATGACTCCACATGTGAAGGATCAAGGCCCGAGATAATCATACCCTGGTTGGAGCTGAAGAAACCCAGGATCGGCCAGAGAACTTGCCTAGCGTCCCCTGGCATGTCACCAAGTGCCAGGAGAAGGTAACCACCATCTTCCCTCGCCCAAACCTGGCTCCACACAAGCTGCTACCCTGCTGGTGAAATCTCATCTCCAGTATTAAGGTTTGGGTTTTCTCTAATCCCCTCTAGCACACTGTTAATTCAGTCATTTCAAAGTTCCAGTGAGTGGGGAGTAAACATTTTTTTAAACTATTTTCAGAAAAAAACTACTGAAAGTATAATTTGTATTTTCTGCCTGTCCCTGGAAACCAACTGTTTAAGTTAATGGGATTGAGGGGTGCCTGGATTAGTGGAAATTATTTTAATCAGAGGTAAATTTAGGAGGATTACTAACTATTATCCTACAAGATAGTAAGATGCTTTTGCTCCAGCCACATTAGCCTGGGCGTGTTGGATCTAAACGGCTGGCAATTTTCAAATACTTATTTTGCCTCAAATTGCTCCAGTTTAAAATGCTTTGCCCGTCTGGACTGGGTTTCCTGTACCATGTCATTATTGATTGCCTGGGGAGATCAATAATTAAAATTAAATAGAGGGAAACATTAAGCAGAGCATGCGCTGGGGCCAGAATCTCTTCCCAGAGCCTCTTAATCTCTCCCTCTTCTGAGATCACATATTGTTTTATCAATTCCTCTCTTAAGACACTTTACACTTTGTAAGGTGACCTACAATTGCTTCAGTGTTCTTTACTAAGATTGAAGGCTTATAGAGGCTGGAGATGAGATCTGACTTAACTCTACATCATACACAGCAGGAGCTGTTGACTTGTACACAATAGCAGGCACTCAACAAATGTCTTCTGAATGTGTAAGTGATATAATAGCTGCACTCCCCATGCGCTGTCACATTTATGTGTATGAAGTAGTGGGCAGATGGAAACGGCCACAATTCATTCCTCCTTGTACCTGCACCTTTCTGCAGTTTTTCACATGAAGAGATGCAGCCTACTTCCCTCGTTTGAATCTGAGCTGAACTTAGTGACTTGCTTTGGCTTACAAGAAGGTGTTGAGACCAGCCTGGCCCAGTTCAGACCAAAGAACCATCCAGCCAACACACTGACTCATGAGATAAATAAATGCTTGCTGCTTCTGGTCACTAAATTGTGAGATGGTTTGTTATGTGCATTATTTGTGGGTTATAGATACCCATTTACAGATGAGAACACTAAGGCTCAATGAGGTTAAGAACTAGACTAAAGTCACAGAGTGAAAAAGTCAGGATTTGAATCCAGTCTTTCTGATTCCAAAGCCCACAGTCTTTCCACTAAATAAACTGACCAGATTTGAAATATTCTCATGCATCAGAAACCAGTTTGAGAAACTAAAGACAAGAGACAAATGGGGCAGGAGCCTCTTTTCCTTGCTGTGAAGCAGGATCGAGCGCCACCCATCAGGGTGAACTTCCCTTGTCAGATAGGGTTGTGTGTTCAGTTCAGTTCAGTTCAGTCGCTCAGTCATGTCCGACTCTTTGCGACCCCATGAATCGCAGCACTCCAGGCCTCCCTGTCCCCATCCAGCCATCTTATCCTCTGTCGTCCCCTTCTTCTCCTGCCCCCAATCCCTCCCAGGGTTGTGTGTGGACAGCTCATTTGATTAGACTGAAGAGATGCAAAAGTACAGAATCCTTTTACAGAACGATCTACAAGGAATGATATTCACCCATTTGTAAACACAGAACCAACTTAGAGCAATTGCAATTCAAAGAATACTGACTTGGTCACTTGGTCATTCCCCTTGTGCAATATTCTTTTCCTTCATTCTTTTATTGGAAAGAAAAGTAACTTTGCATGTAGTTAATTTTGTGACTCTTCTCTTCCACCATCAATCTGCCATGTCTGTTTTGGTTTTCAAACCTGATGGAAATAGTTTGAATTGGTTCCCAGGTGCTGATATCTGTATCTGAAATGCAGTTCTACCTGCAGCCTTTAAGCAGCTGGGTATTTGTGGCTGCAGGCATGGGAAATTTCCACAACAGTGCAAGAGCATGCTTTGGATTTGCCAAAGAGCTCCTCTTATATGAAAAGGAAGGGCTCTCCCCCCTCCCAGAGCTGTCAAACAACAGCATTTCAGGAGGCCTTCCTGGTCACTGGCAGTGAACAGGAACGACCAGCGCTACTGTGCATGTGATGGATGGGGTGGCCTGTTCGCTCACGTGTGTCACCTACCATGATGGGTTACTTGATCGCCTGCTGATAAGAGAATGTTCTCAATAGCTGCTTTGCTCAGAGAAGGTGTATACCTTGCCCAGGGAATGGAATGTGGGCATCCATTTTCAGTCAAGGAAGTCCAAGGTATTTGGGGGGATTTGTTGCAGCTGGTGGAACTGCATGGGAGAAGGAAGCGAGCTGATGGGTCCTGTTACGCTGCCTCCCCCTGAGGTCACGGTGGAGGTCCCATAGCTGTCATCAGCCCCAGAGACCTCCTTCTTCTTCAGGCCTCCCCTACAAGCCTTCTCTGCTGCCCTTATTTTTCCTGACCTGCTGCCTCAAGGTCCCCATCAAGCAAGCGTATCCTTAGCACACAGGATTATTTTACTTAGCAATCTTGGAGTGAAAAGGGCTTTTCAAAGTTTGACACAAATCTAAAAGCTATAAAAAGAAAGATGATACATTGGATTGCGTTTAAAATATTCAATAAAGAAAAAAGAAGAAACTAGAAAGAAAAAATTATTACAACTCAAAAGGCAAAGGCCAGTGGTCATAATAGTAAACAAAACCTCTTACAGATAAACAAGGGGAAAAAAAGACAAGAATGAAGTAGATAAGAGGGCAAATGGAATGAATAGGCAATTTACAAATAAGCAAACATGTGGTTCTTAAACACATGAAACCATACTAAGATCACTTGATAATGTAAGAAATGTAAATTAAAATGTCAACGTGATGTGATTTTCCCCCAATCAGATTAGGAATTTAAGAAGCACTTGATATTTCTCTATACTGGGAGGGATATAAGGAAATAGGGACCCTTATATTGATAGGTAGGAGCATAAATTGGTATAACTTGGCAATGTCTATGAAAATTTTAAATGCAAATACCTTGTCAATAGCAATTCTACTTTTAGGAATTTATCTTACAGATGCTCTAAAATATGTATGAAATGATATTTATACCGTATTCTCAAAGCAGTATTGTTTATAACAAAAAAAGATTAGAAACAACCTACTCGCCCAGCTACATGGTTACCGGTTAAATAAATTATGGTCTACCAATATTTGCAGTGGAACACAATGTACCTGTTAAAAAGAATAAAGAAGCTCTGTATGTATTCATTAGGGAAAAAAATCACCAAAATATATCCTTAAGTTACATTTTCTAGAAAGAGCAAAGTACTGATCATGTATATAGAAAAATATCATTTGTATAAAAAGGAAAAAAATGCCTGTACTTTTATATTTGTGGCTATATATATATAATTTGGGCAATATATATAATGTTTGTGCATATATATACTGTATATTCTCACATATATGTATATATAAAGTAGCTATAAAATAGATATACAAAAATTGAGAAATGCCTACATCTGAGAAGGGGACCTGAGGGGCTGCAAGTCAGAATTCACTCTTACCATATATCTTTTTGTACTTAAAGTTTTTTTATACCATGTGCAAAATGGGGGAGTTTTTTAAAATGCACACTCAAAATGATTTCTCCTTCAGATAAGCGTTTCCCTTGAGGTATGCCAGCATGTTACAGGGCCCCAGAGGAAGTGCACCTGATCAGAGCCAGTGGGCAAGGAATAGACATGATCACCACAGGTTGCCAAGGGACATTGACTCTGAAGGCTCCAAGGACAAGTAGACATTAGCTGGGCAAACCAAAGGCTCTTCTGTCCCAGGGAGAAGAGTAAATCTGGGGAACTACACATAGTTCATTATATATGGCTGCATGTTCTTTTTGTTTTGTTTTGTTTTGAGCACTCATCTTCACATCCTCTGGTGCCAGGAACTTCCTAGGGACCTAGTATCTGCTGACTGGCATGCTGCAGTTCATGGGGTGGCAAAGAGTCAGACACGACTGAGTGACTGAACTGAACTGAACTGAATACTTGGTGCATCTCACTGACTGGTAGGTAAAGAGGACATGGGTCAGTAGAGGCAGGACCTTCCCCAATGTCTCCCGCACTGATAAGGGGTAGCTGTCACAGCAATGAGCAGGAGAGGAAGAGCGGAGTGGGGAGAGGACTACCACACATACAATGCTAACTGGCAGAACAACCCAACCAGAGCAATCCACGCATCGACGACAGTTTGAAAAGAACATGCATACATGCTTTCATAAACATTTACTGAAGTGTT
Organism: Capricornis sumatraensis; assembly: GCF_032405125.1. Classification (NCBI taxonomy): domain Eukaryota; kingdom Metazoa; phylum Chordata; class Mammalia; order Artiodactyla; family Bovidae; genus Capricornis; species Capricornis sumatraensis. The sequence continues at coordinate 182,059,128 of NC_091070.1, forward strand.
ACGGTAACACTTTTACCAATTGGGTATCCCTTCTTTGTGCAGATATTTCTAAGTCTTCCATTCTTTACCTTAAATAAACTCAAAAGCACTAACTCCCAATGTCTGCAAACTTCAAGGTAGCAGATCTTAATGGATATAGCAACTAAATCACAAAGTAAGGAAAGTGACACTGTGCTGCACTGGATACACCAACTTGACATGCTCAGTCGTGTCCGACTCTTTGCAACCCCGTGGACTATAGCCCGTCAGGCTTCTCTGTCCGTGGGGTTCCCCAGGCAAGAATACTGGAGTGGGTTGCCATTTCCTTCTCCAAGGGATCTTCCCGATCCAAGGATCAAACCCACATCTCTTGTATAGCCTGCATTGGCAGGTGGATTCTTTACCACTGTGCAACCAACAAAGCCCAAATTAGACACGGGGGACAATAGTGATCAAAATGGTGAAGAAGAGCTGAAGCTCCCTACTCTTCACTGGTGGCTGGCTGGTTTTCTACACTGCCAGGTGTGGAATGCCTCTGCTGGGATGCTCATCACCAGGCATGGATGACATTACCCCAAAGGCATTTATGGCAAACAGGCTAATTAAGAAGTGACCACATGGATTTAATTTTACAAACTAAGACCTTATTTAGCTGCATGTCAGCAACCTGGCAGCTGTAAATATTTGAAAAATGGCTAAAACTTTGGATACTTTTTTAATGTTCCGAGTGGCTGAAGAAGTTATAAAACCCATGCCATAAAGCTCATGCACATCAATTGTAAGGGAAACTACTAGTCCTTCCCTAAAGCCAGGGTTTGAGTTTACACATAGTTTTACCATACCTTTCAACTAGAATAGTGCCTTATGTTGGGAGTATTCTGAGTTCTCTATTAAAATGCCAAGAAAGTGAGTTGTTATCCCTTCCCCTTCACTACTTTTGTTTTTATAGAAAGGAAAAAACTCTGGCTTTTACCTCTTAAAAAAATATAAACATATGACATGTGATTTGGAGGATGATACCTGAGGAACTAGGTTTTCAAACACACAGCTGAATTGCCAAGAGAGAATACCATTCAATTATTTTATCCTACATAAAAATACAACTTCCCCTCTCTTGAAAAGAGATTTAAGATTTTTATCCTTAAGAGTAAAAGGTTCATAATAAAAATGAAAAGTCTTCTTGCATGTCAGAGCTTATAATGAAAAAATATTTAGATAAATCAGGCGTATAAATCAGAAAAATGCAGGATACATTTGACTACTCAGGAACTTTCAGAAACAGCACTGGTATTTTTCAGAGGAAAAAAACCAAATGGAGAATATGTGAAATGATGCAAGACTGATCCTAAATTGAATAAAAGCAAGTGCTACAGTCCTTGGGCATTCTGAGCAATGAAAAAGAAATCTTGGGAAGGAATGAGGGGAAGCTTAGTCTATTGAACTGATTCATCAGCACCCACAGATCCATTCTTCCTTATGGACATCACTGTTCGGGAATAAACTCAAAAGAATGTTGGGGGGGGGGCTGTGAAATTTCCAGTCAGTTTATTCCTTTATTCTACCAGACAAACTATGGTACAGAACTGGTTGAGGCACATGATGAGAGATCTAGAAACCACATTACTTAAGAAACAGTAGAAGAAACCCAGAATGTTTGGCCAAAGCAGACGACTAGTGAATGACTGATGGCTGTTTTCAAATATCAGACAAATGATACACAGAAGGAAGATATGGTTTATTCTGTGAGGCTGTAAAGAGCAGAAACAGGACTGATGGATTGAAGGTAACCATTACACAAGTTACAGAAGTTACACCAAAGTAGATTTAAATTGAAAATAAAGAAGATAATTCAACAATAAGATTCCTTCCCCCACCTCTGCAAATAGAATGATCGAATCAATTGCCACCAAAAACCCAGAAGCCAATATCCACTGATAGCCTACAGTTTTTAGATATCAAAATGTGTTTTAAATGAATTGTTTCATTCCTCCTCATAATTTAATAAGTTATTATTATCAACATCTCCTCTACTAATCATATTTTACAAAAAATACAAACTGAATAAAAAAATGAGAGTGATTAAATAATTTGTCTACACTCACACAGCAAATATGTGATTGAGCCAGGTTTCAAAGCCAGAGTACAAGATATTAAAATTATATTACATTGTTTTATTTTTTATTTATTTTTTTTTAGTGATTTTTTTTTTAATTTTAAAATCTTTAATTCTTACATGTGTTCCCAAACATGAAACCCCCTCCCACCTCCCTCCCCATAACATCTCTGTGGGTCATCCCCATGCACCAGCCCCAAGCATGCTGTATCCTGCGTCAGACATAGACTGGCGATTCAATTCTTACATGATAGTATACATGATAGAATGCCATTCTCCCAAATCATCCCACCCTCTCCCTCTCTCTCTGAGTCCAAAAGTACATTGTTTTAAAAGGAGTTTAAACAACAGAAAGTAACAAGTATTGGTGAAAAAAAAAAGAGAAAAAAAGAACAAGTATTGGTGAGAACATAGAGAAATTGGAACTCTTGTGCATTGTTAGTGGGAATGTAAAATGGTCCAATTGTTGTGGAAAATGGTGCAGTATTTCCTAAAAAAATTAAACATAGAGTCACCATATGATTCAGCAATTCTATTTCTGGGTATATACCCAAAATAACTGGAAGCAGGAACTTAAACATATATTTGTTCACACACGATCAAAGCAGCATTATTCATAATAGTCAAGAGTGGATGCCAGCCAAGGGCCCATGTTCAGATGAATGGATAAATAAAATGTGGTATATATGTACAATGGAAGGAAATTCTGACACATGGCTAAACTCTGAAGACATTTGCCAAGTAAAATGAGCCAGTCACAAAAGGACAAACACTATGGTTCCAATCATGTGAAGTTTCTAGAGTCATCAAATTCATGGACATAGAAAGTAGAATGGTGGTTGCCAGAGGCTGAGGGGGAGGAAGCAATGGAGCATTCTCATCTAATGGGTACAGAGTTTCAATTTGGAGAATCAAAGAAGCTCTGCAGATGGACAGTGATGACAGTCACCAAACAACTGAACTGAATGCCACTGAAAAGTACACATAAGGATGGTTAAAATGGCTACTTTTATGTTATGTATATCTAACCATGATATTTTTTAAAAGGAGTGAGATGTTCATGGCTGGAAGTGTTCGAGTAGAGACAAGATGTCCATATGTTAGGGATGCTGGGGAAGGGATTATTATTCCAGGAAGGGACTGGGTCAAGTGAACTCTGAGATTCCTTACAACTCTAAAATTCTCTGACAAGATAAGCACTTCATCCATTACAGAAGTAATAAATTGTTTTAGTTTTCCCCCCAAATACAGACTACCTTTTATCCTGGAGCTTCCCAACCTGAACTCTGGGACAGCTGGGCCCTGGAATTGATTTACAATGAGATTCTCTCATTTTTGTAAAGCATGTTACCAGCAAACCGTTTCCAGCTCCATTTTAATGAGGACCAATTTGTTATTTTTTTGGAAACCCCCGACTTCCATTGTTATAGAAAAGATACAAGAAAAGAAAGCCTAGGTCTTGCAGTTCAAGAATTAATGAAGGCCCTGAAACAATTATGCCTTAAATAAACAGAGGGTCTCCTTAATGTAAATAGACTGTATTTCACAGCAAATCTTCTTGAACAAGGGATTCATTTCAGCATGACAGAGTGGGCGATGCGGCAGGGCTATAGTCTGTACTCAATTTTCGATTTTACTTCCGTTGACGTTGACCAATGTACAAATAGCCTGGCTTAAAGGATCTGGGAAACACTAGGTCACAGTGTGAAATATATGCTAATATAGCACAATTTATATAAAAATAGAGGAATGTGAATAGCTAACTGAAGCCAGAGGTAGTGGCTCCAGCCAAGTGGAGACGGAGGCACATTGATAATGCAAAGAGAATGTTGTTCTCATTAAAACCTCCAGAACACTACCCTGAGGTTTTCTTCCAGTTTAAAGGCCATGATAAATTAAAACTGAACAGCCACTGCTCTCTGAAAGCAGGCGTGTGTCTCTGCGTGAGTGAATCAGGGTATGACATGTTAAACAACCTAAATTAAAAGTCAGTATGATACAAAGATTAACACCCTCAGCCCCCATGGCTGAAGAACTGACAGAATAGTGGGGAAAAGCTGAAAGTGTTTAACATTGCCACACGCATGACAAAGTAGAACAAGCATAGTTAAAACAACTGTTGTTTATTTAGTGTTTATGGGTCAGGCATGAGCATTTCACACTCATTATCTCATTTAGTCCTCATGATGTAGGTTAAAAACCAGTATAATATTTATTTATATAATACATTTTCTGCTGAAATCATTCCACAGCAAAACCAAGGCTGACTCATCTACGAGCCATTCCCAGAGTCAGGCAGGCTCTCAGACCTCCTACAGGTTCTGACTGCTTGGGTCCGTGCAAAGGCATCAAGGGGTAAAAACAGTACAGGCAGGAACAACAGAAAAGCCATTCATAGATTCTAGGGAACTAAGGAAGAAAACCCAGAATTTAAGGCCTAAAGGTGAAGTTCAAAATTATACATGATTCATTAGATGGTATGGGTTTGGTTCTCTTCTGCTACTGTCTGTCTTCCATGCCATAATCCACACACCATATGGTTACACTTTTCTAAGAATCCCTTGGTTAGAACCTTCACTGGGCATCAACTGTGCATGAGATAAAGTTTAAAGCCCTCAGCAGAGCATGCAAAGTCCTCTCTAATCTAGTTTCCCATTATTCCAGCTATGTTAAATTACAGCTCACCATTCCAAAGACACTTCACCTTTCATGCCTTGGTTATCTCTGCTGGGATGTCATTTCTGTCCCTCTGCCCTCCCCCAATTCTTTCTCCAATATTCATATTAGAACAGGAATCATCATTTACTACTGCACTTTTAGTGCAAGGAATAGAGTTGCTGCTGAGTGAATGTAAGAAGGAGGGAGTTAAAGAAAGACGTAAATGAAATAAAGGAGGGAGGTAGAGAGGAGCAAATTTTCTCTTATCTTTCAGTCTTCCAAGCAGACATCATGCCCTCCTCTGAGCTATACAAGAACCTAGTCAGACACCCTTTATTCTGTTCTCCAATTTCCTCTATTGCTGTGTTTCTTCCCTATCTATACTCTCAGCTATACTATCCTAAAGGCAAGGGCTGTGTTATTCTAGATAGCCAATGCTTAGCTGAGTGCCTAGCAGTAAACAAGAAATGATTGAATCCTTTTGAAGTTCTTATAAATCCCACTTAAAGGAACTCCTTCAGCTAGTAGTAACTTGGAGGTCTCAGTTAACATTTGGATTGGGTCCTGGGATCCAAGTTGGGCAGATCAGGTAAACAAACATCTGACAAAATTTGGTCCAAGTAAGGGCTCTTTCTGTTTTTGTGAGCCAACCTAGATTTAAGCACTGAAGCTCATCCTCCTTAGAAAACTCTAAATATCTTCACTCAGAAGCTGTTTATACACACTTTTCATAAACTTAGTTATCAGATTTCTCAGCCTAGAGTTGACTAGACACAACAAATGGAGAGCAGGAAAGGAGATGGAGGCAGATAAACTAGAAAGTACTCTGAGGAGAAAGAGAGGGGACCCAAGCACTCAGAAAGCCTAACAGACAGTGGGTCTGTATGCTGTGGCAGCACTGTGCAATAACTCACAATGATGACTGTGCATTATTGTGAAAAGGTAGCCCTCTTTACAACGACAGAGGCATGTGTGCAACCCCTTAAGGAAGACTTCCATCAAAAAGCAAACCATTTGGCATTCAACAGGGAATGCTTCTATTAGTTGGAAAATTCACTTAGGCAGAACAGCTAATGAGCTGACAATGCCAGATATGAAATGTGTTACTATAGAAACCCAAGAGGCTTCATGTTGGTGCATCTATCCATTTCCAGCTACCCAACACACACACAAAAAAGGGCCAAGAGAAACATCAGCATGAAAATACACATTGAGTCAAGATCCTAAACGCAATTCCAGGAGAGGCTATATTCCCAGTCAATCCCAAACCAACTACACAGCCTTGAATGGCCTTTTGCACAGAAACTCTTTCAGGAGCTTATGTTTGATACAAAGAAAGTCAACATGAAGTCAACAGCTAGCTCCAACACACAAATGACATTTACAGGACTAGCATCCAGTGCAGAATTAGCCAGGGATAATTCTGAGCCACAAAGCAATCACTATGCACTGAATTTAACCCTATGCCGTGAACCACCCTTTCAAGCATGGACAAATAGCAAGCTTTAAATGTGACAGCCTGTGGTCTGGCTTCAGGGAGAGAGAGGGGCAAATACTTTGGTGGGTGAGGGAGGCGGCAGCAGTATATAGGTTCCATAACGCTGTTCTTTCATTGACCATTCTCCTTCTTTCCATTTCCCTCTCCCCTCTAGAGGCTTCCCTGAGTCTGAGGTTCAATCTGGGACCCCTTGAAAGGAAACATTCTCAACATCCCTATCTCCTCCTATTCCGCCACCCTCATTCACTCCACGTTATTTAGACCATTCTTGCCCAGGCAATTAAGCAAGGCAATTTCACATAAATGACCTCATTTCTGTAACAAATTTGAAAATGACATGTTTCAACTTGGTCTTTATGAACTATGGGACACACAGCAAGAGTACATTAATACATAGACTGAGGTCTGTTTAGAAAGGCTTACATGTGCTTTGCTAAAAGAAAGAACAGGAACTACTATTCAGTAATCAACTACTGTGAGCCACATGGAGTGGGATACTTTGCTTCCCATTGTTTCTTGTTTGATCTTTGCAATAACCTGGCAAGGAAGCATTATTTAGTAAATGAGGAAACTGGCTCTGAGAAATTATTCTCAGCTCAAAATCCTACAGCTAGTTGATGATTCTATCTAGAGCCAGAATTCAGACTTGGGTCTGTTGGATCTTGAAGGTGTAACATACTTCACTCTACCATGCTTATTAAAGAATCAAAACATTTTCCCTTTGGACAGTTCAGTTGCTCAGTCGTGTCCAACTCTTTGAGACCGTATGTACTGCAGCATGCTAGACTTCCTTGCAGATCACTAACTCCCGGAGCCTGCTCAAACTCATGTCAATGGAGTCGGTGATGCCATCCAACCATCACATGCTCTGTATCCCCTTCTCCTCCTGCTTTCCATCTTTCCCAGCATCAGGCTCTTTTCCAATAGGTCAGTTCTTTGCATCAGGTGGCCAAAGTACTGGAGTTTCAGCTTCAGCATCAGTCCTACCAATGAATATTCAGGACTGATTTCCTTTAGGATGGACTGGTTGGATCTCCTTGCAGTCCAAGGGACTCTCAAGAGTCTTCTCCAACACCACAGTTCAAAAGCATCAATTCTTCAGTGCTCAGCTTTTAGTCCAATTCTCACATCCACACACGACTACTGGAAAAACCATAGCCTTAACTAGATGGACCTTTGTTGGCAAAGTAATGTCTCTGGTTTTTAATATACTGTTAAGGTTTGTCATAGTTCTTCTTCCAAGGGATAAGCATCTTTTAATTACCGGGCTGCAATCACCATCTGCAGTGATTTTGGAGCCCCAAAAAATAAAGTCTGTCACTGTTTCCATTGTTTCCCCATCTATTGCCATGAAGTGATAGGACCAGATGCCATGATCTTAGTTTTTTGAATGTTGAGTTTTAAGCCAGCTTTTTCACTCTCCTCTTTCACTTTCATCAAGAGGCTCTTCAGTTTCCCTTCACTTTCTGCCATAAGGGTGGTGTCATCTGCATATCTGAGGTTATTGACATTTCTCCCAGCAGTCTTGATTCCAGCTTGTGCTTCATCCAGTTCACCATTTATCATAATGTACTCTGCAGAGAACTTAAATAAGCAAGGTGACAATACACAGCCTTGATGTACTCCCCCAAATTGGTAAGGTGGTCTGGTATTCCCATCTCTTTAAGAATTTTCTACAGTTTGTTGTGATCCACACAGTCAACAGCTTTGGCATAGTCAATAAAGCAGAAGTAGCTGTATTTCTGGAACTCTTGCTTTCTCTATGATCTGACAGATGTTGGCAATTTGATTTCTGGTTCCTTTGCCTTTTCTAAATCCAGCTTGAACATCTGGAAGTTCTTGATTCACACACTGTTCAAGCCTCACTTGGATAATTTTGAGCATTACTTTGCTAGCATGTGAGAAGAGTGCAATTGTGCAGTAGTTTGAACATTCTTTGACATTCCTTTTCTTTGGGATTGGAATGAAAACTGACCTTTTCCAGTCCTGTGGCCACTGCTGAGTTTTCCAAATTTGTTGGCATATTGATAGCATATTAAATTTGCCTATTGCAGCCCATTTTAGTTCACTGATTCCTAAAATATCTATGTTCACTCTTGCCATCTCCTGTTTGACCACTTCCAATTTACCTTGATTCATGGACCTAACATATCGGGTTCCTATGCAATATTGTTCTTTACAGCATCGGATTTTACTTCCATCACCAGTCACATCCACAACAGGTGTTGTTTTCACTTTGACTCCATCTCTTCATTCTTTCTGGAGTTATTTTTCCACTCTTCTCCAGTAGCATAGAGGGCACTACCAACCCAGAGAATTCATCTTTCAGTGTCATATCTTTTTGCCTTTTCATCCTGTTCATGGTGTTCTCAAGGACTTGTCTAACTCGAAGAAACTATGAGCCATATTGTGTAGGGCCACCTAAGATGGATGTGCCATGGTGGAGAGTTCTGACAAAACATGGTCCACTGGAGAAGGGAATGGCAAACCACTTCAGTATTCTTGCCTTTTGAATCCCTTTGGACAAGGGGGACCTAAAGGAATTTTAATGCTATGGTCTGGTGTGAAAGGGGCTTCCTGGGTGGCTCAGTGGTAAAGAATCCGCCTGCTAATGCAGGACACTCAGGTTCACCCCCTGGGTCAGGAAGATCCCCTGGAAATGGCAACCCACTCCACTATTCTCACCTGGGAAATTCCATGGATAGAGGGCCCTGATGGGCTACAGTCCATAGGGTCACAGAAGAGTCAGACATGACTTAGCGACTAAGAAACAACTGAAGTGATAGTACTCTAAATCAACCCAGATGGGAATCCTGAGGGACCACAAGGTACCAGCTCCATACACCTGTCTTACTGAATATTTCTAAAGCCTTAAAATCAGGTTCAAAGCAGCTTCAAGGATAGTTCTATTTGGGGAATGTAATCAAAACTGCAAAACCCTGAAAAGGTATGAAAAGGCCACTTTTAACTTTCTTAGCCATCACTTCCAGAGGGGTCTTCCTGGGGTCTTCCAGGGTCTTCCCCTTTCTCAGCAGTGTGAGAAGAGAGGTTAGGACACTGCACAATCTTTTTCTCCAATCTCAGTATCAACCAATATCATCAATACCAAGCAGGGGACTTGCTACCAGCTGCCAGGTGTTGATAGTCTGGGGAAGTGGTAAAGAATAAAGAAATTTTAGAGAGCAATTCAGACTATCACACAGTATTCTCTGGGCCTTAGTTTCCATATCTGTAAAATGGAAGAAGGTGATAAAATTTCTTTCTGATGTTGTCATAACAATCAAAGAGATGATACATATAAAGTATAGATAGATCATAATACCTGGCACATTGTAAGCTCTTAATCATTACAGCTGAATATATAATAGTGCCTTTAACATTCTCTTCTTGTGTTGTTCATAAATATTTTGTGAGCTTAGTAAGTCACAGTAACAGCACAAGGTAATATTTACTGAGTGCTTAGAATGTGCCAGGCACTGTTTAAATTTTTTATTTAATCATTACAATACCATTAAAAGGTAGGCACTACTATTATTTCCATTTTACCAGTAAGAACACCAAGGCACACATAGAGAATCCGCCTCCAATGCAGGAGACACAAGTGATACAGGTTCAATCCCCGGGTCAGGAAGATCCCCTGGAGGCAAAAATGGCAACCCACTCCAGTATTCTTGCCTGGGAAATCCTGTGGACAGAGGAGCTTGGCAGGCTACAGTCCATGGAGTCACAAAGAGTCAGACACAAATGAGTACACACACACACACACACGTACATATTACCAAGTTAACCAGGGATGGATTGGATGTCCCACTGCTCCACTTGTTGTAATTACTTTTACTATTATCTTGTATAATTTTCATAGCTCCCATTGGTCCCAAGGGAATTCTCATTTAACTCCTCGAAACCAGGTCCTAGGAATACTCGAATTTATCAAAATCATATATTTTAAACTCCCAGAGTTTGAAAGGACATTCAATTCTCTGATACTTAATGCAGTCTCTTTAGTTTAACTTCCTGGCTATTTAAAGATGTCTTGAGCTTGCTCCAAGTTTACTGAGTCTCCCCAGAAAACAAAATCTTCTTAATGGCTTTGGTTTCACGGACTTCGTAAACATTCTTAGGATGATAAAAGGATCACATGTGGTGTTATCTTATTGAATAATGGTCTGGTGTGTCTTCTCCTAAATGAAATGTTGGAGTAATGTTTTTGTAGGCCAGTGATACATTAGAATAATACCATGTATTTATACAGTGCTTTGCAATTTTCAAAGTGCTTTCCCAATTACTGTCTCATTTGATCCTCACCACAGGCTTGCAAAGCAGGCAGGGCCACTGTTATTACCAGCCCCATTTTATAGGCAGTGTGGTCAAGCAGAGAGTATCCCGGGTTTTGAAGGAAAACAGAATAGGGTTCTGTTCCCTGCTCCTCAATATTCTAGCTGTGTGATCTTGAACTAGTTTCCCAAACTCTCCAAGCTTCACTCTCTTCATCTGCCAACTGGGCAGAATAATTTACAAGGTCATACAGAGGATCAAATGAGGTCATCAATGTAAAGCAATTAGAACAGTTGTCATTCAGTTGCTCAGTCGTGTCTGACTCTATGATCCCATGGACTGCAGCACGCCAGGCCTCGCTGTCCTTCACCTTCTCCCGGGGTTGATCAAACTCATGTCCATTAAGTTGGTGATGCCATCCAATCATCTCATCCTCTGCTGTCCCCTTCTCCTTCTGCCTTCAATGTTTCCCAGCATGAGGGTCTTTTCTAGAACAGTTTCTATCACTAATTATTTTACCATCATTATTATTAATTATTTTTAGTATTATTTGTTACTGGACAAAGCATCATTAAAAAGAGGAAACCAAAAAGGAGGCAGTGAGAGCAAAGTCCTAAAAATGAATTGGGCAAAGTGGGCCTTCATACCCTTTCAGGCACTGGTTGCCAAGGAAGGGAGGGTGTGACTCCAGGTGGGTGAGCCATGAAGAGATCCAGAGGAAGGGAAATGAACAGACTGCCCCCACTTCTGTGCAAGGCACCTTTGCTCTCTCAGAGCAAATCTGAAACCCTGGGCCATGCCCACCCTCCCCTGCCTTCTATCCATCTTCCCAGTGGCCAGGACCAGGTGGAGGCTCCTAGACAGAGAAATCCAGGACCCCAGACTCTCAAGACACCATGAAGGAGTCATGCATCAGCCCAGTCTACATCAGGATCCGCATCCTGATTGAGTCAATGGATGAATTCCCTTCTTATCGGAGTTGTCCTTTCAGAAGATAACAAGGGAACTCTCTCTAGGTGGGGAGAGGAAAGCACAATGTCAATAAGCAAACTCTGCCTTGAAGACAAACATCAATCCTAGCTTCTGGGAGGTCTCACTTAGCTCCACCTGGGATGCTTCTAACTTCTCTGGGCTTCCAGCCCCTATCCTGTCCCAGGACAGACTAGACTCCTAAGGTTGGGACCAAAGGTCCATGAGGCAGGAGCAGAGACAGGGGAGCTTGTGTGACTTGAATCCTCTTCTGGCTCCATTCTGGGCTCAGCAGGCTGTGTAGTCTGTTGGACCTCAGAGTCTCCATGAGTTAAAAAAAAAAATTATCACAAGAATGAAATGAGACCATAGATGTCAGCCCTAAGCACCATGCCTCCTATTGTTCAGTAGTTAAGTCATGTCCAACCCTTTGCAATCCCATGAACTACAGCACGCCAGGCTTCCTATGCCTCCTATGAAGTGAAGTGAAGCCACTCAGTCATGTCCGACTCTTTGCAACCCCATGAACTGTAGCCTACCAGGATCCTCCATCTATGTGATTTTCCAGGCAAGAGTACTGGAGTGGGATGCCATTTCCTTCTCCAGGGGATCTTCCTGACCCAGGGATCGAACCAGGGTCTCCCGCATTGTAGGCAGACACTTTACCGTCTGAGCCACCAGGGAAGTCCTATAGAGAAGATGCCTCCTATAGAGTAGATGAAAAAATAAATGATGGTGGTCAATTTTATATTTATTGTCACTGCTATTGTTGTTATTAATTACACAGAGTGATTCAGTTTTCTCTGATCTGGCAACATGAGTGATCCAGACAAGTGTGTATTTTTTCTTCTACTAACTCCCCAAATCAAAAGCCTCATCTATCCTTTCACAATCTGCTAATGTGATCACGACAGCTTCCTGGGCCCATTCCTGTAACTGACCTCTCCTGATCACCCACCCTGGCGAGCTATCCAGTAGAGAGGATTTTGTTTGTGGGCAGACAGCACTCTGGCCCCTGAGACAAGCATCCTTTGGCCCCCCTACACACAGCCCCAGAGTAGCTAAGGCCATCCCCACCTCCCTCCCTCCCAGAGCCAGGCAGCTGAAGCCAACCATGCCTTCCAGCTAAACGCAAACCCCATTTTCTAAGCTTACTATAAACCAAGTGAGACGTCTGTTGACAGATGGTAAAGGGCAAGAGATTGAAAGTGACCTTGCAGATAACAGCTGAGGTCTTGTCTGCCCAGGCCCAACCTGACAATTACCTTGCCCCCAAAATTATACCATTTATAGAAGCTTTGGCTAATCATAGGTGTAAGGCCAATGGTGGTACTTTTCTAAAGTAAATTCTCAAACAAAAGTGGGACCTTAGTATTTGGAGAAATTCCTCACTGGTCAGCAGGAAGGAGCACAAAAAAGGAACAGCAGTGATACGAGATCACACCGGTGCTGACTCATTATATTACGCGGATTAACTGTCTCATGGAGGTAGGGCCATGGCAGTGTAACTTAAGAGAACAGTCTGCATCAAGGATTCTCCTGGCCTCTCATTTCTGGGAGGGATTTCCCACCACCTTCACAACCTTGGGCTGTTTCTTCACATTCCTCAGGTCCTAGCTGCTTCATTCTTATATCAGAGAAATTAATACCAACTCTATTTTTTCTTTTAGCAAAAATGTTGGACCCTTGATGCAAAGGGTTGAGTTAATCCCTTTCCTTATTCCTTGTTCATTATCAACACTGGTCCAGGAAAAATCCCTCTCTTATTTTTCTGTTGATTCCCTTTAATCCATATTCTTCTCCTCTAGCCCACACAGCCACCCCAGTGTTTGATGTGTAATCTCCCAGTTCCCAAACATTCTTGCAAATGTGCGTTGTCATTCTGTGTGTATGTTGTTTTAATTTTTGTACCTGGAATTGAGTTTTAGATCCCTTTCTGTTACTTATCATTTTTACCCAGCATTGCACTTTCAAATTAATCTATGTCATTATCAGCATGTCTACATCATTACTTCCAACAGCTGCATCCTATTTAAGCTGGCCTTTTGTCCTTGGCCCTTTCTGGGCCATTCGATCATTCTTTCTGTAGCATAGACCCCGGAGGCTGACCTCTTCTACCTTGAACTGCAGTTTCAGTTCTACTAGCCTGCTGGCTCACTCTGCAGACCTGAGACTGCTCAGCTTCCAGGAGTCTGTGAGTCAATTTCCTAAAATACAGCTAGGATTATATAGTTGATTGGTTCTGTTCCTCTGGAGAACACTGACTTATAAAGATGTGTACCTAGACTGTCTCCAATTTCCTGCCACCATCAACAACACTGTGATCAAGACTCTTTACATGTTCCCTTATAGGAGTGTATGAGAATTTCTTTGGTTTGTATACCCAGAGGTAAAATTTTGGGGTCATGGAATGTATCAACTGTGCAGTGTTATGAAATATAATACTATAACAAAACTAAAACATTTTACAATTATTTACAGAGTGTTTACCATGCTCCAGACGCTATCTGTGTGAACTAGAGACAGAATAACCTACAAAATAATCCTTGTCCCTACTGAACTTTCAACAAAAAAGTATATAAGTGATCTGGCACATTGTTTTTGCCTAAGAAATGTGTAATTATCATTGAGACCACAATTATCTATATCGCACAGTTTATTGTCCACATTAACATGACTTTACTGTTCCATCAATCTTCATCAGCTTGACTTTACTATTCCAGGAAATTCTTGGCCAGGAAGATAAGGGTTGCAAATAACTTCCTGAAAACTCCATTTAATAAACATCAAACTGATCAACTTTTCCATTCTCACTGAGAGTGGTGTTCACTAATTCTAAACTATTACATCTTGATCCTTACACAATTCAATCAAGTCTCTGCATTCAAAGAACTGTCTTAACTCAAATCCCCAAACATCATAAATATCACAGCTTTTCCTTTTCTTCTCTTTCAAGGTAGTGTTCTCCCTTATCACAATAATAAATGCAGCTTTGGCCTTTCAACAGGTCATTAGGGTAGTTTTTTCAGGAAGCCAGCATCAACTACCTCTATAAAGCATGTCTTGCACTTCCTCTTTCCCTCCTTGAATGCAGAAATAAAAGAGGTGCTTTGGGATTAAAGTCAAGATCCTCCAATTATAATTTCAGCTGTACTGATCATAACCCCCAGTGTACACCCACCACAGATAGACAAAATAACTTCTGCAACATCAATAAAAAGGGAGGGCAATGGTTGATGATCTCTAAGGCACTCCCAACACAAACTGGTATAAAAATCTATTCAGGGAAATCATCAGCAAGGAAAATGTCAGTTTCTTAAGAGATTGACCTTAAGCACGCTTGCTAGGAAATGGCAACCCACTCCAGTATTCTTGTCTGGAAAACCCCATGGACAGAGGAGCCTGGTAGGCTACAGTCCATGGGGTCACAAAGAGTCAGACACAACTAAACAACTGAGCACTCTTGCTAAGATCTTAGGGAAGAGAAGATATGGACATTTTCCTTCTACAAAAGAGCTAAATATTTTGGTAGTGGCATACCACAACAGTATAACTTATGGGGAACGTGTGTCAGAGGCAGGAACAAGCAAGGCAGAGTCATATGGTGATGATGGTGGATATGACGAGGAAGATAGTGGAGAGTTCTCGCCATAGCACCTGCCATGTGCTAGGCACTGTTCTAAGTTGTATGAACTTATTTGAATCGTAGAACAATTCTATGAGGTCAGTATTGTTACTGTCTCCTTTACTGATGAGGAAATTCAGTGAAGATGAGCAATTATCCAGGACTGCAAGGTGACAGCCAGCTTTCTAGCTTCATTTTCTCATATCCCTTCGAAGGTGCTAAGGAATAAAGCCTAATGGCTGTTGAAAAGAAGAGGAAAAAGGAAGACATTGAGAAACCAGGGATTTGGATGTTCCTCATGCTGGAATGCTCTCCTAAATGGTGAAAAGTCAGTGATGATTTCACAGTACCATGGTTTGACAACAGTGTATATCTAGATAATGGTATGATATTCCCATAGGACTGGGGAGATGTATGTATCATATTAAGTCAAATTGTAGGTTCCTATTTCTATGCATTTCCTGAAGTTACATTGAAAGTTTGACTCATAAAGTGGGCCACATCTTCCCCTCTGAGCATTTACAGCTTTCTGAAGTCCCTGATTTCGTGTTTACACAGTCTTAGAGGACCAGGAAACAGAGTCAAAGGGCATCAGAATATCTGCATTCAAGCCCCAATCCAATTCTTTCCTGGCTGTTTCCTAAGGGTCATCTCTTCTACTTCTCTGTACCAGGAACAAAAGACAGTCACCCAACCAGCACTCACATCCAGGACATTACTTTTTGTCAATTCTGCTAAGTCACTTCAGTCGTGTCCGACTCTGTGCAACCCTATAGATGGCAGCCCACCAAGCTCCCCCATCCCTGGGATTCTCCAGGCAAGAACACTGGAGTGGGTTGCCATTTCCTTCTCCAATGCATGAAAGTGAAAAGTGAAAGTGAAGTTGCTCAGTTGTTTCCGTCTCCTGACGACCCCATGGACTGCAGCCTTCCAGGCTCCTCCGCCCATGGGATTTTCCAGGCAAGAGTACTGGAGTGGGGTGCCATTGCCTTCTCCATTGTCAATTCTAGCACCAGGCTATTGCAGGAGTATCTAGTTTTCATATGTGTTGTTATTTAACTTATAAATGCATGCCTTGACTCCCCAAAGGATTGTTAATTCCTTGAGGGCAAAACCTCTACCATATACTTTGCTGCTGAAACCATATAAAATACATACTTCTTTTTTTTTTTTTCAAATTCCACAGCACTATTAGCCCAGTGGATGATCAAAAATAATTTCCAAGTGAAGAAATGTCATTTCCAAGTCATGATTTATGTTCAGCCAATTAAATACTATCCATTTTAGCAATTGTCAGCATAAATTTTGGAAGATGGCAAGACACTGCATGTGGGCTGAAATAATGGTGGCCTCTTCTCTGATTCCTTTCACAGGTCCCTAGTACAGATAAGATATCACCACCAAGGAAATGTCTGGTGGAATACTGTCTCAGCAAATTACATAGCATCAACTTTGTGTGATCTCAAAGCCAGAGAGAAATTATATAATACTCAGAAATATGCTTTGGCACAGGGTGGGGGCACTGTGGCACCACTTCGTGTGTGTTCAGCAGTTTCAGCATCCTGTGATTTTTCTATTTCATACTTCCAGGCACAGAATAGAAAGAATTCTGCATAACTGCTTAACTGGTAGATTTGTTGTTGTTGTTTTAGTGGCTAAGTGGTGTCTGACTCTTTGCGACCCCATGGACTGTAGCCCACCAGGCCCCTCTGTCCATGGGATTTCCCAGGAGATAGCTGAGCCCAAAAAATAGTTGGTTTCAGAGAAATCACTCCGGCAATTAATTATGCCATCTTAGTTATTAATTCACTTTTTAAAAAACTAATCTTCCACTTTAAAAATCCAGATTACTGCTATTTCTAGGGCAGGAAGACACAGAGAGGCACAGCTGAATGATGGGATACTCTCAGGTCTAATGCTAGCATGATTCATTGAGAAGCTACAGTATTGTCAAACTACAGTACTATAAACATATACTCAACTTTTATTCATTTGGGAGATATTTCTAGCTTGTGAAGAAGCTAGAGTCTTTGCTCCAGCATCATCTTTTTTCCTCTTCCTTCTGCCAGCTATTTGGTTTTAATGTTCACTAGCACCCCCAAAGGAATGTGAAAAACAAAAAACTAGGAAATCAGGCTTCTGGAGAGCAGTTCTAGCAAATCACCTCCTGGGCTAGAATGACATTTGATCTGTGCTCTGACTGTTCTCCATTTGTTCCAGATAATAAAGAAGTAGCTCCGATGCAAATAGAACGCTGGGACTGGGAGAAACCTTGGAAGCCATCGCAAATCCATTTTGTAGATTATAAGACTGAGGTACAATGGGGCAAAATGCTTTGCTGGAGGTCACGTAAGTAGCCAGAGGCAGGGCTGAAATGAGAACTCAAATCTTAAAACTCAATTCAGTGCTTTCCCTTTAAATGTTTTAGTAAGTGTGGTAAAGACATAGGCTAGGAAAAAGACACAAAAAAATAAAAATTTATATATCTAACCCATTCTCAGGAAGATTCAAGTAACGTCCACATGGAAGACATATTCAATTAACATTTTACGAAAATTCAAGTAATATTGATGATGTTCGACAATATTTCTTCACCATCTATTATGTACTCTTTTATTTACGTTTTCTCATTTACTCTTCAGCACAGCCTAGTAAAGTTGGTTTCCATTTTGCTGAAAATGAAACTAAGGGTCAGAGAGAAAAAAGACTTGCTCAAGGGCACACAGCTAGTAAGGATTTAATTCTAGATTTTAAATCCAAATCCTCTGGCTCAGTACAGAGCTTTCTTACACATTTCAGTGCTTCACAAACTTCAAGTTGTAAGATTCTACTTCCCCAGTATTTTGTTACCAGAGCTACTTGTTGCTGTTTAGTTGAGAAGTCATGTTTAACTCTTTAGCAACCCTGTGGACTGTAGCTCACCAGGCTCCTCTGTCCATGGGATTTTCAAGCCAAAATACTGGAGTGGGTTGTCACTTCCTTCTCCAGGGGATCTTCCTGACCCAGGGATCAAACCCGTGTTTCCTTCACTGAAAGACAGATTCTCACTGAGCCATCTGGGAAGACCAATCAGAGCTATTACTGACTTACTATTTCCTTAGTTGATACACTGTTTTTACTCAAATAATTTTAGCCTTCATTTAAGATACAATCAGAGAAGGCAATGGCAACCCCACTCCAGTACTCTTGCCTGGAAAATCCCATGGGCGGAAGAGCCTGGTAGGCTGCAGTCCATGGGGTCGCTAAGAGTCGAACACAACTAAGCGACTTCACTTTCACTTTTCACTTTCATGCACTGGAGAAGGAAATGGCAACCCACTCCAGTGTTCTTGCCTGGAGAATCCCAGGGATGGGGGAGCCTGGTGGGCTGCCGTCTATGGGGTCACACAGAGTCGGACATGACTGAAGTGACTTAGCAGCAGCAGCAAGATACAATACATATGAAATTATGAGTTTAGTTGGTTAAATACATGAGTTATACAAGTTAAGCATAAAACAAATTTTAAAAAAAGTTTATCTATATGTCATCTGAAATTTCAACTGCAAACTACTCCACACTTTGAGAAGCAGGTACCTCCTAGGCAAGTTGTAAGGAATAAATATACAGCACTTAGAACACTTAGGGCTCTGTGGTCATTGTTTCATTTTCACTATTAGTCAAAGCTTCTTAATCTTTGCAACCACAAGACCCTCCTGAGATTTTTTTTTTTTTTAATGCATATTCCCAGACCCTGTTCCTGGATCTGGGATGAAGGCCAGGGACTGACATTTTAAACAAACATCCGGAATGTCTGTTGCTGACGCTTAAGTCATATGTCGGAAAATCTTGTGCCACGATACTGGAGACTATATGATTTACCAAACCAGGAGTCCCTTAGCATAATTTTCTTCATCAACACTTTAAATAAACACTGATGTTACTTCGGAGTCATCAGATCAGAAACCTGAAGTATCTCCATAGGTCTGTTAATGTAGACCCTATCTCTATAAAGTGCTCCAGCCACAGAAAATCTCCAACAGGTTGTTATCAACTTTGTTTTCAGAAATCCTCCTTTGGCAGCCCCTGTGCAAACCTCTCTTTTCCCTATGGGACAGAGGAGCGGTATCTGGAGGGTAGAAGTTCACTCTCTGTAGGCCTCGCATTTTCATGGGTGGAACTTCCCAAAGAGCAAAGTCATAAATATGCTCTCAGCAGCCCAGGGGGAGCGTTTGATCTTCTGCCCAGTGATCTCTGCTTGTCATCTGCTCAGCCTCATTCATCACACTAAAGACAAGGAGCTAAATGAGAGAGCAAGATCCAGTGTCAGGGATCTCCGCAGAGGAGACAGGACAGCCGTCACCCTGGAAGAGGCCAAGGGAGCAGGGGGCACAGAGGTGGAGTGATTGTGGCAAAGCCAGGTGGGCCAAGCAGGTGAGTGAGACCAAGAGAAGAGGGACCCAGCTCATGCTCAGCACTGGCTCCCTGCCTCTGAATGCCGGTGCTGTGGGCTGCATAGTCAACTCAATACTCAGCATTTTGAGGCAGAAAGTGGTAACCACCAGCCATGTATTGTTTAGCTCTTCAGTCTTTGGTAAAAAATTAAACTGCCAACACTGAATAAAAAGGAAATTGCACAAGCCTGGATTTCTAGTTTTTCTGAACAAATGGAAAATCTCATAACACTAGGCCTATAATCCAATGTGTCAACAATTTGATAGAGTTATACAGTGACCATTTCCACTAGATAGAATATTGATATCCAGTTGTGATGTCCACATCACTCTTCAAAAGATTACATCCAGCCTGCTTCACCCAACCACCTACCTGCCCTGTTGGCACTGAAGTTGGTAAACCATATGAAACCCACTTTACTAAGTGAAACACAAATGCTCCTTTCACATCATCTTCTTTCCTTCCCCGAACCTCTGTAGTTATAAAATGCCAGGGCCCAAAGCCTAACTAATACCTCATAGGTTCAGTAAGCATGAGTTGAATGAATAAAGAAATTTATTGAGCCTAAAGCTATGCTAGACATCTCAGGGGGTGATATAAAAATGAGCAAGCCTTGCATAAGACATCAAAGACAGAGTCTGGGGCAGAAAAAAGAGCATCAGAGTTGGTCTGACTTTGCTTTGTGTCTTTGGGCAAATCATGTAACCTTTCTGAGCTTTGGGTTTCTCATCAAAAAAGTAAACATGATTAGGCCTCACAAGTCTGTTTTAATGGTTAAACAAAAGAATGTCAGGACTAGAGGGAAATTTCCTATAAGTACACAGAAGTTAGGAATTGAAATATACATCAGAGAAAGCGGTGTAGGGCAAAGAAGGAAAAGTATATGATAGGTTGAGGACCTCAGAAAATGCTCCAAGAAGAAAATGGGTTTTAATCGGGGCCTTGAGACACACACAGGATCAGGTCTTATTGAGAGATGAGTGAGAAAATTCTAGGCATGAGAAAGAGTAAGAGTAGAAAGATACAGAGTAGACAGTAGGTTTGATCAGGACATCAAGGATGGCCCGTGAATGCCATGTTAAGCAGTACAAACTTGGTATCACGCAGTCTGCGTGTGTGCCTGCTAAGTCGCTTCAGTCATGTCCGACTCTTCGCAACCCTATGGACTGTAGCCCTTCTGTCCATGGGATTCTCCAGGCAAGAATACTGGAGTGGGTTGCCATGCCCTCCTCCAGGGGATCTTCCAGACCCAGGGATTGAACTCACATTTCTTAAGTCTCTTGAACTGGCAGGCAGATTCTTTACCACTAGCACCACCTGGGAAGCCCATCACACAATACTACCTACCACTGTAGGCGTGACTATGACTGAAAACAAGGTTTTCTCATCTGCAGGCTCTCCTTGAGCCTGAGCTAACTCTTCTTACTCACACCCACTCACCAATCAGGTATATAAAAGGCCGTGATTCCAGTGACCACACACACACACACACACACACCCTGCTAGCCAGACTCACACCCATCAAGCAGATAAAAGGCCATGATTCCAGTGACCACACACACACACACACACACACACACACACTGCTAGCCAGACTGTTCCAGATCCTCCCTTTATAAGCACCGCTATTAGAATGCTCACAATGAAGGGCTTTAAATCAAGCTAAGCAGCGAACTTTAAACTTGGCCCAACTTTTATAAGATTTATGAAAACCTTTCATGTGAGGTTTTGCAGATGATTTATTTTTATCTTCCTGGGTAATATATATTTTTAAAGCCCATAATGAGATGAAAGAAACTGGTAGATTTCTATATTACAAACAGTAGTAGAGCTACCCTGTTATTTAATAATCAAAGCATCCTAATACCAGTTGGAGTAAATATTAATGAGATTATTTAAATTATGAAAGTGCTAATGCAGACTCATTGCTTATTATGTGCCAAGCCCTGTTTTAAGTGCATTACATGTATTAACTCCCTTAATCTTCACAACAGACTATGGGTTATACAAGATCAGAATTATCCTCATTTTATAGATGAGGAAAACAAGACATGGAAAGGTTAAATAATTTGTCCAAGGTCATATGCCTAAAAGATGACAGAGCTGTGGTTTGAGCCCAGAGTCCACTCTTGAACCAAAATGCTACTCTGTCTGTTTTGAAGAACATCAGCATCTACACACGAGGTAAGGAAAGGGCCACAGAAGGCTTTAAGAGAAGGACTGACTCCATCTGGGTTTTCTGGGTTCAAGAGCAACCTTGGATAGTGTTTGAGGAAGAAGACCCTTAACAGAGAATGTCTTATTGCTGACAGACACCAGAGAAACATAGAAAATTGGAGCTAAAGCCCTTTGCACCTCAGCTAGGAAAGTGGTAAATGTAGTGGCTAAGAGTGAGGACCCTGGAATCAGACAGCCTGAGCTGGTTCCATGCCTCTGCTTTGTGTCCTTAGGCAGGTTACTTAACTTCTCTGGACCTCAATTTTATCATCTGTTCAACAGGAATAACCCTACTTACCTCATGGAATTGTTGAGAAGATCAAAATTTTTCATACAAGCAGTTAGAATGATGACTGGCATATGAGAAGCTCTCAATCAATGTTAGCTATTATTCTAATGTTGGCATTCCCCTCTTTCTGATCAGAATCTAACAAAGCAGCTCCATGTATAGTTAGGTTTATTTCATTTTTAAGTATGCTGATCTTAGGATTTAGTCACATCCATGTAGGGCCTATGAGCTCATGGAGTGGACCATCTAGGGTCAGTTTTCCAGACTGGAGCACCTCCTAATGGAAGAAAGATTTAACAGCCAGGGTTTGAGCCAAAGAAGGACCAAGAGAACAAAACAATTGTTCTATTTTATTATTATTATTTTGAGCTTCTCTTCATGCACAGATTCATGTGACCTGAGGAAATAAAAATTACTTGTTTCTAATCAATTGATTAAGTATCTACCATTACCTATTATTGCACTAGATTCTAGAAACACAAAAGGTAATGGCCCCTCCCCTCACAGAGCCCATGATCCGGTGAGAGAGGAACCAGGCAGTGTCTTAACAGTGAAGAAAGGGGGATGCACGGGTTGCTATGGGAACAGGAAGCAGGGGTGTCCAACCTACACTTAGGAACTTGGGGAAGATTTCCTGAAGGTAGTAATGCCTGATTCAAGATCTAAGAAATAAAATGGAGTGGTCCAGATAAGAGAGGGAAGGGGTAGCTGATGCTTTAAGATTTAAGGAAAACCAGGACAGGCAATGCGCAAAAGGCGATGGCACCCCACTCCAGTACTCTTGCCTGGAAAATCCCATGGGCGGAGGAGCCTGGTAGGCTGCAGTCCATGGGGTCATGAAAAGTCAGACATGACTGAGTGACTTCACTTTTACTTTTCACTTTCATGCATTGGAGAAGGACATGGCAACCCACTCCAGTGTTCTTGCCTGGAGAATCCCAGGGACGGGGGAGCCTGGTGGGCTGCCATCTATGGGGTCGCACAGAGTCGGACACGACTGAAGCGACTTAGCAGCAGCAGCAGCAGCAGCAGCAGGACAGGCAATGAGACTGGAGAAGTCAGGATGACCACAGCAAGCAGACTAGATTTTATTCTTTATCCTAAGGGCAGGGGGAGCCATAGAGATGGTGCTATGCAGAGGAATGATGTAATCAGAGGTACACTAAGAAAGACTAATTATCTGGAATTTCACATTCCTCAAGGAATGACTGGGAATTCCCTGGCAGTCCAGTGGCTGGGACTCTGCACTTTCACTGCACAGGGTCCAGGTTTGATCCCCTGTTATGGAACTAGGATTCCACATGCCACATGATGTGGCCAAATAAATATTTCTTTTCTTTAAAAAGAAATGACTGGCGGCTAGAAAACCTGAGGAAAAGAAGCAGGGATTAGAGTAAAGAGGGGACCAAAATGAACAATAGTTCCATAGGAATGGGAATCAACAGAACTGGATGGGTCATTAGATGCAGGAAAGGAAATGGAAGAGGAGAAATTTCTGGCACTGGATGGACAGGGGACTGTCCGTGTAGAGAGACAAAACACCGGAGAAAAACTGGTTTGGGTGGGGATGGGAGGAGAAGATGACACCAAACTCAGTCTTGGTTAAGCTGAGCTTTAGATGGTTCTTAGACACCCAGTGGGAGCTAACAATTGGCTCTGAGTTTGAGCTCAGAAGAGCAACCCAGAATGGACAAACGGATGGGAAGCCATCACTCAGCAGGTACTGTTTGGGATGATGGGAGAGAATGAAACTTTCAACTGAGAGCCTGGAATGTGAGAGAAGTACAAAGGTGGTACCAAACCACAAACAGCCCCAGAACTTAAGGGAAAGGTAAAGAAAGCAGGAGTTGCCAAAGAAGTGAAATAGCTTATCTGTATCCCCCTCCACCCCTGAGGGCATTAAACTTCATGAGGGCAGGTTCTCCCTCTCGTTCCATATTTTGTTCCCAGCACCTGGCACAGAGCCCGGCACAAAGCAGCAACTCAGTAAGTATTTCTTGAATGAAGTAAACTGTCTAAGTTCACACAACCAGAAAGCGGCACAGCCACAGTGGTTGGGATGACTCCAAACAGGATTTCACCCTCTGTGGGCTGAAAGAATCCAGGATAAAGTGATAAGGAAGGTTCCCCAATATGTAACTCTAGGATTCCAAGGATGGTCTTGCTTAGTACACCTCATCACAGAACACTTAATAAAAACTTACTCATTCATTTTGTTATTTCCTGGGTCTGTGCCACCTTCTGCACCACCTTGTGCTGAGTGAACGCTTGCAGACTTGATGGTTGTGCTGTTGTGGTCACCAGCAGAAGGGTTTACATGGGACCTTCTTTTTCTGCCAGTGCAGTGGACACGGGTCTCAGCCAGGCAGTTCACTGGATGCCACTCTCAGAACCTTCCAGAGAAGGGCCTGCTGCCAAGCATGAACCTACTGGGTGTGTACAATCAACTTCAGAGTAGGATAGCTTGATTCATCTCACTCTTTTCTGGTATCGTATTTCCCATGCATCCAAGAAACTGGCACTGATATTCTTAGTGTTCATTAATATCTATATTTTAGGTAAGGTTTTATATTTAGATAAAGCTTATCTAAATATATAAATAAGTTCCAAATATCTAAATTTATTGGGGTATTTAAATACCCCTATTTGCATAGGTTTCTGTAGTTTATATTTCTCTTAAGAAAATATTAGTCATGGCTATAAAACTCAGAGAGAAATGTCAACAGGAGAATAAAAATATTTCATAATCTTTTTATTCAGAAATAATCATTATTATCATTTGGGGTTATTTCCACTCCATTTCTACACACTATTTTAAATAGTTGAGATTGAATAAAATATGAGTATATTTCTTAATATATTATATTCTATTTTATGTATATACTAAATTTATAAAATCATTCTCCTCTTGCTAAGCATTTTCTTCTGTTTTTTCAATACTGAAAAATTGTTATTAATAACTGTGCATAAATTATCTATGTGTGTGTGTTAGTTGCTCAGTCATGTCCGACTCTTTGCAACCTCATGGACTATAGCCTTCCAGGTTCCTCTGTCCATGGAATTCTCCAGGCAAGAATACTGGAGTGGGTTGCCATTTCCTTCTCCAAAATTATCTATATTCTATACCATATCTCTAGAACAGATTCCTAAAAGTGAAGTACTAGGTAATTACTAATGTAATTATTATTTAACTTGCTTGATCTGGCAGAAAAACTTCTTACCATTTACCTGTAAATTATTAACAGATGCACAAGTATATTACACTTAGAGATACACTCATGCAGTCATACACACATATACTGCTGCTGCTGCTGCTGCTAAGTCACTTCAGTCGTGTCCGACTCTGTGCGACCCCATAGATGGCAGCCTATCAGGCTCTGCCATCCCTGGGATTCTCCAGGCAAGAACACTAAAGTGGGTTGCCATTTCCTTCTCCACATATACCGCTACCAATCTCTAAAGGCCTAAAGAGTACAAAACATCGTGAGGAATTATGTATCAGTTGTAAGAGGAGCTTCCTAAACAGATCTTGACCTAATCCATTTTCCAGGATTAAAAAAAAAAAAAAAAGCTTGTGCAAAACGACCTCACCTTCACATGAATAGTTACTCATAACATGTCATAGCACACCACTGGCCACAGAAACCCAAATGCCACAGAGGATCGTGAGGTGTCAGGGCCAGAGGGAACTCAAATATCCTCCAGTCCAGACTCCCTCTCCCACTGTATGGATAAGGAAGCTAAACCCCAGAGAGGAAGGCTGATTTCATCATCCACGTTCATGACAAAGCCACATAAATAACATAGCAAATGAAAGAATAAGCATGAGAGCAGGTGGCTTTAGGTCACTTCAGTGTTTATGAACTTCTTGCACATGCCAGGTACTGTGTTAAGTGTGGAAATACAGAAGCGACTACAGCATGGTCGATGATGGTGGTAGAGGATAGAAAGAGGAGAAGAGAAGGAGTCATCAAAGGGAACAGTGTTTATTTTCCCCTGTAGGACAGTATCTTTACCACTTCACCTTCCATTTTACGCAGGAATTGTTTTTCCTCAAGTTACCCAATAACCTAATGATGTTATTTCTTAAGAAGGAATAGAAACTTCTCATACTTATTCCAAGAATTGGATACAGGACATAAATAATTATATGCACTGGGGTTTATAAAATATTAGACTAATAACAATCACCTCTAAAACTGTTATGATTTACTGAGTAGTTACTACGTGCCAAACACTGTTCCAAGCCCTTCAATTACAATACAGTTGACTCTTGATCTACATGGTGAGTAGGGGCACTGACCTTCCAAGCACTTGAAAATCCATTTATAGTCAGCCCTCTGTATTCATGGTTCCTCAGTATCTGAGGTTCTGTATCCTCACATTAAGCAACCACGGATCCTGTAGTTCTGTGCTATTTATTACTGATGAAGATCAACATCAAAGTGGACCTACATGACTCAAATCTATATTGTTCAAGGGTCAACTGTAATTCATTTAGGCTGAGCCTCTACTAAATCATAGCAAGTCCCCTTAGGAACTCATCTGAGAAAATCCCAAACCTGAAGAGGCCAAATAAATTAAATTCCATAGAACTTAGAGAATTCCATCTGATAACAGAGCACAGAATCAAAGTGGAATGTAAGTGGGGAAAATACAGGTCACTGAAAACCAGGATGTCATGGCCACATGAAAAGGTGCTATTGACTGGCCCAGGAATTGATCTGAAGTGAGAATCTTTTAGACCAACTGCTTCAGTGTGTGTTCATGCTCCAGTTAAGGAGATTAGCCTCACAATAGGTAATGCCAGTTTCCTCAGTTGAAGTGGAGACTAAAATTTGACTAACCTGAAACAATGCTATCCTAGTTTTCAATTATATGGAAGTGTTTGCATAGGTGTGTGCTCACTCCCTCAGTTGTGTCTGACTCTTTATGACTCCATGTACTGCAGCCCACCAGGAATTTTGTCTGTGGAATTTTCCAGGCAAGAATACTGGAGTGGGTTGCCATTTCCTCCTCCCAGGGGATCTTCCCAACCCAGAGATCAAATCTGTATCTTTGGATTCTCCTGCATCAGCATGCAGATTCTTTACCACTGTGCCAGCTGGGAAGCTGGGAGGTTTTAAGAGGCAGTCAAATAATTAGAAAGCGTAACTAATTACAAAAAATAGAAAAAGAGGCTCTCAATGAGGACTGCTTGGTTGAGACGGGCAGGAAGTGTCATTTAGATGGAGGAGTGTGAGGTATGGGGTTTGGGCAGGACACCCACAGAGACTCATTCAGGCTCTCCTTAGCTTCATCCCATCTAAAAACTCACCCCAGACTAGGAAACTTTTTGAAGCTCTCAGATAGATCATACCTACCAGGTTACCTAGCAGGAAATTTTACAAACCTAGGCATCTGTTTGTCCCTGTGCAAATCTCAAAGACTTCAGACTAGAACAGACTGTTCTCATGAAAACTCAAGGTAGTGACTCTGTCAACACGCCGAACTCGGGTGTGTCCCGCAGTCCATGGGGAGCTACACGCATGAGACCCAGGAGGCGTATCTTGACATGCACAGCTGACGTTCAATGAAGGGGATTCCAGCTGTCACTTTGACAGTTCTGGGTAACTGAACCAACAGAGAAGCGACTCCAACGTGCTTTATGACTATCTTCTTGTTTGGCAACATTCAAAGAAGCTAACTGGGTTTTACCACACCTGAGACGTTACATGATAGAGCTTGAAGACCAGAATGATAACTGATTGTGGGGGACAGATATTCAGTGTTTGTCCTGTGTCAGGCACTGGACCCACATGCTGCTTCCAACATAGAATTCTGTCAGTAATAGTCCTGTTCCCACTTTAAAGAGAAATAAACTAAGGCTGTGAGGTTTAGTTACTTGCCCAAGATCACGGTTCATTTCCCTCAGTTATGCCCAACTCTTTGCAACCCCGTGGACTGCAGCATGCCAGGTTTTCCTGTCACAGAGTTGGATAATAATGAAGATGGATAAGAATCCAGGTCTGTCTGTGGTATGCGTTTCTAAAATCGCTGTTTCCCATACTTAGTTTAGGAGCACTGCAAGTTTAATTCATTATTTTGTCAACTAATCTGAAACCCAAGTCTCCAAAAAGGAACTATCCTCTTCATATGCAAGTGATAAAATAAAAACTTAGGGCTTCCCAGGTGGCACAGTGGTAAAGAATCCACCTACCAATGCAGGAGACTCAAAAGAGGCGGGTTTACTCACAGGGTCAGGAAGATTCCCTGGAGAAGGAAATGGCAACCTGATCCAGTATTTCTGCCTAGAAAATTCCATGGACAGAGGAGCCTGGTGGGCTACAGTCCATGGGGTTGCAAAGAGTCAGACACAGCCAAGCACGTGCACACACATGCACATAATAAACACTTAATCCCCAGACATAGGAAGCAGAACTCTACATGCCACATACTGAATATCTGTATCTTCCTAAAATTCATATGTTAAAATCTAATGCCTGATAAGATGGTATTAAGGGGAAGGATCTTTGGAGTGATTAAGTCATGAAGGTCTTTATGATTGGAATTAGTGTCCTTCTAAGGGGAACCCCAGAGAGCTAGCTAGCCCCTTTCACAATGGGAAGTTACAGAGAAAAGACAGTCATCTGTGAACCAGGAAGGAAGTCCTCCCCATCCAGTGAAACTGCTAGTGCCTTGACCTTGGACTTTCAGTCTCCAGAACTGTGAGGAATAATATTTGGTTGTTTATAAGCCCCCCAGTTTATGGTATCTTGTTATAGCTACCGAAAAAACTAAGACCTTGGGATTATACTGAATGAGGCAACAACAGCACAATAGTACAAAATAATCTCTCTAAGCACCTTATGACTCTCATTGGCATTGACTTTCAACTGTGCAAGTCCTGGAAAAGGAGTCCTCACATTGCCCTAAAAAAAGTCAGGGTTCAGTTTTTCTTCTTTTAAAGAAAATATTACAAGTTGCGGTCAGTTTGCTCTGATACATTTAACAAGCTGGGTGTTAAAAAATGTAATTCTGGGAAAATGTTAAGTATAGAAACACTGTTATTGGTTGCCAATGACAACACTATTTATGATAATAAGCAGCCAGTAATAGCCACTCTTTCCATAACTGACTGCTGACAATCCAGGTGGTCTAACCTTTCCTGTCCAGCCTCACCAGGAAGAGTGTAAGTGTAGCATCTAAAGTCACTGAGGAAGGACGGAGACTTCACTGGGGAGCTTTGGAATCATATAGGCCTGAAATCTCTTTTTTCTAATTGGAATATAGTTGCTTTTCAATGCTGTGTTAGTTTCTGCTGTACAGCAAAGTGAATCAGCCACACATACACACGTGTGCGTCACTTCAATCATGTCTGACTCTTTCTAGCCCCATTAACCATAGCCCACCAGGCTCCTCTGTCCACGGGATCTTCCTGGCAAGAATACTGGAGTGGGTTGCCATGCCTTCCTCCGGGGGATCTTCCCAACCCAGGGATGAAACCAGGCTCTCCCGCATTGCGGGCAGATTCTTTACTGCTGAGCCACCGGGGACGCCCACATATACACATAGGTCCCCTTAGATATGGGATTTCTTAATGTCTCCAAACCTCAGTTTCTTCATCTGTAAAATATAAATAATTCTTCTTCATGCAGTTGTTAGAATGAAATAATTGATGATACCTACAGTGCACGGTATATTTTAAAAAAGTTCAATAAACAGTAGCAATTAATACTAGTTTATTTTCTATTTCTTGTTATCTGTTAGGACATAAAGACTATGGGGAAATTTAAACACAAATTTAACACCTAAGGGCACAGTTAATGAACCTGTTCCCTTGGTTTTCAACTGTGAGCCTCTTCATGCCTAGCTAAGAAACTCATCCTCAGTTTTATTTATTTTTTATTAACTTTTTATTATATTTTGTGGTATAACCAATTGACAATGTTGTGATAGTTTCAAGAGAACAGCAAAGGGACTCAGCCATACCTATGCATGTATCCATTCTCCCCCTCAAATTCCCCTCCCATCCAGGCTGCCACATAACGTTGAGAAGAATTCCATGTGCTATACAGTAGGTCCTTGTTGGTTATGCATTTTAAATATAGCAGTGTGTACATGTCCCTCCCAAACTTCCTATAATCCTTAGTTTTAAAAAGAACTTCAGGTCATGCCTCTAGCCCACCATCTAGATGCTCAGACAAAGAAGGCTGGAGTGCATGAGCACATATTCAGAAATCAGGAGTCACCGCTGATTCCAGACCACCATGTGTTACTAACACTGCTTGGGTGAACAGTCAAAAGGGCCCCACTGCTGAGCATGCAAGCTTCCTGTGAATTAGCAGAACTAATTTCACACACACTGAGGAAATCCACAAGTTGGTTTGTATCACCTCAGAAATTAGGAAGGGAATGTTTCCTTCAGAACCTTTGAAGATCAACTATAAGTCCCTTATGGAACAAGAAATGTGATTTTTAAAAAATGTCCCTGTTTCTGGCACAGCACTAGATATCCAATAAGACTCATAAATATTTGATCAAGAATGGGCTCAATGAAAAATTGAATCAGACTGTAATGTCAGTTTTTATAGTAGGGACCCAGATTCCATCTATCTTACTGCTCTAACATCCTTAGAAAGACAGATAATGGGTACTCCAGGCACTAAATCTGCATAACTGAAAGGAAAAAGCAGATAGTAGAAAGAAAGGAGTCAAGGGTGCTTCCTCCTCTTGTCGTCCATGAAGTTCCAAGTGGCAGTTATCTTTGTATCTCATTGGCTAGAAATTAGTCACATGACCACACTTAGCTGTTAAGGCAACTGGGAAATGCAGACTTTTAGCTGGGAGGCAATGTATGAAGCCACAAAGCAGAGTTCTGTTTCTAAAAGAGAAACAGATACTGGGAGGCAACTAGCACTTTTTGACATATATGGTAGGTAGGTTACTATAATTAGATAATTAATTAATTAAATCATTCATTAAACAAACATTATTGAAATTTAAACTTTCCTAGATACCAGATACTGATCTAGGTATTAAGTGTATAAAGAAAACGCATGGCATCTATTATTAAGAAACTCACTGTCTAGTACATAAGGCACTATTATTAAGTTGATTGGGCAGCAAGTTCTAATATTTCTCAAATCCATGCCCTCCCTTCATCTTGTACCATATCCAAGTTTCAGCCTTCATCTGGTTCTACTGAGCCATCTTATTCTTGTCCAGTAAACAACTTCTGAATTATCTTTTTCTCCTTAAAGACATCCTTAAAGCTTCCTGCTTTAAATTCATCATGTGGCCCATCACATCTAGATAGAACCTGCATTCTTTCACCTGCCACATATTGTGTGGCTCACTGACCTTTCCAAGCACCATGACCACCACTCCTGCCCTGAACTTGCCCACAGATAACACAGAGATAGTTTGGGAGCACAGCCAGTGTCAAGATGCTCTCACCTCCACATCTTTCATCCTTCTTGGTTCTACCTAACTCACTCTCTCCATGCACCTATCAGATTATCACCTGATCATTATTCAAGACACAGCTAAGTAATCATCAACTCTAGGAGGCGTTGCTGCCCCCATCTCCTTCCTCCATCCATAGCTAGGCCCTAGCTTTCTGCTTCCTTAGCAGCCCCCATGTATATAGCTCCACATTGCACTGATCTGTGTTACTTTTCCATTCTCAGTCCTATCTTTTTAGTATTCCCAGTGCTTGCACATTTTGGCATCCATTCCTTCCTTCATTCATTCATTCAAGAGCACCCATTCCTTCCTTCCTTAAGAAGATCTCTATTAACAAGTTAGATCAATCTCCTACTCTCATGGACCTTGCAATTTTAAAGGCACTTAATAGGAGTTATAAGAAAAGAAGGAATGAAGAAGAGGGAAGGATTGAGGGAAGAAAGGGGGGAGGGAGGCAGAAAAGAAGAAAGGAAAAGGAGAGAGGAAGAAAGATGAAAAGGAAGAAAGAAAAAAGGGAGGTAATTAAATGTTAAGTCAGCCCTCTAGTGCACCAAATTGGTGCCTCCAGACAGTGCCTAAAATATTTGAATGCTGTTGTCACACTCACCTTAATTCTTCTCTTTCCCTAACTTAAAAAAGTACTTTTGGACTTAGTCCCCCAACACTTTCTGTAATACTACATTTATGCTTAGCTCTTCATTTTGAAATTGCCCCACTTTCCAAGCTTGATTCTCCTAATAATAAACATTTCTCCTAGAAGGTCTAATCCTTCTTGCATTTTTTAGAAAAATGAAACTTAAGCATATCAGTAATTGGCAATAAATGGAAAGACTGGAAGTTCAAAGGTTTAAATCAGTCTTTTGAGGGGCTCTCTAACACAAGCCCCTTCTAAGGAAACTAGATAGGAATGTTAATTACTTAAGCAAAGTCATGCATGACACACACTTACACCAAGTGTCTGGTCAAACTTTAACAACAAATGTAACTTGAGGTCTCCGGCTCATCTTTCTGCTAAACAGGGTTCCAGGATTCAAACAGGATTAGTGCCACAGACCTGTTCCTATTCAAAAATAAACCATTATAGAAAGTCCAGCATTTTATTCAAGTGGCCGATGGAGTTTCATGAATCCCTTCAGCTGCACAAACCAAGACCTTCTCCCTTGATGCTCTTGACCACAGGGCCACCACTAAGAAGCTTAATAGAACAGCCATTCCAGGCACAGCTTTTGCTTTGATGAAGCAGGAAGATACCTTCACCATGATGTGGTTGTGTGAAGATCTCCCATCAACAAAAGATCTCTCCATGAAGGAAATTCACACTTTCTCTCCAGATCAAAGTACTGAATGTTGCTATCTATTCATTCGACAAACAGCAACAAAGGTCCTCCTTGACATAAGACGCAGGTGGTAAAATCCCTGCCCTGCTGTCAAGGAGCCCAGCATCTGGTGGGGGAGGCAGTCAGTGTGAACACTGATGACTCAGTCTGCTAAACTGACAGCAAGGCACTGGAGGGACTGTGAGCGTAGATGGGAGACACTAATGGCAAAGAACTACAAAAGGCTTCTTGCGGGAGTGATGCTTGAACTGGGTCATTTAAAATGGGCACTGTATGCTAGAGATGGGGCTAGAGAAGACATATGCAGATGGGGAGGACACTTCAGGCAGAAGGGGCTGCCCGTGCAAGTGTCTGGACTCATTAAGGGATACAATGAATCCAAGGAAGGGGACTCAGTGCTGTTGGAAGGTAAGAAGTGGGGGTTGTAAGGAAGGCATTGGGAACTGGCACTGGAATGGTAGACTACTGATTCCAAGTTCCTTAGATAATATTGCTTCAATTAGTAAACCCACTGCCTAATTGTGCCCAGCAAAGAGAAGACACAGAACATGTAAGCTCTGAAGGGGAGTTTGGGGAAAAGAAACTCTGAACGTGTGATATGCTTCTACATTATGACCAAGAACTACACTCAGAGTTCTCTGATCATTCAGGAAGGAACAGTGATGAGATCCTCAGGAGGAAGGAGGCAGAAACCCAGATGATGGGAGAGAGCAAAGAAATAAATTTAAGCTACCTTACATCTCTGCTCTGAGCAGCAACTACTATTCCATATGTGTCAGCACTTGGTGAAATGAGAAATCCAAGCCACGGATCAAACCACATGAGACAGTGGGCTGCCTATCTGGAATCAACTCTTTCCTTATTCCTTACTAACAGAACTCCAGTGCAGCTAGATACAGCCATATGACAACTTCCGGCCAATAAGATATAAATGCAAGTGTTACGTGGGATGTAGTGAAACTCCTATGAAAGTAGACAACTGACGTGTGCCTCATTTATCCTTTTCCTTCTACTTTTCCCTGCCTGGAACATGATGTGATGAAGGAAACTCCAGCAGCCATCTTGTGAACCTGAGGATGGAAGCCCCGTGCTGTGGATATAGCAGATACAGATGGAGCAGAAAGTCCTGATAATGTCGTGGAGCCTCCATATGAACCGCAGATCACCACCTACTTTCAGACTTCTAGGTAAGAGAATACAACTTCAAATTGTAAAAGCTACTATACTCAGGTTTATCCTAACTGATCAGCTATGTAATTCTACTCTCTCTTCTTTTCTCTGGGCAAAGAAGAAACGCTGATCCTTTCCAAAAATGTACTTCTCTTACTTGGGACTAAGAATATGCACTTACTGAAAAAATGTGCACCTGGGGATTGAAACATTTATTTGCCATTGCTGCTGCTCCTTCCCCTGAAACCACAGTCACTTGCTTCTGTTGTCGAAACTGTCAAGCAAAGGCTAAAAAGTATAAAGGAAGAATGGGCAGCACTTCACAGCTGAGGGCCTCACAAGGAAAGAGAAGCTCTTGACGGGTATACTGTTGCTTGTGTACTAGGCAACAAGCAAAAGGATTTGCAAAGGAAGGGGGAAAAAAAATCAGAGCAGAGAGTATGAAATGTCTTTCAGACGTAGTTGCATAATCATAAACAATTCTATACCAATCAACAAGAAAAGGAGTAAATAAACCTGGATGGAACAGTATGACAGAATTCTGGACAGTTGTTAGAGGGATGAGGTCGGTGCTCTTTTAAATGCTGCATGGGAAAGATCATCAAGGGATATTGATCAGTGAAAAAACAGGTTCAAAACAGTCATAGAGAAAAGTGAAATGAATGAATGAGTGGTGAGGATGACTGACAGATAAACTGACTCATGCAGTGGATACAGTGTTTTGAAAACATGCTTTTTATTTCCTTGTCAGCAGCTTTCTCACAACTATGACCGCAGGAGATGGGGGGAGTAGGGTAGGAGAAGAGGGTGGAAGGGAAGCCCCCACCCTGCTGCCGTGGGGAAGTATGGGGAGAAAGAAGAGGCTTGTTGGCATCATGGACCTTCATCCCCAGCAATGGGCTGAAATTCCACGAAGAAGGAGGAGGACAGAGTTAGGCACTTGAGGGAGAAAGTCAAAGTCGCTCAGAGAAGGCATTACGCTTCTCGCCAGGAACTCTTGGAACGCAGGGGGACATCCACACCCAGAGGCCCTTTCATGACATGAAATTGCAACAGCACATTAACACTGGCACCTGAGCTGCAGGAGGGCATTCTAAGCTGTCAGTGACTCTCAGGAAGGTGTTGCAGGAGGCAGCAATAGACAGTAGACAGGTGACAGTATGCGTGTTATGGTTTTTAAACTAAGTAACATTTCCACCAAGAGAACTGCTTACAAGGTCACCAATCACAGACTTCTTCAATAAACAGCAGCCCACGACTGGACCAGCCAAACCCAAAGCAGAGGACGTGGAGAAGCCAGGGCTTGAATCCAAGTCCATTTCCCCCTCCAGGAAGGAGGCAAGGCTGAGCAAGACGAGCTAATTAATAAAAAAAGAGATTACACTTTCTTCGCACAACAGAGTGCAGTGTTTTCAACTCCATTACATTTGCATATGCATTCTTGAAAGTTCTGGAAGGATGGCCAAGAAAATGGTACCCATTTGACCTGTAAGAAATGGGACTGGGGAATCAGGGGCAGAGAGCAAGGAGCCTTCTTTCTTAGATTTATACGTTTCAGAGAGATTTGAATTCTTTTACCACTGCCTTCTGTTAATTTTTAAATGTTTGAAAATGAGTTTTAAAACTGTATTTCTCAGTGGAGTTGGTTCTACAAGCTTTCTCCACAAAGTACCAAGATGTTGACAAGCAATTCATAAAGTAAATACAGGACACTGATACAGGACCCCTCAGATACACTGAATTAGTGGGAGTTAAGAGAATTGGGGTGGAATGCGGGCCACTGCCTTGAGCCTGTCTGATGATAAACAACAGCCAATGTTACTGAATCCTTACTAATGTACTAGGTGCCACCTTAAACATTTCACCTATATTAGTTTGTCTACTTTCTCAACTACCTAACGAATTAGATTCAGGGACTCTGGGTGCAGATCTGGGAGTATTTGTTCTTGGGTCCCTTTCAGCTTCCTGAGGGTCATGCTCTGTTGATCAGTGATGCTCTTCCCTCCTTAGGAATAAATTTTGCCTTTCTGATGTTGGCGGTGCTCAGGCTGATGAGGATCAGGTCTCCCACCAGAACAATGCAGAAAAAACTTATCTAGAGATGAATTCATGCTGGGCCTGGGTCTAGATGCCCTCTTCATGCCTTAAGAATATTGGTGAGAGTTCCTTTTCCTTCAGTAATCATCTCATCCAAGCTCCAGACTGAACATGCCGCAGTCAGGAGTCAGGGTGCCCACAGAGCCAGGACAGCAGAGCATGTCACAGGGATGCAAGGACAGCTGGACCTGCCCTTGTGCCTTCTCTCACGACACAAGTACTCAATGACAAAAGTACACCATCCTAGGACTCAGTTCAGTTCAGTTCAGTTCAGTTGCTCAGTCATGTCAGACTGTTTGCAACACCATGAATTGCAGCATGCCAGGCCTCCCTGTCCATCACCGACTCCCAGAGTCTACCCAAACTCATTGAGTCAGTGATGCCACCCAACCATCATCCTCTGTCGTCCCCTTCTCCTCCTGTCCTCAATCTTTCCCAGCATCAGGGTCTTTTCAAATGAGTCAGCTCTTCACATGAGGTGGTCAAAGTATTGGAGTTTCAGCTTCAACATCAGTCCTTCCAATGAACACCCAGGACTGATCTCCTTTAGGATGGACTGGTTGGATCTCCTTGCAGTCCAAGGGACTTTCAAGAGTTTTCTCCAACACCACAGTTCAAAAGCATCAATTCTTTGGCGCTCAGCTTTCTTTATGGTCCAACTCTCACATCCATACATAGCTAACTACTGATGTCCTTCAAAACCAGGCTTGGCTGCTTTTCTAGCTGAGAGGTCCCTAAGTCACAGTTTCTTTATTGCTGAACTTGGGACAACAGCAGGAAGTGAGGCTGTCGTGAGAAAGTATTGATACATAAGCCTGTAATGCACACAGTGATACACACTGTAATGTACATAGGAGCATGCAGGCAGAAGGAAGCACAATTACTATAACTATTATAAGTATGATGACCCGCTTGTCTCAGAGCCTCGAATGGTAAGCTGCTCATCTAGATCAGATCCAGCAGAGGGGAGGGACGTAGAGGGTGGAGGAAGGAGCGTGAGAAGACCACACCATTCCCCACTTTATTCCAGGTCTGCTAAGGATGTAACATGCACAAAGCTTTCTTCTAGTCCTGAGGGAAAGATGGAATTTTGGCATTTTTAGTTTCCCTCCAAAAAAAGAAAAAGAAACAGGAAAACAGGAAGCCAGCTGAATCTATTCCTCCTCCTTTGATTTATGCCCCCCTTTTAGCTCGCAATCATTGTTTTTCAATTAATAATTTAACTGTCTCTCTTGAGAAAAAGGAGGGATAACTTATCTATTTTTAAAAAGAAAATAAGTCCAAAGGGTAAAGAATCTGCCCTCATTGAAATAATTCTCTTTAGAAAAGCTATAAATAAGATTTCTGATTCAAAATTGAGATAAGATTATCTGAGGGAGATGGGAGGGGGGAAAAAGCTGCCAAAGAAAAAAATTTATGCCTACATTAGCAAACTCCCTAAAAGGATTAGTTCTTTTCAGTTAAGAGGATTTTTTCTTTCTTTAAAAGGCCTCTTCTTAATTTAAAAAAAAAAAAAAAAAGGTAAAATTAATATCTGTAAACGCTTTCAGACACATGAACTTCATTTCACTTAACCTGACTGGCCCCGGGGTTCCAGTCTCTTCCGAGGTCCTTCTAACTGCCTGCCAAACCTCTCCAGGGTGACCCACACTCACTGTCCTCACTTGTCCCAGCCTCACCCTCTGCAGACCAGCCTCTGCTCACTCCCATCCCTCACCACTGAGAGCCTTCCCCATGATAATGAATCACCAATCCATTCCCCTTGGGCCCTCAGGACCTGACACAGCTGTCTACTGTTCCCTCCCTCAACCTATATCAGGCCCGTTTGCCTGCTGGTCTATGTGTGTGTTCAGTTGCTAAGTCATGTCCAACTCTTTGCGGCCCCATGAACTGCAGCATACCAGGCTTTCCTGTCCTTCACCATCCCCCAGAGTTTGCTCAGATTCATGTCCATTGAGGCAGTGATGTTATCTAACCACGTCAGGCTCTGCTGTCCCCTCTTCCTCCTGCCCTCAATCTTTCCCAGCATCAGTCTTTTCCAATGAGTCAGCTCTTCGTATCAAGTGGCTGAAGTATCAGAGCTTCAGCTTCAGCATCAGTCCTTCCAGGGAATATTCAGGGTTGATTTCCTTTAGGGCTGACTGATTATCTTAGACCTGCTGGCTTAAATCCTCCCAAGCCATAGCAAGAGAGTCTTACTAAAGTATGAAAGTCCAACTTCTAACTCCCGTCTTAAACTTCTTCTCCATGATCTCACCCATCCTCAAGATTTTATTTAATACTACCTTGGCAGAGACTGATAGCTGGCCTGAACACTTCATCCAAAATAATAGAACTGTACCTAGGAATCTGGCTTCTCAGAAGAAAGCTACATTTCCCAGTATCTCTTGTAACTGTCTGTGACTCTATGACCAAGTTTGGCCAACGGAATGTAAGAAGTGGGTACGCCCACTTTCATCCCCATCTCCCCTTCCCTCTGAATGGGCTGCAGGCATGCAGATAAACCATCTTGGACCACGAGAATGAAGA
This sequence comes from Capricornis sumatraensis, assembly GCF_032405125.1. Taxonomy (NCBI): domain Eukaryota; kingdom Metazoa; phylum Chordata; class Mammalia; order Artiodactyla; family Bovidae; genus Capricornis; species Capricornis sumatraensis. Next base: position 182,097,763 of record NC_091070.1, read on the forward strand.
CTACAAATTAGTAAAGGTGGAGAAACAATATAAGAGACTGGAAAGCCCCAAATGGCTTCTGCTCTGACTTCTCTTATATAAGCCACTATTACTGGGCGTCTTTGCTATAGCAACCCAACCGTGCCTAGTACTCTGTCACCATGATGGTTACACTAAACTCAAGTGTTTAGTTCAGTCTCACTCCTGGGACCCACTGCATCTTCCCCAATTTAAAGACTCTTTCTACTCAGCTACTAACACAGATTCAAGGAAGTCACTTCTTATCTATGATTTCTTATCCAGTCCACTTTCTTCCCAGTTCTTTTTTTGAGGGAGGGAGGGCAGAATATTTCCCTATTTTCTGTTCTGAAAACCTTCATGTTATCTTTGAATGCACTCTCTCCTTCTGGTCCCCCTATTTCTATTTAAGGTGGTCTTCAAAGCCCCTCAAAGCTACCCTCTGCTGTACAAAACCCCACCCTCACCCTAATGAAGGCCCTTGAGGCAAATCTCTGCTGCCACAATAACCACTCCCTGCCTCCAGCGTCCCCCATCTACTGCAACTCAGCACGAGTTACCATTTATGGAGCTCCTAATACTAGGTGCCAAGCACTGGGTTGGGCAGTATGTACCTGTTATCTCTAATTACAGCAACTGCTAAGGTACATATTGTTATTGATATTTTATAGATAAGGAAACTGAGGTTCTAAGACATTAAATAAAACCTGTCCAAGGTCACGCAGCTAGTAAGTGGTACAATAGGATCTGAACTCATGAATATCCAAGTTTCATTTTGCCGCTTGGCACATTGAAGCATTCAAAAATTAATCACTGAATAGATGGATGAATGAATGCCTCCTCAGACTCACTTGTCAAACTTCCTAAGTCACAGATTTCATCACTTAATTTTCGTTCTCCCAATACAGAGCTAAGGATTTGTTGTTTTGTTCTTCAGTTGCCCAGTCGTGTCTGACTCTTTGCAACCCCATGGACTGCAGCACGCCAGGCCTCCCTGTCCCTCACCATCTCCCAGAGTTTGCCCAAGTTCATGCCATCCAACCGTCTCATCCTTTGATGCCCTCTTCTCCTTCTGACCTCGATCTTTCCCAGCATCAGGGACTTTTTCAATGAGTTGTCTGTGCACACCAGATGACCAAAATACTAGAGCTTCAGCTTCAGCATCAGTCCTTCCAGTGAATATTCAGGGTTGAATATCCATAATTTTCATTGCTCCCATCCCTTAATAACTCTAAACACCATGCAAGAAAGAACAGGGTGGTTGCTATGCAATGTAGCTTTAGCGCAAGATTTCAAAGCTTGACCACCACCCTCCCCAAAGCCACCCTCAAGTAAATGCAAAATCTAAGTACAAACTCTTACTTGCCAGTGCTAAGACACATCTTCTGTCCCCTCCATCATTCCTATCTCCAACCAGGGAGCCATCCCCAGAACATTCCCAGACAGAAACTTTGGAGTCATCACGGTTCTATTTGTGGCATCCTGGAATTTACATACTGAATATTAAATTCCCTGGCCTGGTTGCAAAGCTCTCCCATGATTCAGGCAAATCAGCCCCAGCACTCTCCCAGAGTAGAACTTCAGCTCACGTCAGTGCTCACCTGTCACCTGGCCCACAAAACAGTCTGCTTTCAAGCTCCTTGCCTGGGCTTCTGCTGGGGCTCTTGCTAGGTCTTCTCTTAATGCTAAGCTCTGCCTAACCTGCTGGATCCCTACAGACCAAATCCAAAGTCAGTCTGAGCCTCTGATACCCAATATTCTCTCCTTCCCTAGACTCCTAAAGCACTGTCCATCCAAAGACTACCCACTGCTCTTAGAATGAAATGCAGATTCCTTACCAAGGGCCTCCATTACCCAGTCCTGCTCTCTTCCATCTCTAGCACCTCTCTCAGGAAGACCAGGCATGTTCCTGCTTTGGGGTCTTTGTATTTACTATTCCACTACCTGGAATATTCCTCCCCCACATGGCCCACTCTTTTGCCTCCTCTACATGTCAGTTCAAGTGGAAAGTGCAAGAAAGGCCTTCCTTCCTCACCCCTGATAAAACAGCAAATGCTCCCACCTCCTCCCACCACCACCCCCAACACATACACTCTGTGTCCCCCTTGGCTGACTACTTTTCACCACCTGGCACACTATATATATATTTCTCCATTTTCTGTTCTTTTCCACTGGAATGGAAGCTCCACTGGGACAGGGACTCAATTTCTTTCTTGGTTGTTAGTGCATGTTACTCAATGAATTAATATTGAATGAATGAACCCATGAATGAATGAATGAATCTAGCACCACACTCCCCCTTGAGCCTAGCTTTTCATACTAATTTTCATTTTTCCTTTAGGTTCTTCTGAGTTCCCCTGTACTACAGCACATTTGTACTCTATGTTGCCAGGAACAGATCTAGGCTTCATGGAGCCTGAAGCTTATATAAACAGGGGTGGGTAGGTATGTGTCTTAAAAAGAAAAATAGGCAGAAATATCATCAAATCTGTGAACTTAGTTAGAGGAGATCACCATTCATCATGGAAAAGGATGATAAAAATATAGTACAGAGCCCTCATCAAACAAACAATGAACATCATTCAATTTACTGGAAAGTCCTAGCATCTCTAAAGATAGTCTGTGGAATAAAGAAAGCCCTAGGACAAAGCCAAGAGCATCACCTGCATCACTTCCACAGAGATCCTTCTCACAGTGCCTTTACCTGCATCACTCTCCAAACTTCAGATGGCTCTGGTCTGGATACTCTCTTTAGGGAGTGTTCTCTTCAGTCCCCACCATCATCCTGCTATGTCTTCTTCATGTTCCTCCTCATTCACTGATGTGATCTTTATTTTCACATGATCTTTATTAATATTTCTTCTATTCATTTCTTGCCTATCTTTCCCACAAGAATGTCAGCACATTAGAGACTTTGTCTAGCTCAACAGTGCATGGGACCTGGAACAAGGTTTGCCAAACAGGCATGCTCTGAAAAGATTTCCTGCATAATAAAACGGGCCCAACAGCCAACTACATTCTTTAAACACCCAAATGATAAATAGGATCAGGGCAAGGAAACCAGGTGGTTAACTGTCCTCTTTTCCATGGCTTCTTGAGAACTCTCAGAAGATGGGTCATGACCATTCTACGGCTAATGACAAAGACAACAAATCACTATGCCTCTCACTGGGTCCCTTCTATTTCTAACCTTAAAAAGTTCAGCAGAATACTCAGAGAGAACTTCTTGCTCAGAAAGGATGCGAAGTTTGGGACTTTATTTCATACACTATCTTTGGAAATGCTAGGATGTTCTAGTAAATTTAATGACATTTATTGTTTGCTTGACGAAGGCTTTTGGCCGAATTTTCATCATCCATGATGAATAGTGATTCCCCCCAACTAAGTTTAAGGCTTTGATGAAATCTCAGTGCCATTTTCTGCTTCCTTCAGTCTGACTTAGGAATAGTTTAACCCCTATGGGGCATCCCTCATTAAATCCTTGGAAAGTGTAGGGGATAGCTCACTAGTTTCCAAATCAGTCTATCCTCGAATTCACCTCTGATGCTTGTGATTACATTTGAGAGGCCTGGCTTAGACCTATTTAACCAGAATCTCCAGAGGCTGGCAAAGCATTCTGTGTGTTTAACAAGTAGGCCAGATGAATCTGATGGATAGCCAAGTTTGGAAACCACCATGCACATATTAAGAGATTAAGCTAGATGAAGGCATCTTCAAGATAGTTATAGGACAAAGGTCAAAACAACTGGATCAACTCAGGAAAAATAAGTACACTTATGAATGTTGTCTAGTGAAAGGCAAAAATACCCATCACCACTGCCCACACACACACACACACACACACACACACACACAATTTCCCTTGGTCTGCACAAGTTTGGCACTGGTTGGACTGGGGTACCAAAGGAGGAGAATATTACTAGGGTCCTCAAATTCCCAGGTTATCCCCTTTAAGAAACTTAAGTACTTCTAGAAATGATATGAAGTCTTTCCATTTTTAAGAGAATGAAACAGATCACTGAAGGAATGAACCACTAAGCCGTTAACCCCTATTAGAATTCTAGCAGTTGCAAAGATTCCAGACAGGTCCTGGGAAGGTTGTCTAGGCCATGGTAGAGTGCAACAGAGAGAAGAGCACTGCCATCAGAATTCCTGCTGTGTTAATGTGGGCGAGCTGTTCCACCATTCCAAGCTTCAATTTTCCTTCCTGTATAAAATGGGCGTAAAACCAGGCTATCTCACAGAGTAAAATAAGTTCAGGTTTGTACACTAGACACTATTCAGATGTATCTGTTTCTTCTCCCCACCAATCCAAAGCCAGGCTCAAATCTTACCTCCTTGCTGGAACCTCCCCCCTTTGCCTCAGCTCGCACAAAAAACTTCTTTTCTCTGTGGGGACATTGTGGGCACAAAGAAGGCAGTTTCTCGGGGGACAGGTAAAGAGCAATTGTTGATCAGTGAAAATCACTGCATGAAACTGAACCTGGATCTGATTTTACTTATTTTGGCTTTCCCCTTCTTCATGCTCCTGACTCATCGTAAGCCCTTTCTCTACTAAATTCCCCACTCCTGCCTTCGTCATGTGGAAAGGTTCATATTTGTGCAAGGGTTGATGAAATCATATACATTTCCCTGCAATTCTGCGTCAAACACTGAGTTCTGCATTGTTAGTGAAGGATAATTCATTCACACACCATGTGATGTCACAGAACACGTCCTGTGTTACAGTGCAACAGTAATAATTTCTTCATTTTGTGTGTTCATCCATGTTCCCAGACTTCATGGCCGCCTCTTACCTTGAATGTCTACCAGTACTGACCGTGTGGCAGTGAACAAATCAGACAAAAATGTCTACCTTTAAGGAGCTTACGTCCTCTGAAAGTATCAGTTTTCCCATGATATTATCACTATCAGTTACTTATCAGGAAAATAAATCTTTCCTCTCAGCTGGACTAAGAGGTTATATCTGTGCATGCTCAGTTGCTCAGTCATATCCAACTCTTTACGACCCCATGGACTATAGCCCACCAGACTTCTCCGTTCATGGGATTTCCCAGGGTTGCCATTTCCTACTCCAGGAAATCATTCTAACCCAATGCAGAAGCCATGGGTTCAATCGCTGGGTCAGGAAGATCCCCTGGGGAAGGAAATGGCAACCCTCTCCAGTATTCTTGCTTGAGAAACGTCATAGACAGAGGAGCCTGGTGGTCTACTGTCCATGGGGTCGCAAAAGAGTCAGACATGACTTAGCGACTAAAACAACAACAACAAATAAAACATATACAAAAAACTGAAGAGTAAAGGATGAGCTGAGCTAAAATGTAAGTATAAATATAAGTTTTAATACTTCTTTTTTTTTGGTTTGTTTTATCCTTTTGTTATCCCAGTCAACCATCTTGCACAAGTCTAGGAAATGATTTTCAAATTCCAGGTCAGTCACTGACTACCTGTGTGAACTTAGACAATTTCTGTGCTTCAGTTTTCCCTGAAAATTGAAAAGTAAAATTTGGAGTGAGAGCAACACCTATCTTGTCATGCTACTGAAAGGGTTAAAATGAGATTATTTAGTTAAGAGACTTATTCCTGGTGTATTATAAATACTCATAATAATAGCAAGTGCTATCAGTACATTATTATTATTTCTAAGTGGTCTCTGTTCACAAGCACAATTTTGCAAGACAGTGTGTCTCCTAACACAAGACTGTAAAGTGTGAAGGACACGCTTCTCAGCCATTGTATCAAGTGTCAGAAGGGCCAAGGGTTCAAGACCCAACTGGGGATCAGATTCTTCATTGTAACAGATGTAGGGAGATCATTATGGTACACAGTATTTGTTCCCATTGTAAATCTTCTTGGTTTGACCCCCAGGAAGGATTTCTGGTTGATGCCAGTTCACACAGGTCTCAGCTGTCACCTTCAGCCTACTACCCCATCTCCTCCACAGGCTGCCTCGGTCCATGGGGAGCCTGCACTGGAGCTGGCTGGTACACACATTACAGCTTATTAAAGGACATGGAAAAGTGCTCAGGCCGCATTGCAGATCCAAGAGTCATTTTCAAATATCCCTGTATGGATGGGAATGCTTTAAAACTCAAATATGTTTTCCTTGGCAGAAGTACCCCCCATTAGATGCAATTTCTTCCTGACATTTCACAAATTGTTTTATGTCTGTGTTCTCTATAAGGACTGTCCATGGAGGTCAGAACGGAAATTACATTTCTAAGAACGCTCACATTAGCACACAGGGTAACGTTCAAGGCCCAAGCTAAATATCTCCAGCCTGCCAGTGCGATGATTAACAGGTTGGGCTGCCACACAGGGGCCTGGAGTGGGAGCGCTCCCGGACTGGCTGCTCCTCGGGCCAACGCAGCCAATGTGTGTTTAGTCTATCAGAGTATTTACTCAGGACGCCTATCACCGTGGAACCGAGACAGTCGTCTGAGAGAGGGCTGCCTGCATCCCCTGCAGGGCAAGGGTGGGGCGGGATGGATCTATTTTTTCACTGGATTTCATTCCCAGCCTAACTCGGTGTCCATTGCCAGGAAAGATGTGGTACACTGGTCAATTGTGGTAGCCTCAGGTGAACCTGATCCCCAAAAGTAAATCTTGCCCAGTCATGTCTGACTCTTTGTGATCCCTGGATGATAGCCTGCCAGGCTCCTCTGTCCATGGAATTCTCCAGGCAAGAATACTGGAGTAGGTTGCCCTTCCCTTCTCCAGGGGATCTTTTGACCCAGAGATCGAACCTGGGTCTCCTGCATTACAGGCAGATTCTTTACTGTCCGAGCAAACAGGGAAGTTCCAGAAGGGTAACAGGTCTGTTGAAGGCCAACTATCAACTCTAGGAACCAGGCATATAGTGGGACTCATCACCTCAATGCATGCCAAGATCATGCCTGGCATCAGGGCACCCCTTCTACCAGTCTTTCTGTCTTGGGTCACACATGTCTTGAGGGAGCAAGGACTGCCTGTTGCAGATACACAGAACCCTGATGGGGATGACAGGGGTCATAACTTAGGCTCTAGACCAGGGCTCGAATCCCACCTCTGACACTTAACAGCCATGTAAGTCACTGCAATGCTCTGAGCCTGGTAGCACCTTGGCATGCTTAGTCGCTCAGTCATGTCTAACTCTTTGTGACACCATGGACCATAGCTCACCAGGCTCCTCTGTCCAGGGGATTTCCCAGGGAAGATTACTGCAATGGGCTGCCATTTCCTTCTCCAGTTAGCCCCTATACACAGGGGAAACTATAACATCTTTTGTCAACGACTGCTTTAGACATTAAGTGAGAATAACACACGTTAAGATGCTCAATTATATGTTGAAAAGTTTGAATGCATTTGACTTTGTGCTATTGTCAAACAAAGTCTGAGGCAGTATAACACAGATTAAGCAGAGCACCCCCCCAGCCACTCCCCAAAAAGGTAAATAGACACTGGGAAAAAGAACTGGGAGAAAATTTTAGAAATAGTTATACCTGGAAGAGGTCTCTTCCTGCCCTAATCTCCCTTCCAGACCCCATGGGGATAAAGCAGAGAGAAGGAACCAGTAGGCAACTCACTGCTATTGTTGTTGTTTAGTTGCTAAGTCATGTCCAACTCTTGAGACCCCATGGACTGCAGCATGCCAGGCTTCCCTGTCCTCAACTATCTCCTGGAGTTTGCTCAAATTCATTAGCTAGTATGTTCTGGGAGAGAACTTGAACTTCAAGTGCCTGCCCACACTGAACACCAGTAGAAATGCCATCAGAAGCCTGAGCTAATGACATGTGATAGAGGCTGACTCTGGCCTGTGACAGACAAACTGCTAAAGAGCACAGAGAAATAAGCTGAGAATTTTCTGTAGCTGAAGCAAACCTACTTAGAACAGCAGGATACACAGAGGAGGAGAAGGAAGCCTGGGGAAAACAGGGTCTGGGCAGAACAAGAGGGAGATAGTTTTGTTCACTCCATGTGACCTAGGGTGCTTCCCAGTTCCCTAGAGAAACTGGAATTATCATCAGCACCACACTGTAGCTAGAGCTACCTATTAACTGTATGTATTTATGCTAAGGAAGCTCTTTATCAAACTACATAAAAAATTCAATTGACAATGTGGGTTGGGTTTGTTTCTCAAATTTTAGGTGAGGTACAAAGTGTAATTTTTAATGCAGAAAGTCTACCATTTCAGGGATTAGAATGTGGAAAGAGAAAGTAAAGCTCCAAGTCACACAATTCAGAGCTAAATATGTTTAGAACCAGGACAGTCCTAGTGGGTATGTTTGAAGTAACAAGTAAAGGTGGAGAGATGAGAGGGAGAGCAGGGAAGTGGATCTCAGCAGCAGTGTCAGCCTGGAACTAGAGGGACTAAGCATCAAAGAGCAGAAGAGCCTGTTTACCAAAAACACTCCCTCTCTTTATCGCTGTTTGTCAAACTACAAGTCCGCGCTCATGAGCAGATCATTAAATCAATTCTGTGCCTTTCTGCCAGCATAAAAAGAAAAAAATAAAACAGTAATGTACACTGCAATGGAACAGAAAAGAAGAAAAACAAATATTAGATTGACTCATACATAGGAAAGGAAAGCACTGTCCCCTGAAATTGTGTTTCTATGCAACTGAGTATATTTATGTATTAGTTTGCTATTTTTACTGGGACTTGATTTTTTTAAGGTTATGGTCCAAAAAGTTTGAAATCCACTGATTTACAAACCCTTAAGTGGTCTCCAGATGACACCACTTGAACACTGTCCAGTTTAGTCGCTCAATCCTGTCCAACTCTTTGCAACCCCATGGACTGCAAAACGCCAGGCTTCCCTGTCCATCACCAACTCCTGGAGCCTGCTCAAACTCATGTCCATCGAGTCAGTGATGCCATCCAACCATCTCATCCTCTGTCGTCCCCTTCTCCTCCTGCCTTCAATCTTTCCCAGCATCAGGGTCTTTTCCAAGAAGTCAGTTCTTTGCATCAGGTGTTCAAAGTATTGGAGTTTCTGCTTCAGCATCAGTCTTTCCAATGAATATTCAGGATTGATTTCCTTTAGGATGCACTGGTTGGGTCTCCTTGCAGTCCAAGGGACTCTTAAGAGTCTTCTCCAACATCACAGCTCAAAAGCATCAACTCTTCAGCTCTCGACTTTCTTTATAGTCCAACTCTCACATCCATACATGACTAGTGGAAAAACCATAGCTTTGACTAGATGGACCTTTGTTGGCAAAGTACTACCTGTGCTTTTTAATATGGTATCTAGGTTTGTCATAGCTTTTCTTCCAAGGAGTAATTTCATAGCTGCAGTCACCATCTGCAGTGATTTTGGAGTCCAAAAATAAAGTCTCTGTTTCCATTGTTTCCCCATCTACCTGCCATGAAGTGACAGGACTGGATGCCATGATCTTAGATTTCTGAATGTTGAGTTTTAGGCCAACTTTTCACTCTCCTCTTTCACTTTCATCAAGAGGCTCTTTAGTTCTTCTTGGCTTTCTGCCATAAGGGTGGTGTCATCTGCATATCTGAGGTTATTGATATTTCTCCTGGCACACTTGATTCCAGCTTGTGCTTCATCCAGCCCGGCATTTCTCATGATGTACTCTGCATAGAAGTTAAATAAGCAGGGTGACAATATACAGCCTTGATGTACTCCTTTCCCAATTTGGAACCAGTCTGTTGTTCCACGTTTGGTTCTTACTGTTGCTTCTTGACCTGCATACAGGTTTCTCAAGAGGCATGTAAGGTGGTCTGGTATTCCCATCTCTTTAAGAATTTTCCACAGTTTGTTGTGATCTACACAGTCAAACGCTTTGGCAGATGTTTTAAAACTAGTAGATGAAGTTTAAAAGATGCTTGCTCCTTGGAAGAAAAGCTATGACAAACCTAGGCAGCATATTAAAAAGCAGAGACATTACTTTGCCAAAAAGGTCCATCTAGTCAAAACTTTGGTTTTTCTAGTAGTCATGTATGGATGTGAGAGTTGGATTATAAAGAAAGCTGAGCACCAAAGAATTGATGCTTTTGAACTGTGGTGTTGGAGAAGACTCTTGAGAGTCCCTTGGACTGCGAGGAGATCAAACCAGTCAATCCTAAAGGAACACTGCCTAGCACCACACTAAAGTGGATGGTTTTAATATTTTCTTTTGCCTTATAGTCTCAGGCCTTCTAATATGTTTTCTCCTTGATTTCAATGGTTTTCAACCTTGATTCCATAGTAGAATCTCTTGGGATATAAAAAATTCACAATGCCCAGGGTCTACACCCAGCATTGTCTGATCTAATCAGTTGGGTGGGACCTAGCAAAGTATATTTCTCACAACCTCCCCAGGTCATTCTGACATGCAACTGAGCTTGCGAGCCACTGGATTAGGTCATTTCACCCTTACAACATCCCTGAGGAAAAAGCAGAGAAGAGTCAATTATCCCTACTTGAAGGATGACGAAATTAAGATTCAAGGCCATTAGGAGATTTAGCCAAGACTGTATACATGTCAGTGTCAGAGCCTAGAAGCCAAGGCTCCTGACCGAGGGTCCAGAGTGCCTTCCCTGTGTCCCACACTCACCACTTAACCCAACATCCTCTTAGTCTACCAATGAGAGGACAAGCAAAAGCAATTCAAATCTCAGAATTTCTTTGCACAATCTTTCTCGGAAATGCATCAACAAATACAAGTCCCTCCTTACTGGAATAATGAAATAGACCACTTAAGTAAATCAAGCCATTTGATAGAGGCCAAGAGAGCTATTGATACTAGTTTGCCTGTCTCCAAGGAATGAAACACTGAAAGGCAAGGGCTTAGAAATGAATGAAAATGTATCCAATGCACAATCAAATGAAAATGTTTTGGCCCCTGGCCAGGGATTATCTGCCAATTGGATCTTTTTCAGCGCCCTAAATTTAACCAGCTGGGATTCTGGTTTTTTTCCCCTCTTTTTTTGTAAGTCTCATCTTTTTCAACCTTCTGAAAGGAAGAGATTTCCTTTTAATGGGAAATCTGTATTTCATCATAAAGATGGAACACAACGTGCTTGGTTTAGCCAGTCTCCTGAGAAGTAGGTTCTTTGGTTAGCATACGCTTGGCATAAAAGAAAGACTTACATTCCAGCCAGTTTATTTATGGACTAGAAACTTATATCTGTGGAACTTAAGGTATAATCTCACCTCCATTTCCAATGTATTAATAATACTTTATGTTTGTAGACCACTCGATCACTTTTACAAATCAGTATAATCTCTAAATTTCCAACCTGTTCCAAAATAATGTGTGTGTGTGTGTGTGTGAAAAAGAAAGGGGGAAATTGGAAGAGTAAACCTGGGTATTTACGGTGGTTATGGCTGAGTGGAAATATGAGGTTTTTTTTTTCTTTTTGTTTGTCTGTATTATCATGTGTGTGTTAGTCGCTCAGTCGTGTCTCACTCTTTGTGACTCCATGGACTTCAGCCCACCAGGCTCCACTGTCCATGGAGCTGTTCAGTAATAAAATACTTTTTTTGTTTAGTTGCTAAGTCATGTCTGATTCTTTTGCATCCAAATGGACTGCAGCCCGCCAGGCTCCTCTGTCCATGACATTTCCCAGGCAAGAATACTGGAGTGGATTGCTATTTCCTTCTCCAGGGGATCTTCCTGACCCAAGGATCAATCCACCAGCATTGCCAGGTGGATTCTTTACCACTGAGTTACCAGGAGGTCCCATGGACAGAGGAGCCTGGTGGGCTACAGTCCATGGGGTTGCAAAAGAGTCAGACATGACATAGGGACTAAACAACAACAAATAAATACTTTAGCACTTTGCTATCTTAAAACAATTTTAACTGAGAAAGAATAATCATAAATCACATGTAAAAAGGAGAAATGACCCTGCTGCTGCTGCTGCTGCTGCTAAGTCACTTCAGTCGTGTCCGACTCTGTGCGACTCCATAGACGGCAGCCCACCAGGTTCCCCCGTCCCTGGGATTCTCCAGGCAAGAACACTGGAGTGGGTTGCCATTTCCTTCTCCAATGCATGAAAGTGAAAAGTGAAAGTGAAGTCACTCAGTCATGTCTGACTCTTAGCGACCCCGTGGACTGCAGCCTACCAGGCTCCTCTGTCCATGGGATTTTCCAGGCAAAAGTACTGGAGTGGGGTGCCATTGCCTTCTACCTGTAATCAAATGACATGGTCAAGGGTCTCGCTGCAAATGTGACCCACCAGCTCAAGTCAGTTAACCACAGGGCTCCAGCCTGTTGAGTGGAGCTCTTACCTGGCATCCACAGTGCCAATGCTTGCAATTAGCCAAATGAAGTTCTTTCCCGTTCTGCACTTAGCAACCACACTGGGGACTGTCAGGGGAAACCTGTTCCTCTGTGCCCATGTTAAAGACTGTGAAGGCCAGGGGTCCAGCCCGGAGCTACGTCCATGCAGAGACCATCTCTTCTGACCTGGGAGGGGCAATTTGGGATTGGATACTAGTATCTCGACCTGGGTTTGGGCCTCCATTAGGCTTCTTCTGCTTAAAAACTGTGACATAGGAGCAACCATCTTCACAGTTAGACTCCAAAGAATGTAAGGAAGGGCAAATCCTTTGGCAGCATCATTTCATGTGACAAGTCTAACTAGGAAGATAATGGTTGGGCTCTGGGATTGGTATAAAGCAGCCATGGAATCACTTCTCTGGTTGAGTCATGGCTGAGAGGGGAAAGAACTCCAGGAGGGGATGTGTCACCTGTTTGCCTATTCATTCACTTATTCACTCAACAAGCATTTCTGAGTAGCCCTCAGGAATGGCTGTTGAAGACAGTCATTACTTTGCGGACCACACAAAGGGCCCAGGAGCAGGGAGAGTGGGAAGTGAAATATAGCTCCACTCACCAGACTGTGCTTCCAGCAGGGGACTGTGGTCTTTCAAGGAAAGGGGGTCTTTTCTTCATATGAAAGCTGCCCAAGTCTCATGGTTGCAGAGCTGCACCTGGCCAGAGGGAGGGCCTTTTCCAAATTTCACAAATGTGTGACAGGAGCTGGCAATGGCTCTGCTCCTAGGGCCATGCACGGGGCTGGACAATGACGATACAAAGATGAAACAGCATGACTGCTTGCCCTTAGAAAATCAATCTAACAAAAGTGAATAGCACAATGAGGCTCACAATTACTATAAAAATGGTATGCAAAAATCATAATAGAAGCAAGAGAGAAAGAATGCCTATTTAAAAGCAATGTTTCATGCTGTTCACAGTGAAAGGTTCAGAAAGCAGGAGGAGAAGCAGGGGGAGGAAGAAAGAGAAGGAGGAATAGAGACAAAGAAGAAGGCAAAGGAGAAGAAGGAAGAGGAGAATCATGACCATTTAGTGCATCATCCCCTATGTGAAGACTGTTCTTACCAAACACAGGAACTGAGGCTCAGAAAAGCTGAGTGTAGCTGGTAAAAGGAGAGTGAAGATTCTAAGATTCTGAGTCAGGTCCTTCCATTTCCAAACCTTTGTACTTTCCAAATCATTCTGCTCCCCTCTGTTCATGTCATAGACACGTATGGGTCTGTGCCACTCTGACTCAGGAAGGACACTAGGCACAGGAGATATAGATTTCAGAAGCAGTGAAGAGGAACTAAAAAGCCTCTTGATGAAAGTGAAAGAGAAAGAGTGAAAAAGTTGGCTTAAAGCTCAACATTCAGAAAACGAAGATCATGGCATCTGGTCCCATCACTTCATGGGAAATAGATGGGGAAACAGTGTCAGGCTTTATTTTTTGGGGCTCCAAAATCACACTGCACATGGTGATTGCAGCCATGAAATTAAAGGACGCTTACTCCTTGGAAGGAAAGTTATGACCAATCTAGACAGCATATTCAAAAGCAGAGATATTACTTTGCCGACTAAGGTCCGTCTAGTCAAGGCTATGGTTTTTGCAGTGGTCATGCATGGATGTGAGATTCGGACTGTGAAGAAATCTGAGCACCAAAGAATCGATGCTTTTGAACTGTGGTGTTGGAGAAGACTCTTGAGAGTCCCTTGGACTGCAAGGAGATCCAACCAGTCCATCCTAAAGGAGACCAGTCCTGGGTGTTCATTGGAAGGACTGATGCTGAGGCTGAAACTCCAATACTTTGGCCACCTCATGCGAAGAATTAACTCACTGGAAAAGACCCTGATGCTGGGAGGGATTGGGGACAGGAGGAGAAGGGGACGACAGAGGATGAGATGGCTGGGTGGCATCACCAACTCAATGCACGAGTTTGGGTGAACTCCAGGAGTCGTTGATGGACAGGGAGGCCTGGCATGCTATGACTCATGGGGTCGCAAAGAGTCAGACACGACTGAGCGACTGAACTGAACTGAGCTGAGAGGGTCCTAGCTGAGAGCAGAAACTGAGGAGAGACTGCCTGGGTTTGAATCCCAGGCCACTTCCAGTCCCTATCACACTTTCGGGAAATTATAGGAAAAAACACTTTCTTTGGTCAGGTGCAGCTCTGGGTTTGAATCCTAGCTTTGCTCCTCATCTTGCCTCGGTTGCCTCCTCTGTAAAATGGAGATAACATTACCTACCTACTCGGGTATTGGTGAAGATTATACGAGATAATACAGGCAAAGTAACTGGAAGAGTGCCAGGCACAGAAAGCACTAGACAAGCTGTAGAGAACTGCGCAAGCATTAGGTATTAGCAGTTTTATTAGTGGTCGCCGTACCATTATCCCATAGGTTCGGGAGGGAGGAGGTATGTTTTAAACACAAGCAGCTGGTATATGGGGCTTCCCAGGTGGCACTAGTGGTAAAGAATCTGCCTGCCAGTGTAGGAGACAGAAGAGACTGGGCTTTGATCCCTGGGTAGGGAATATCTCCTGGGGGCGGGTGGCAAGGCAACCCACTCCAGTATTCTTTCCTGGAGAATCCCATGGGCAGAGGAGCCTGGTGGGCTACAGTCCATAGAGTCGCACAGAGTTGGGCACGACTGAAGTGACAGGCATGCATGTAGCTGGTATATAAAGCAGAAGGAGCCAAAGACTTGAGATCAATCCAGAGCCCTGGAAGTGAGGAAACATGTAGATTAAAATATCCCCAAATTTGTCTACAGCTCTTTGCAATTAGAAGGCCTTTCGCACACACAATGCAAAAAGGACTGTGACTATGTTATCCCCATTTGAAAGGCAAGGAGACTGAGGTGCAGAGATGATAAATGACTTGCCTGGACTAAGACACTTAAGCAGAGGCAGACGGCTGAGCTCCATTTGTTGACTTTACTGCAAATACTTTTCCTAGAGAACTCCCTCACATCCTTTTATAACCCAGTGGGTCAATTTTCAGCATCTCACCACCAGCTGCTCTATCGTGTGTGTACTTATTTGTTTCTGAACTACTGAAGAGTATGTGCATACATCATGCCCGTTCACCCCTTCATACTTAAGGATGTATTTTTTTAATAATAAGAATACTCCTGAAATTAAAAGGTGGCTAAGTTCTGAAGCTCTAATGCACAGCATGTGATGAGAGTCAACAATACTATATTATATACTTCGAAGGTGCTAAGAGACGAGATTTTAAATGTTCTACCACAAAGAAATAATAATATGTGACATCCATTGATGATTCTTCCCTAAACAATTCTGAGGTTGCAAAAGAGTGACTTTTCCAATTCTACTACTTTCCCTACATTTATCAGTAGGCATTACACTATAAGGAAGAGCCCTTTCTTTTTCCCCTGATATCTACTTATGTCCCTATCCTCCATCTTCCTATCACAGAACTGACTCATTGATTTTATTTAATGGTTTACAATCTGTTACTGTCCTTATTTATCACTCAAATTGTTCCAGATTGGACCAGCTAAATCCCCTTCAAACTGGTTCTTGTATCTTCTTGACATCACCGATTAGTTTGCTTACTTACTGGCACGAAACAGAATGTTCCAGGCTTAATGTGTACCTTCCTAGCTCCAGCAAATGGAATCAGCCTTTTTCTTTTTTTCTCAAGAATCCCTGGTTCTTTATGGGGGAGGGAGGTGGACAGTATAAACTGCCACTTCTAATTTTAGTCTGGTATGTAGTCATTGAATGAATGATTGAATGAATGAAAATCTGCCTTCCCTGCAGGACTCATGAATCACTGCAGAGCCAGAAAATCATCATCCGACTCTTCCTGAAAGATGGATCTATCAAAACAGAGCCTCTAATCCACTTCTTTCTGTAGGACACACAAGTCTAGCTCCTAAGCTCTTCCTGTCTCACTCCTGCTTTTGCCCTTCACAATAAGATGGGTGTAGAAACCCACAGAATGGTCCTTAGTAATTGAGAAAGCACTCAGGTAAGTGAATCTTTCTAAGTCTCAGGGATTCTTGGAGATGTGTTACAAGTGAAAGGTTTAGGAAAGAGAGCTGAGTCCACTGACTCAAAACATACAGGAAAGGGAACAAGAAATGGAGGCAATGTTTGGCACCAGATCCTCTAAGGACACTTAGAGTACTTGTAATTTCTCCCCTATGCTAGGTATTTTCATCTCTGTTTTTGTATATGCAGCTCAGAGCAGTGTAATTTTGCCTCTTCAAGATCACAAAGCTGGTGAGTTGTAAAATCAGAACTCAAATCCAGGGCCACCCAATGCCAGAGGATATGTTTTGAAATAGAATACAAAAGCCCATTTGATAGACTTTCCTTTCATTTGCATCTTTACTTTTAACCTACATTGTTTCTTAGGGAAAAATAATAATTTTCTGATTTCTGAATAATAACTTTATATCTGGATGTTTTCTCTCTCATGAAAATAAAATGCAGAATGTATTCCCCCAGACTGTTTATTTGCTCTTTGTTTCTGTGGATTCAGGTAAGAAAAGGAGAGTTTTCCCTCCTTAGACCACCTTTATAAAAATAACAACAAAAAACCCCTATACACTAGTATATCCTAACTCCGAGACACATTTGGACCTCCTAGGATCTTTAAAAATGTTGACATTCAGGTGTCTGCTTTAATTGGTCTGAAGCTGAGCTGGGTATCAGGAATTTTAAAAGATCCCCAGATGATTCTAATATGCTGCAAAGTTAGAGAACCATTGGCAGACACAAGGAAAATAAAGGCAATCACTTCTGTAAGGCATTCTGGAAATCAACTCCTTTCCCCTCAGGCTATGATGATCCAAGATATTTTAGGAAATGAAATTAAGGCCAAAATTTATTTCTTCATAAAATTATAAACTTTAAAATGAAAATTAACAATGTACAAAACCTTAAAGGCTAGCTTAGTGAAAGAAGTGATTAAAATTATGGGCAAAATTGATTCATGGAACAACAATTCAATTTTTATCGAGCAGGTCAGAGCAGGAGCATGGGGAATACAGTGGAGAGCAGGTGGACACACTCAGCATAAATGGAGTCTCTGGAGAAAGTCACCAAGAAGAGTGCTGGGGGGCCCTAGGAGTATGAAGTCAGGTATATGCCCCGTGGGATACCATGGAAGGCTTCTTTGAGGAGGTAAAAACCCCAGTTTAGCCTGGGAAGAAAAGGAGGAGTTACGTCTGGGAGGAGAGATGAATAGAAGCTGATGGTAGTATCTGAGCATGTGTATGCTCAGTCACTTCAGTCATGCCCGACCCTTTGTGACCCCCTGGACTGTAGTCTGCCAGGCTCCTCTATCCATGGATTCTTCTGGCAAGTATGCTGGAGTGGGTTGTCATGCCCTCCTCCAGAGGATCTTCCCGGCCCAGGGATTGAACCCACTTCTCCTACGTCTCCTGCACTGCAGGCAGATTTTCTACTGCTGCGCGACTGGAGAAGCCCCAGAAGAGCATTGTGGGGAGCCAATTATGACCCTTTTGGATGTCTGAGCCACACTCTACCTGTCTAAATGAATCTAAAGTAAGAGAAATGACTTAATCACTGGAAGAAGCAACCAGTCAAAATAAACAGCCTAAACAGGTTCTTCTGTAATCTGTCATATGAACATTAAAAACAGGCCAAAAGAATACTAGCTTCCTCCTCTGTCATAGTTCTCTCCTCTAAGATCAGGTATCCCTCACTTTCCAAGGGCAACACAGGACCATGACTTAACAACTGTATCGCCAATGGGGCCTTTCCCCCTCTCCAGTCAGGAGTAGGATTACTTGCTTCTCTCAGTAAGATGCCTAAGATGTCCATCTGAGGTAGCCTGCATTAGAGAGTGAGAAGTGTCATTGCACGTGCATAGGTGGATTTAAAAAAAAACAACAACAAACTTTGATAACATCTGAAGTTAGAAAGTGTCTGCACTCTTGAGTGAGCAATTAGTGATTAGGTAACATAAGCATACTAAAGAAAAGAGACATTCAGTTCAGTTCAGTCGCTCAGTCATGTCCGACTCTTTGCGACCCCATGAATCACAGCACGCCAGGCCTCCCTGTTCATCACCAACTCCCGGAGTTCACTCAGACTCATGTCCATCGAGTCTGTGATGCCATCCAGCCATCTCATCCTCTGTCGTCCCCCTCTCCTCCTGGCCCCAATCCCTCCCAGCATCAGAGTCTTTTCCAATGAGTCAACTCTTCTCATGAGGTGGCCAAAGCACTGGCGTTTAAGCTTTAGCATCATTCCTTCCAAAGAAATCCCAGGGTTGATCTCCTTCAGAATGGACTGGTTGGATCTCCTTGCAGTCCAACGGACTCTCAAGAGTCTTCTCCAACACCACAGTTCAAAAGCATCGATTCTTCGGCGCTCAGCCTTCTTCACAGTCCAACTCTCACATCCATACATGACCGCTGGAAAAACCATAGCCTTGACTAGACAGACCTTAGTCGGCAAAGTAATGTCTCTGCTTTTGAGTATGCTATCTAGGTTGGTCATAACTTTCCTTCCGAGGAGTAAGCATCTTTTAATTTAATGGCTGCAGTCACCATCTGCAGTGATTCTGGAGCCCCCAAAAAATGAAGTCTGACACCGTTTCTACTGTTTCCCCATCTATTTCCCATGAAGTGATGGGACTGGATGCCATGATCTTCGTTTTCTGAATGTTGAGCTTTAGGCCAACTTTTTCACTCTCCTCTTTCACTTTCATCAAGAGGCTTTTTAGTTCCTCTTCACTTTCTGCCATAAGGGTGGTGTCATCTGCATATCTGAGGTTGTTGATATATCTCCCGGCAATCTTGATTTCAGCTTGTGTTTCTTCCAGTCCAGCGTTTCTCATGATGTACTCTGCATATAAGTTAAATAAGCAAGGTGACAATATACAGCCTTGACGTACTCCTTTTCCTATTTGGAACCAGTCTGTCATTCCACGTCCAGTTCTAACTGTTGCTTCCTGACCTGCATACAGATTTCTCAAGAGGCAGGTCAGGTGGTCTGGTATTCCCATCTCTTGAAGAATTTTCCACAATTTATTGTGATCCACAAAGTCAAAGGCTTTGGCATAGTCCATAAAGCAGAAATAGATGCTTTTCTGGAACTCTTTTGCTTTTTCCATGATCCAGTGGATGTTGGCAATTTGATTTCTGGTTCCTCTGCCTTTTCTGAAACCAGCTTGAATGTCAGGGAGTTCACGGTTCACGTATTGCTGAAGCCTGGCTTGGAGAATTTTGAGCATTACTTTACTAGCATGGGAGATGAGTGCAATTGTGCGGTAGTTTGAGCATTCTTTCACATTGCCTTTCTTTGGAATTGGAATGAAAACTGACCTTTTCCAGTCCTGTGGCCACTGCTGAGTTTTCCAAATTTGCTGGCATACTGACTGCAGCACTTTCACAGCATCATCTTTCAGGATTTGAAATAGCTCAATTGAAATTCCATCACCTCCACTAGCTTTGTTCGTAGTGATGCTTTCTAAGGCCCACTTGACTTCACATTCCAAGATGTCTGGTTCTAGATTAGTGATCACATCATCATGACTATCTGGATCGTGAAGATCTTTTTTGTACAGTTCTTCCGTGTATTCTTGCCACCTCTTCTTAATATCTTCTGCTTCTGTTAGGTCCATACAATTTCTGTCCTTTATCGAGCCCATCTTTGCATGAAATGTTCCCTTGGTATCTCTCATTTTCTTGAAGAGATCTCTAGTCTTTCCCATTCTGTTCTTTGCCTCTATTTCTTTGCATTGATCGCTGAAGAAGGCTATCTTATCTCTTCTTGCTATTCTTTGGAACTCTGCATTCAGATGGTTATATCTTTCCTTTTCTCCTTTGCTTTTCGCCTCTCTTCTTTTCACAGCTATTTGTAAGGCCTCCCCAGACAGACATTTTGCTTTTTTGCATTTCTTTTCCATGGGGATGGTCTTGATCCCTGTCTCCTGTACAATGTCACAAACCTCAGTCCATAGTTCATCAGGCACTCTATCTATCAGATCTAGGCCCTTAAATCTATTTCTCACTTCCACTGTATTATCAGAAGGGATTTGATTTAGGTCATACCTGAATGGTCTAGCGGTTCTCCCTACTTTCTTCAATTTCAGCCTGAATTTGGTAATAAGAAGTTCATGATCTGAGCCACAGTCAGCTCTTGGTCTTGTTTTTGTTGACTGTATAGAGCTTCTCCATCTTTGGCTGCAAAGAATATAATCAATCTGATTTCAGTGCTGACCATCTGGTGATGTCCATGTGTGGAGTCTTCTCTTGTGTTGTTGGAAGACGGTGTTTGCTATGACCAGTGCATTTTCTTGGCAAAACTCTATTAGCCTTTGCCCTGCTTCATTCTGCATTCCAAGGCCAAACTTGCCTGTTACTCCAGGTGTTTCTTGATTTCCTACTTTTGCATTCCAGTTCCCTATAATGAAAAGGACATCTTTTTTGGGTGTTAGTTCTAAAAGGTCTTGTAGGTCTTCATAGAACCATTCAACTTCAGCTTCTTCAGCATTACTGGTTGGGGCATAGACTTGGATAACTGTGATATTGAATGGCTTGCCTTGGAGACGAACAGAGATCATTCTGTCATTTTTGACATTGCATCCAACTACTGTATTTCAGACTCTTTTGTTGACCATGATGGCTCCTCCATTTCTTCTGAGGGATTCCTGCCCACAGTAGCAGATATAATGGTCATCTGAGTTAAATTCACCCATTCCAGTCCATTTTAGTTTGCTGATTCCCAGAATGTCGATGTTCACCCTTGCCATCTCTTGTTTGACCACTTCCAATTTGCCTTGATTCATGGACCTGACATTCCAGGTTCCTATGCAATATTGCTCTTTACAGCATCGGATCTCGCTTCTATCACCAGTCGCATCCACAACTGGGTATTGTTTTTGCTTTGGCTCCATCCCTTCATTCTTTCTAGAGTTATTTCTCCACTGATCTCCAGTAGCATACTGGGCACCTAATGACCTGGGGAGTTCCTCTTTTGGTATCCTATCATTTTGCCTTTTCATACTGTTCATGGGGTTCTCAAGGCAAGAATACTGAAGTGGCTTGCCATTCCCGTCTCCAGTGGACCACGCTCTGTCAGACCTCTCCACCATGACCCGTCTTGGGTTGCCCCGCAGGCATGGCTTGGTTTCA
Source organism: Capricornis sumatraensis (assembly GCF_032405125.1). Taxonomy (NCBI): domain Eukaryota; kingdom Metazoa; phylum Chordata; class Mammalia; order Artiodactyla; family Bovidae; genus Capricornis; species Capricornis sumatraensis. The sequence continues at coordinate 182,119,142 of NC_091070.1, forward strand.
TTGAGTTAGACAAGGCTGTGGTCCTAGTGTGATTAGATTGACTAGTTTTCTGTGAGTATGGTTTCAGTGTGTCTGCCCTCTGATGCCCTCTTGCAACACCTACCACCTTACTTGGGTTTCTTTTACCATGGACGTGGGGGTATCTCTTCACGGCTGCTCCAGCAAAGCACAGCCAGTGCTCCTTACCTAGGATGAGGGGTATCTCCTTAGCGCCGCCGTTCCTGACCTTCAACATGGGATAGCTCGGGTTGCTCCTCCTGGCTGCCGGCCCTGGCCTCGGGCGTGGGTGGCTCCTCCCAGCTGCCGCCCCTGGCCTTGGGCTTGAGGTGGCTCCTCAGGGTCATCGCCCCTGGCCTCAAGCGCGAGGTGGCTTCTCCCGGCCGCCCCTGACCTCGGACGCGGGGTGTCTCCTCCCGGCCGCCACTGGCCTGGGACACGGGGTAGCTCCTCCCCGCCGCCGCCCTGACCTCGGATGCACTAAGCGCGAGCAGCTACGAGAGCCAGCTCACTAAGCGCGGGCGGCTGCCGTACTTTGCCAAAAAAGGTCCGTCTAGTCAAAGCTATGGTTTTTCCAGTAGTCATGTATGGATGTGAAAGTTGGACTATAAAGAAAGATGAATACTGAAGAATTGATGCTTTTGAACTGTGGTGTTGGAGAAGACTCTTGTTAAGTCCCCTGGACTGCAAGGAGATCCAACGTGTCCATCCTAAAAGAAATCAGTCCTGAATATTCACTGGAAGGATTGATGCTGAAGCTGAAACTCCAACTTTGACCACCTGATGCAAAGAACTGATTCTTTGGAAAAGAGCCTGATACTGGGAAAGACTGAAGGCAGGAGAAGGGGATGACAGGATGAGATGGTTGGAGGCATCACCGACTCAATGGACATGAGTTTGAGGAGGCTCTGGGAGTTGGTGATGGACAGGGAAGCCTGGCATTCTGAATTCCATGGGGTCACAAAGAGTTAGACACAACTGAGCGACTAAACTGAACAATCAGGGTGCAGAATGTGGAAGGTCTACCTGAACCACATTGACACATGATAACAATATTCCTGGAGTGGGAGAAGCGCAAACCCACAAGCCTGACAAGGTTCTGTACCAGCTTCAAATCTCAGTCCAGAGCAGGTATTGGGAACAAGGCTGAAACGGCAACAACGGATGGCCCAGGGCCAACAGAAACTCCATCCAGTAAACATTTCTTGCTCACTGACAAATGCAAAACATTGTGTTAAGCCTCCCTGGCTGAGAGCTAGAAAAACAAATGACACCTGTCCCTCACTCTCCAGAAGCCCACAGTCAAGTGAAGAGAGCTGAAAATGAATAACATCCTCACCCATCTCCTTGGCCAATTCTGAGGCATCTCCTAACTCAGAGACTACATCCTCTGCTCCTAGCTAAAAGTGTCAACTGAAGGTTCAGACATGAAACACACTGGGCATGTAATTAAAACTGGGCCACTGATGAGATAATCCAATGACTGATTGCCTCGTTTATTCATCAAAGGGCCCTGTGCTTGGCAAAAGCGATATAGAGGGGCCTAAATTACAATCCCTGCCCTCAGAGAGTTCACTTTCATCACGATACATCTGCTTGGTACATTACAAGTAGGCAGAGAATACATGTAGAGAATTACATTGATCCTGATAAGAACATTCAGTTCAGTTCAGTTCAGTTCAGTAACTCAGTCATGTCTGACACTTTGTGACCCTGTGAATCGCAGCACGCCAGGCCTCCCTGACCATCACCATCTCCCAGAGTTCACTCAAACTCATGTTCATCGAGTCGGTGATGCCATCCAGCCATCTCATCTTCTGTCGTACCCTTCTTCTCCTGCCCCCAGTCTTTCCCAGCATCAGAGTCTTTTCAAATGAGTCAACTCTTTGCATGAGGTGGCCAAAGTACTGGAGTTTCAGCTTTAGCATCAGTCCTTCCAATGAACACCCAGGACTGATCTCCTTTAGGATGGACTGGCTGGATCTCCTTGCAGGCCAAGGGACTCTCAAGAGTCTTCTCCAACACCACAGTTCAAAAGCATCAATTCTTCAACACTCAGCCCTCTTCACAGTCCAACTCTCACATCCATACATGATCTCTGGAAAAACCATAGCCTTGACTAGATGGGCCTTTGTTGGCAAAGTAATATCTCTGCTTTTCAATATGCTATCTAGGTTGGTCATAACTTTCCTTCCAAGGAATAAGTGCCTTTTAATTTCAAGGCTGCAATCACCATCTGCAGTGATTTTGGAGCCCCCAAAAATAAAAGTCTGACACTGTTTCCATTGTTTCCCCAACTATTTCCCATGAAGTGATGGGACCAGATGCCATGAACTTAGTTTTCTGAATGTTGAGCTTTAAGCCAACTGTTTCACTCTTTCACTTTCAACAAGAGGCTTTTTAGTTCCTCTTCACTTTCTGCCATAAGAGTGGTGTCATCTGCATATCTGAGGTTATTGATATTTCTCCTGGCAATCTTGATTCCAGCTTGTGCTTCTTCCAGCCCAGTGTTTCTCATGATGTACTCTGCATAGAAGTTAAATGAGCAGAGTGACAATATACAGCCTTGACGGACTCCTTTTCCTATTTGGAACCCGTCTGTTGTTCCATGGCTAGTTCTAACTGTTGCTTCCTGACCTTCATATAGGTTTCTCAAGAGGCAGGTCAGGTGGTCTGGTATTCCCATCCCTTGAAGAATTTAAGAACATTTGTGAGGACTTAAAGTAGGTGCTTATCAGTCTCTGGGGCTCAGAAGGGCTATAGCACTTTCCCCAGATATCTAGCTGGAAGTGACATCGGCAGGATGTGGTGTTCCAAGGCCAGTTCTCAGGTCATTATCTCCCTGACTTTGGTGGCTTGCATGTACACCAGCAGACAAGAAAGGAAAGAAGAAGTATTTTGTACTGAATAGAGCTAGGTATATATTTTTCTTTGTAATTAATTTCTGTTTTTCCAGCACTCATACATGTGTAGAAAAACAATTCTTGACTTAGTCATGTAACCCCCAGAAAGCTAAAATTGCAGCATCTGAGGTAAGGTTATTTAAAATAGAATCATTATTCCCCCAAAAGCATATACTCTATTGCTTAATACAACAATGAACACTCTGTAGGGAAAAAAAAAAAAAAAAGAAAGACTTCAGAAAGCAGCTGAATCTGAGGTGTCTACTTTTTTTTTTACTTTAGAGCACGCTCTTTCTTTTTAGCTTTAATAAGTCAAGGCAGGAACTTAATAGATTATAAATGCTTTGTGATGATGTCCTTGGAACCAATCGATTTTTCTCACTTATTTCTAGACAATACTAGATCAGCTGGAAAACACCAGTAGAGTTTTCCATAGTAACTCATGACACAAAAGACATCCAATCGGAAGGCTCAAGGCATTAATCCTTTCTCCATGATGGTCACTTACATTTCTTTGGACTGTCACTTTCAATCAGCAGGTAATGCCAATGGAATTCCAGTGAGAACTTAAATGGACTTTCCCATTTGACTTCTGGCTAATCTCCCTTTCACCCTCTCAGAAATGCCAGCAAGATTCAACCAGGGTTTGTTACCAAAGTCTTCATAATTTACAGGACTTTTTTTTTTCTCTTACATTTGAAACCTTAGCTACCTCATAAATAATTCCTTTTATCACAAGTGTAGATGTTCCTGTAATGCTCCCTGCAACTTGTCAAGTGTTTCAAAAGTTATCTCATGTGCTAGACAGAAACTGCTTCTGACCTCTGGGTTAACCACAGTTAACCAACAAATCTGACTGCTTTCAAGGCTGCCTCCTGCTCCACTTGCTGATTCAGGCTGTAAATTACTGCCACTCAGGGCAGTGACAAGACAGGGTACCAGGACCTTTACAGACATTGTACAGTTTGTGATTAAATATGGTCTTGGCTTCCTTTCTCAGGAATCAAGTGTGTGGACATTATATAATATATAATCCTGAGAAGAAGCCTTCTCAATAACCAAACCATAGAATTAAAAAAAAACAAAAAAAAACCATGGTAAATGATTAAGTTTTAACCACTTTGGAAGTTTTAGTTAGAGAAACTTAATTTTTCTCTAGTCCAATATAGCCAGGCCTGATGGTGCCTTCCTCTACAATAGTGGCTCAGCGGTAAAGAATTTGCTTGCCGATGCAGGAGATTTGATTCGATCCATGGGTCTGGAAGATCCCCTGGAGAAGGAAATGGCAACCCACTCTAGTGTTGTTGCCTGGAGAATCCCATGAACAGAGGAGCCTGACAGACTACAGTCCATGGGGGTCACAAAAGAGTCATGACTTAGTGACTAAACAACAATGAAGCTGCTTCCCTGTATCCCCCACCCAACACTAGTGTGCCACAACTGCCCATTAACTATGACGACTTACCATTAGCTGTGTCTCCTACTGGCTAAGTCTTCACTGCCCTTCCTCAGCAGTGGAAACTTCCATTTACCCACCCCAGACAACTCCAGCAGAACTTCCTCTAGGAGACCATGCCCAGCATTCCAGGGAAACCAGAGTGTCTCTCATCCATGTTCCCAAAGCACCTGGGACACTGCTGCTTCCACACACACTACAGCATACTCTAGTGATCTTTGTACACATCTGCTTTAATCCCTGCATAGTGCAGTATCCCGGTTTCAAGCATAGTCTTTGAGAAGGCAGATCCAGGGCTGAATGCAAGCTGATCTACTTGTTCTCTTTGGAGACTTGATCAAGTTGCTTAATATCAGGGAACTTTCCTTACTGTATTTGTTAAATGAGGTTAAAAATAGCCTCCTTCAAGCAGGCATTTGCTGTTCTGAGATGATTAAATGAGAAAAGATGCAGGAAGTGACTGGCACAGATGTTGTGTGAATGGCAGTTGCTGCTACTGCAACTTCTCCTCTTCCTCCATCATCATCATCAATATTAGTAAGTTCCAAGGCCCCATCAAGAACTATGTCACCTATTCACCATTCTACTTTAATCCCCTAAAACTGTGAGAATATAGGTACTCAACCATCTGTGCTGAGCTTTGAAGACAAAGATCATTTTACCAGTAGACAACAGAGCCTGGACTTGAGAAGTTTCAGAATCTTAGCCCACCTGATGCCAGCAATGATCTCCTGGACTGGTAAAGCTAAGTTATAAGCATGAAGCTTCCCTCCATTCTGTTTCCCTAACCAACGGCAGAAAATTAACTTCTGCTGTTAAAAAACATGTGTGACTGGACTGTTGGTCCACTGCTTGAGGCGCATGGCCAGTGAACACACAAAAGTTCTTTCAATCAAAGCAGAAGCATTTATCACCTATGATAAATAAGGAGACAGGGAACATTTATTACTCAAGACAAGTAAGGAGACAGAGAGGTATCTCTCCAAGCCCAGTGTTCTCAAACTGCTGGACCAAGAAAGTCCAGGCCTGGGAGACATGCGTATTCATGAGAGGGTAGGCATGATTATTTTAATGAGGTGACACTTACTCTGGGTAGCCAAAAATCTGCAAGCCAGTGGGTACTTGGTTGGTTGTTTTCACTAGGGTAGCTTGTTGATTGGAATGCACTGTAACGTTTTCAAAACATCCCACGTTTTGAACTTTCTGCCATTCAAAGGTTAGTTTCTTTCAAAGAACTCATTGGTATAACCAGATCTCTTCCCTCCTGCAGTCTAGCTAATACATGGACAGTAGTTTTTGTAGTGGGAGGGTGTGGGAAGTTGGATGAATTACTGAAATTTTTATTTTACATTTCAGTGAAAAAACAAACAGGTTACTTTAAACCATTTGGTTTACAGAAATTCTCCCCAAATCACACAGAGCTGGAAAAGGATGGCAGATTGCTAAATTCTGACCCAGTTAAAATGTAAAAGGATCATGACAAATTGCTTCTTGGCTCCCTTGTTTTTCCTTTGAAAAAATAATTTACAATGTGGAATGGGTTAACTCCCCTTTACATCATCTAAACCCTCAGAAAATCTATGACAGGCTCTGTCTGAAAGGCCAGTTTGACCCCACAGACCTGAATCTTACTACATTTTCTCAGGCCCAGACATTAGACACAGGCTGTCCATCACTCAAGACCCTGATGTCGCAAAACCAAAAATTTTTAAATAAACTTTTTAGAAAAGGAAACCCTGCCAAGGTCGACCCACATGTTTTCTTTCTGTGAAATTTAAATATCTGTTAAATTGGATTCTGCCCAGCAGTTCTAAATTTAGGTTAGAGGCTAAGAATTCAGTAAACAGCTTTATTCTTCAAAATCACCCCACGAGATCTATCCAGGAAATAAGTAAAGTTCAGGGTAGAATGTAGCCTTTCAACAATGATCACACTTAACATTTCTTTATATGCTTACTAGAGCCAGATACTGTGCTGAAAATTGTCAACACTATATGACAAGGCAATGAGGCTGGTATAATCAGCATCATGCCCATTATACAGATGAGCAGACTGGGCCTTGATTAAGTTCACACAGTGAGTATCAGGATTAGATTCAGATCAGGAGGGTGGAGCTCAGAGTTAGGATCTTCAACGCAAAGTACCAGGGCCCCCTGCTTCATGGCAGCCACCTGGTCCATATCACTGTAAGTTACCCATGGACTTTTAAATTTGTCCTTATCATTGAATCCCTTATATTTGCCATCACTGCCTCATTGTCTCTGTGACATTCAGTTCAGCTCAGTCACTCAGTCATGTCCGACTCTTTGCGACCCCATGAACTGCAGCATGCCAGGCCTCCCTGTCCATCACCAACTCCTGGAGTTCACTCCAACTCACGTTCATTGAGTCGGTGATGCCATCCAGCCATTTCATCCTGTTGTCCCCTTCTCCTCCTGCCCTCAATCTTTCCCAGCATCAGGATCTTTTCAAATGAGTCAGCTCTTTGCATCAGGTGGCCAAAGTATTGGAGTTTCAGCTTCAACATCAGTCCTTCCAATGAACACCCAGGACTGATCTCCTTTAGGATGGACTGGTTGGATCTCCTTACAGTCTAAGGGACTCTCAAGAGTCTTCTCCAACACCACAATTCAAAAGCATCGATTCTTCGGTGCTCAGCTTTCTTTATAGTCCAACTCTCACACCCATTCGTGACTACTGGAAAAACCATAGCCTTGACTAGACAGACCTTTGTTGACAAAGTAATGTCTCTGCTTTTTAATATGCTGTCTAGGTTGGTCATAACTTTCCTTCCAAGGAGTAAGCATCTTTTAATTTCATGGCTGCAATCACCATCTGCAGTGATTTTGGAGCCCCCAAATTAAAGTCAGTCACTATTTCCCCGTCTATTTGCCATGAAGTGATGGGACTGGATGTCATGATCTTCGTTTTCTGAATGTTCAGCTTTAAGCCAACTTTTTCACTCTCCTCTTTCACTTTCATCAAGAGGCTCTTTAGTTCTTTCTCACTTTCTGCCATAAGGATGGTGTCATCTGCATATCTGAGGTTATTGATATTTCTCCTGGCAATCTTGATTCCAGCTTATGCTTCTTCCAGCCCAGCATTTCTTATGATGCACTCTGCATATAAGTTAAATAAGCAGGGTGACAATATACAGCCTTGATGTACTCCTTTTCCTGTTTGGAACCAGTCTGTTGTTCCATGTCCAGTTCTAACTATTGCTTCCTGACCTGCAAACAGGTTTCTCAAGAGGCAGGTCAGGTGGTCTGGTATTCCCGTCTCTTTCAGAATTTCCCACAGTTTATTGTGATCCACACAGTCAAAGGCTTTGGCATAGTCCATAAAGCAGAAATAGATGTTTTTCTGGAACTCTCTTGCTTTTTTAATGATCCAGTGGATGTTAGCAATTTGATCTCTGGTTTCTCTGCCTTTTCTAAAACATAGGAACCAGAGATCAAATTGCCAACATATTACTCCTCTCTAACAGCTTGAGCCCACACTGAATCCTGAGTTTCCCAAGCCAGAGACAGAACAGAGGATGGAGCTGAGATAAGGCCCGGCTCCCAAGCAGTTTGGGCATCAGTCAGTCCTAATCATGCTTCTCTCTACTTCTTCATTCATAGCAGCTCACTGTACAGAAGCCATAACTATCCCATGCCCAGATGTTAAGATGTGGAACTTGTTCTGCATCTTGTATGTTCAGTTCAAGCAGATGGCATGTCTCACGTGAGATGTGTAGGCTCAACACACTCATGAGCTTGGTGGGTGGGTGATCTGTGGCCAGCTATGAATATGATTCCAGCCCCTCCATGGAGGTCTATGACTTTGGCTTTCTCACTGAACTTCTCAGAGTCCTAATTTCTTCACATAAAAATATGCATAATAAAGCTTTTCAGTTCAGTTCAGTCGCTCAGTTGTGTCCGACTCTTTGCGACCCCATGAATCGCAGCACATCGGGCCTCCCTGTCCATCACCAACTCCCGAAGTTCACTCAGACTCACGTCCATCAAGTCAGTGATGCCATCCAGCCATCTCATCCTCTGTCGTCCCCTTCTCCTCCTGCCCCCAATCCCTCCCAGCATCAGTCTTTTCCAAAGACTGTTGTAATTAAATAACACGGAAAGCACTTGGTTGTAGCTGGTGTCCAATAAATGTTACTATCTTTGCCCTTAAAAGATAATATCTTTTAATGACTTTCTAACCCTTCTGTTATCTAGCTAAAAGCCTGGAAAGAGAGCAAAGCAACCATATTCATCATTCAACCAATATTTACTGAGCACCTATGATGTTATAGATATGTGAATGAGGATTTAAAACCACACTAGCAATGGCAACCTACTCCAGTACTCTTGCCTGGGAAATCCCATGGATGGAGGAGCCTGGTAGGCTGCAGTCCATGGGGTCGCTAAGAGTCGGGCACGGCTGAGCGACTTCACTTTCACTTTTCACTTTCATGCACTGGAGAAGGAAATGGCAACCCACTCCAGTATTCTTGCCTGGATAATCCCAGGGACAGAGGAGCCTAGTGGGCTCCCGTCTATGGGGTCGCACAGAGTCAGACACGACTAAAGCAACTTAGCAGCAGCAGCAGGCTATCAAGGCTCATTTCTGGGCATGTTAAGGAATATTGATTAAGTTCCTGCCTAGAGGTAGGCACTTAAATGGAAAATTTCACTAACCCTCACAACCATTTGAGGTCAGTGTTATCAACTCTGTTTTACACATTAAAAAAATGAGGTTCACTCTGAAAGGCCCAGAAGCTTGACCAAGGTCCCACAGCTGTAAGAGGCAGCACAAGTCACACTACAATGAACCCTTTCTCAGGACCGTTAGTTGTTTCCTGTCATCTCATCCTTCCACAGTGCTTAATTTAGAGAAAATTAAAGGGAAGAGAAGTTCTTGTAACTTTCAACACAGAATCAATTAAGTCTGGCATGATCCCTGGTCTTGCTACTAGGCAGGGAAAGGGCATCTCTGGGACTCCTGGTGAAACTGTAGAGATGCAGAGATAAAGGGTTTCAGGACAGGTGGGCACAGAAGACTCAGAACTGCCTTGCCCACTCCACCAGTTCTTCCTGGTCCCACAACCTATTCCTCCAACCCTCAGGTCCAGTCTTCAAGCTTCAGGGAAAAACTGGTGGAATAAATACCCAGCAGATGACCAGATTTCCCTGAGGCAGCTGGGAAACACCCACGTACAGCAGCCCTTCCACATCAAGAGCCATAGAGTCAGCTGGACACAGGTTCAAATCCTGTCTGACCTCTAAGCCCACCTCTTCCCACTATTCTAAACAACTTCTATGTGAGGCTGTCTCCTGATCAGTGACTTACTTGAAAGCCCTGCAATACTGATGATGAGATGGACATATTTGCTTCTAAGTTAACTTTTGTCTTCCTCTGAGGGATGAAGCGTTAACATTTATATCACTTAAACAAAGGTCTTTATTCTAGGGGGAACTGTTATTAACATTTCGAGTGCCCTAAGTAGGATTTCACACTGAGGTGTAATTAGTTAGAATGAAAACGATGCAAATGTAATCACTTCAAATACTGTCTAAGTCTGCTTAGTGTTATAAGTTAATCAGGGCTTCCCTGATGGCTCAGTGGGTAAAGAATCCGCCTGCAATGCAGGAGACACAGGAGATGCAGGTTTGATCCCTGGATTAGGAAGATCACTTGAAGAAGGAAATGGCAACCTACTCCAGTATTCTTGCCTAGAAAATCCCATGGACAGAGGAGCCTGGCTGGGTACAGTCCAAAGGGTCACAAAGAGTCAGACAAGACTAAGCACGCAGGTACAGCACAATATTAATCAGTTGTGTCTGACTCTTTGCAACGCCATGGACTAGTCGTAGCCCACCAGATTCCTCTGTCCATAAAATTATCCAGGCAGGAATACTGGAGTGGATAGCCCTTCCTTTCTCCAGGGGATCTTCCCGACCCTGGGTCTTCTGCACTGCAGGCAGATTCTTTACCATCTGAGCCCCCAGTCATCGATGAACATTAATTACTAAGGGGTACTAGAAAAAATTTACATTGGTAAAGTGAGCAACACTCAAGAAATGTGATTGGCTTACAGCATAGTAAGGGCATCTCTATTCCAGCAAAAAGACTTAGGAGTAACACATGGATCAAGAATCCTATAAGCTCTGTGTGCTCAACACAGGGAGTCTACCTCCTGACACGGCTAGAAGACTAGCCAGCTCTGACATTAGAATATTATAGTGCTGGTCTCAGCCTGAACTTTTTATGCAAGAATGGTTGGTGGACCTCCAGGGCAGAGAGAAGGGACTTCATGGAGCCTTAAAGGAAAGAGATTTATGAGGATTTTTATGCTGACTGCCTAAAAAATGCTAATACTTGTGGAAGATTTAGTCTATGACTTGCTTTCATTGTAGCAGAGGTTACTGGGGAGGAGATATAGTTCCCAAACTAACCAAAAAGAACCTGACCTCTGTTGAATGGATAAGTTGAACTGGCTCAGTTGGCAACAGAATCGAATAAGCCAGAATCCCTGCCTTCAGAGTGAGAGAGAGGAAGACCCATTAAAAAATTCTAAAACTCTCTCTGAAGTCTTTCCAGGCAGTCTAGTGTAACTGTTAAGGGGCCAGGTTCTGGGTCAGATTGTTGGGTATGAATTCCAGCATGAGTTCCCCAACAGCTATGTGCCTCTCTCTCTTCACCTATAAAATGGCAATGCTAATTATACTTCTTCTTAAGGCAGGCAGGATGATCAAATAAGCTTCTGTAGGAAAAGTACAAAAAACTAAAGAAAGTCCTCAGTAAATGTAAGCTACCATTACAGTGGAGGGGAACTAAGAATTGCTTTTCAAAACACATGCAGTAAGAGTTAGCTTTTATTTTCTTATTTACCATTTACATTTGTTTACTATCTCATTCAACAAACATATACTGCATGCTTCTCTGATGGCTCAGATGGTAAAGAATCTGCCTGTGGTATGCTAGACCTGGGTTCGATTTCCTCAGTTGGGAAGATCCTCTGGAGAAGGAACTGGCAACCCACTCCAGGATTCTTGCCTGGAGAATTCCATGGCAGACCACAGGCTCACAAGGAGTCGGACACAAGTGAGTGACAAGATGACCATCTCATTCAGCAAACATATACTGCATGCCTAAGTACTGGAGGATACAGAAATAGATAAGAATTACACAACATCCCTCTGGATGGCTTCCAGTCTAATATGCAAGTCAAACAAGCAGACACAATCTTAATAAGATTGAAGTCAAAGTTTTATGGAGGCCACCAAAAAAGAGAAGAAGAAAGAAAATAGCTAACAGTACAAGGAGAATTCTGGGAAGGCTTCCTAGTGGAAGTGATATTTAAGATGGGCTTTAAGGAACAAATGGAATCTGGTCAGGGTAAATGTGCTCACACAGAAAACCATATGTTTTGACATTTCAAAACTTCCCTAGGTTAGGAACCATGACTTTCTTATCACAGCAATTCACATGTTAGATCCCCAATATTCAGTGCTTACTGACAGATGTAGGAAGTAAAAAGTATATTAAATAAGAAAGAGGAAAACAGAGCAAACATAGGAGGGGTTAGAAGACTGGAAAGGGTCAGGTCACAACCCTGCATCCCTGAGGCAGGAAGTGTCAATTGGCCTGTTTGTGTGTTTGCCTGTATAAATTGTAATGGGTCTTGAAAAATGTATCCTTTTCATCTGGGTCACCCAGCTGTGTTAAATTTCCAAACCCTTCCCTCTGATTTTTATGAGCTTTGTTTTTGGTCTTTTACCAGGACTGATCTGAGGGTACACTGTGTCCTTTCATTGTTCAGTTCAGTTCAGTTCAGTTCAGTTCAGTTCAGTCGCTCAGTCGTGTCTGACTCTTTGCGACCGCATGAATCGCAGCACGCCAGGCCTCCCTGTCCATCAACAACTCCCGGAGTTCACTCAAACTCATGTCCATCGAGTTGGAGATGCCATCCAGCCATCTCATCTTCTGTCGTCCCCTTCTCCTCCTGCCCTCAATCCCTCCCAGCATCAGGGTCTTTTCCAATGAGTCAACTCTTCGCATGAGGTGGTCAAAGTATTGGAGTTTCAGCTTCAGCACCAGTCCTTCCAATGAACACCCAGGACTGATCTCCTTTAGGATGGACTGGTTGGATGTCCTTGCAGTCCAAGGGACTCTCAAGAGTCTTCTCCAACACCACAGGTGAGAGAGTGGTAAAGAGTAGAGGGCCACATGGCTCAGATTCCCAAGGAGTCCCAAGGAATCTATCTCTTAAAGCCCTCTGAGAAGCTGAGAGGTGCAATATTGAGGTTTAACTTCAGCTTAATAACAATGAGAGCCAATCATCACTGAGCATTCACCAAGAGCCAGATACTGTTCTAAGTGCTTTACCTGTATTAACCTGCTTATTCTATAGAACAGCTAGATAGATGTCCTTAGCATCCCAATTTTATAGATAAGAACAGAGAGGTTAGTCTTGTAATCACAAAGTCACAGAGCTATTAATAGTGAAAGTATTTACATCCCATTTTCTCAGATGCAAATACCACATCATGTGACCTGGGAGAGACTGACAGCAAGTATTTCTAGAAGGAAGCCTCTACAATATTCCCAACCTTTTTGGCACCAGGCACTGGTTTCATGGAAGACAATTTTTCCACAGACCAGAGTCAGGGGGGATGGTTTCAGGATGATTCAAGCACATTAACTGTGTACTTTATTTCTAGTATTATTACATCAGATCACCAGGCATTATATCCCAGAGGTTGGGGACCCCTACTCTACACCAAGTCTTCTCACCACAAGAGTGAAAGGCGTATTCTGTCCATACTTTGGGACTTCTGTGGGATGCCAGCCATATCTGTTCCTCTTACCCGCAGAGCCACATTTGCATCTTGAGTCTGCATATGAGGCACTTCTGCCTTGCTTGCTATAAAATGACTAAGTTGCTAATAAAAGCAATGCTCTCACTGTAACTGGTGCCAACCCCAGTCTCTAAGTGCCAATGGCCTGTTGGCTTTTCCCACCAACTTTTCTGGATGTCTCTATGCAGACAAACCACCCAGACTGCAGCAAATGTTACTTGGAGAAGAGCACGTGCCAGGAGCAACAGGAAAGAGGGGCCCACCCTCATTGCAGATGGAGCTTTCCTAAGTAAATTCATCCTCCAAAATAAGTTAATTATTATTACCAAGAATTCTTATGAAGCTCACCATTGCCAAGTACTTCAAGATCAATTTCATGAGCATTTCCCTGACCAGCTCTATAAGATTGTATTGGCCACTTTACAGAAAGTATCGGTGACTTGCATGAGGGTGGGGATACAGGTACTCAGAGACAGCCTGAAGGTTCAAAATCACCCAGTCTCAGTGCACCAAATTATTAGGCTGGCTGGCAAAAAAGCGGGGGGGGGGGGGGGGGGGAACCTACTTGCATTTTGGTATCTCACTTGCCAAGATATCTCAAAGGGCTGTGAATATTGAGACATTTTGTTAGTACTGAAACAGACATCAGCCAATTTTTTAACTTTTAAAAATCCAGAATAGGCCAAGTGGTTGGGGCAACAAAACCAACAAGATCTTAAACTGCTCATGATCACAAAGGGGCAGCTAAGCCTAAAGTTGTCTAAAGGAGTGTAGGGCTTGGAAAACATGAAACTGTGTGCTTAACCCACTATTTACAAGGGACATGGACTGGACAAATTCCCCTGCTCCACTGAGACTCAGCTTCCTCATCAATAATGAAGATGTCAACATCCCTACAAGGCTGCTGCTAATATTTACACATGGGTTACTTTATAAAGAGATAAAGAGGTGTCCTTTATCTCTTTGGGATAAAAGGATTCCAAAAGAAGCATCCCCTTTGCTGGCCTGACCTACACAACTGGGTGCCTTCCTCAAGGGCTAATGATAAGACGTTCAAGAGAAAACATGGACAAAGTGAAGTATCCTTCCTATTTGGTTTAAACATCACTCCCTTAGGGAGGCCTTCCTGGTTCTCCAGGACAGGCTCTCCTACAAAATGCTCCCAGGCTCCCTGCTCTCTTCTCCTTGTTAAATGTTTGTTTCATCTGAAAATGCCTGTGCTCAAAGCCAGTCTCCTCTGCAAACTCTAATCTCAGTGAAGGTGGAAACTAGGTCTCTTGTGATTAGTTGCTTGAAGCCCAGAATTCAGCACGGAGTCCAGCAGGCAGCAGGTTCTTGCTAAATAACTGAATATACAAACAAGTGTTTGGAAGCAATGCGCTGAGGGAGGTGGCCTCTTAACAAGCAATGCTTTGAAGATGCTGATCTGTCTACTCACTACTATTTCACATTAGGTCTATCCATGATCACTGAATCCTAAGCTTCAGGCTGAAGACAAATATTGAATGCCTTCCTCTTATTTTTCTTAACTTGCTTGTATTTATTTATAATTTACAATAAAGATCACATTTATTCATTCAACCAATAAATGTTTGCTGAGTGCCTCCCATATGCCAGCCCTTTCTAGGAACTAGACATGTGATCATGAGTAAAGTCAGGGAATTGACCTTCCAGTGAAAGGACATACACTGCAAATTATTAAACAAATGAGCAAGAAAATTTCAGGCTATGATGAGTACATGAAGAACACTAAAACAGAGTAACATGTTAGAAAGTAACTCGAGGAGTGGACGTGATTTTCTGCTGAGAAATTGGGAGATGTCTCTAAAATGACATTTCCAGCCATGCCAAGATCTTGAGGAACAGCATGCAGGCAGAGGAACAAAGAGCAAGTCCAAAGGCCCACAGGCCACTGGGCTTGGCACATCCATGGAACAGAAAGAAGGTCACCATGACTGAAGCCCACAGTAAGCCTGGGGATGAGGGCCATGAGGTAAAGGTGAGGCAGTGGGCAGAGACCAGATCAGGTAACAACTTGGAGGCCAAAGGGTACAGATTGTTCCAGCATGCAATGGGAAACCACCAGATGGCTTTAAGGAAAGGAATGAAGGATCCTTTTTATACTTTAATAAAATCACTCCGGATGCTCTATACAGTAGGAGTATAAGTAGGGGACCAGGTAGGTGGTAGGTGGCTATTACAGTACTATATTATAGTATCAATAGTATAGTATTACAGTAATCTACACCAGAGCTGAGGCTAGTCTGGACTAAGGTGGTAGCTAGGCACAAAAAAACAGATTCAAGACAGTGTGCTGATGGATTATAGATGAGAGGACAGGGAAAGAGAAAAATCAAAGATGATGCGATCCAGAAGTCAAGCTACAATGATCCTCTTTGACTGTGTACCTATCAACAATCTGGCAACCCTGGCTCAATCAGCTCTCATACCTTTGAGGGAGGTGCTATCATTATTCGCATTTACCAGATGAGAAAACCGGGCTTTGCGGAGATTAAGTAACTACTTCAAACTAACAGGACTTTGTGCCTTTCAAAATTCCTCAGTGTCTAGAATCCTGTCCCAGTGGAAGATACACCATCTGTAGGAAGCCCTTTCAGGGATCCAAGCACTCCACTGGTATGCTAAGTACTCCGAGAGCACTAAGCAGGGCTGAAGTGCCATGCCGGGAAATCCAAGGGCAGGTATCACGTGCCATCTGCTGCACATCAGTCACTCAGGGGTATTCCAGCTCTGTGATCTCATATGCCCTGTGACGTGATGAGATGCATCATGGCCATCAGAGGATACCCCATCAGAAGCATAGCAAGCTGGCAGTTGGCATTATTATTGGCATTATTATTATTAGTTTCAAGAAGCTTTTTTCCACTGAGAGCCACTCCCCATTTCTGAACCTGGATGGTCAACGACAGTAGTTAATTCATTCAATATGGCGGTATGAGCGTTAGAGTCCGAAAAACTAGGACTAAAGTCCAGGCTGATCTGCCTTGAGAGGCACAAGGCCTTGCAAAAGTTTCTTAATTTTCTAAGTCTCCAGTTTCTTCTTCTCTAAAACATGGATAACAAAACAGCCAGCTTCATGGGGCTGCTGGGTGTTTAACACAAAATTCTTGGCTTCACCCTGAACTTGTGATATCGACCCTTGGAATAACATGCCCAAGGTGAACTGTTAACCAGATCCCAGAGCTTGAGAACTTTTATAGTCTTGCAAAAGTGATGTAATCACATCTTGAGGGCTACAAAGTTGAAAAGGCTTCTCTTTTAATATGAAGAACAAAATGAAACCCCAGGCAAATGAGCCCGCCTGAGCTTTAGGTGTCTCATCTGTGAATCTGCAATAAGACCCTCCTCCGAGAAGCATTGTAAGGATTAAATAAAATAACTCGTATCAATTGCTCAACAAATGTTACCTTCCATCCACTGCTCAGGGTAGGAAAGGACAAGCAGTGATAGTCTGGAGGTTTCTAACCGTCAAGCAGAGGCTGAGATGCCTGTTCTCAAACCAAAGGTAGCCTCCCAGAAGGCCTACATGTCTAGTGAATACAGAATAATCTGAGAGTCATTTAAAAACAAACAAACAAAGAAAACAGAGAGATAAACCAGAGTAGGAGCCCATGATACAGCCCCTCTTTCCCACCTACTGCTGAGGACTCTGTAATTTTTAGTTGTGAAAATGCATACTTGGAAGACTCCTTTGGTTTTTCCACAAGCTTCTGCATATCCTACATCATCTACTAACGTCCACCCTGGGGATCAAGTCCACCCTGGGGTTCACAGGGTAGATTACATTAATCTGTTTTACAGAGGAGGAAACCAAGTCACAGAAAGGCCTGGCGACTCAACTAGGGCCATACTGCAAGTCTGTAAATGAGCTCTCAAGAGAACATAGGTTTCCTGGCTTCCAGTCCACCATGTTCTCTACCACAACTTACAAATTGTGTCCCTAAGAAGAAGAGCTCACGTTGCTCGTTTAACTTTAATGTGAGTTAGGAGTTATAAACTGAGATACTGGGCTTGGAGGGTCCAATCTCCTAGATTCCTGCAGGTGCACAAGAATCTAATGATAATGACAATCAAGGTAAGTCCTCTGCAAGGATATGTGGGCCAAACCCAGACTTGCTGCCCCTTCTGGTGTGAAAGTGACATATTCCTGCCTTTACTTTTCTTGTGTTCCCCCTTCCATTTACTCGAGTCTCAAAAATCTTGCTACTTAAAGAGCAAGCAAGACAGGCAGCATTACTATCTCCCGGGAGCTTGTTGGAAATACAGACTCTCAGGTTCCATCATGAAGCTTTCAAATCAGAATCTGCATTTTAACAGGACTCCCAGGTGATCTGTATGCACATGAAGGCATAAATAAGTACTGCTCTCAAAAATTCAAAATACATTCAATAAACAGTCAATGCAGAATGTGGATTGCTAATAAAATACCATACTAGCAGTTAGGATGCAATTACTAACTTACTTCAACCTTAAATTGTTTATTCATTCATTTTACCAGCACTGAATCACAGTGCCCGGACATAACAGACCCTATATTAATATCTATAGAACTAACTGAAGATTATTTAATCAGTCCATGTACAACATCTGTCCATCTTCCTTTTCTCCTACTGCTCTCCATTCTAGAGAATTAAATGAATGAGTACATGTGAAGGACTTAGAAGAGTGCTTGGCACATAGTAAACGCTCAACAAGTATCAGACATTATTATTAACCGGACTTGGAGGTAACTGCTTTCATAACTCATCCACTGGGGCTTTGAGAAGAAATGCATGACACAGGCTGCCTCAGAACATTAGGGGAATATCACTTGAAGGAATACAAATTTATCTTAAAAAGCAGACACTCAGAAACATGCATGGTAATGCATCGAAGAATTATTTCAGCAGACTCCAGGGAAATGATTAAGTGTCCAGGAGAGGTGGGCTGACAGATTATCAGTGTTGGTATGTAAACTATGTTGGCACAGGAGTAAAAAGGGAAGTACTTTCTCATATCTGTATCTGCCTTCCGCCTTACTTTTGATATGAAAAGAAGATACCCTGAGGTAGGGAACCCTGGTGGTGGAGAATGGCTGGATGGACAGGTCTACTCAATCCAGTCAGTCAGACAGACACTTCAGGTCCAAAGGTAGCCTTAGATGTTAATGAGTTTTCACTTTTTAACCACATCCCGTCCCTCATGCCCTGCTCTTTCCCACTTTACTGACTTTTCTCTTGCCATGAACCCATAATGAACCCATACCTCTAAGAGGCCTTCCCTCTTCTCTCTCTGTCCCATCCTGTAAAAATCAGCTGAAATCCATTCCTCACTCCATTACCAATGCTTCAGCCTGGGGGGTCTTTCCTTCCTCACTTACTTAGGAGCTGGGTGATTTTCTATTTATTTTTTAACTTCCTGAGTGACACTAAATATTCCACCAAGGCAGGAAAGACACCTTACAGTTCTCTGCACTATCTTCTATGCCTAACACTGTCCCTTGCACTAAACAGGACACCCTGTTTCTTGATCACCCCAGCTGTTTTTACAGATATAAGGACAGGAGGTTTTGGATGGACTTCTTATCACTTTTAATAAGGTAACTGCAATTCTCTAAAATTCAAGAAACAAAATCGGCTTTCAGTATTTTAAGCTACATGGATTTTGCCTGTGCTAAATTTACACTTGGTAGTTTTTGTATATAGTCAAAACGTCATATTTTCTGCTTGATCCTATTGTTGTCAAATCATAAGAAGGCCTTCTCTGAGGCAATGTTTTAAGTTATATATAGCTGTGCATCAATAACATCTTGTGATTATCACTAAGTGTCAAGGCTATGCTAAATGCTTTAGGTCCATTAATTATCACAACGATGTTTTGATGTTGGCACTGTTATGATCCCCCAATGAAAGTAGAAACAGGCTCTAGGAGGGTAATTCACTCAAGGTCACAGAATTAGGAACTTATGAGGTCAGTGGAAACTGTACGTTGTCTCCCATAGGAACCCATAATGGTTACCCATAATGCTCTGCTATCTCTGCTTAAGTTTCCTTTTATCTTCAGAAACATTGAAAGGGTTAACTAATAAGTTGATACTGGCTTGTTATCTAATGCAAAAAAAGTCATTTAAGTGAAGGCTGCTCACAGGAAAACTCTACCTGTAGGGCAATTCAGCTCAGGCTATAAAACATACTTTCTGGGCTGATTTTTGGCATAAAATGTCAAGGACAAAATAAATTTTTTGCTGATTAAAAGAAAAAACTCTCTGTGGCAGCTATTAAATTTTGTAGCTGAAGAAAGGGGGCATTCATCAGAGTTGGCTCTTTTTTTGGTCTTTAATCATAATGCCTAGGCTCTTATTAGTTTTAGAAAAACAAAAAGTAACTTTTTTTCTCAATGTGTCAATAGAATGTAGTCCTTCCCCAAAACAATGTTAAATAAAAATGCGGCATTTTAAAAAATGCTTGACGAGAACCAGTTCTATCTTTTGACCCTGTGCATTGAACCATCATTTCAAAGATATTTCAAAGCATTTTTGTACAGTTATTTACTCTCCAGCTATTCTGTCTTTTGTAGGAAGTGTCAGGGTTTTTTTATTTTAAATCAACATATGCACTGGCATTAGTTAATATTGATCTTTTGAGACTAACTGGTTTTATTTCCTTGGCAGCTTTATCTGTTTTAACATCAATGGTGAAAGATATTTGCTCACACTGGTCTTGGTCTCCTGGCTGGCTGGAGTTGAGGCACCCATTGAACAATGCCCACAGGGCTCCTGATGACACTGTGTGTCCACAGATCTGCAGACCAGGATGAGGCCTCAGATACTCCACGGAGTCCCGGGCTAACTGTGAAACTGTTCTGCACATGCAGCCTCGAGCCTCACTACTTGTGTGGGCAGCATTTGGCCCGCTCTCTATTTACACAAACTCCCTAACGGTCTCTGGCACCACTGACGTCTCAGAGGGAGGCACAGAACATAGAGTGTTTCACATGAAAATCTTTAAACAAAAGGAATTAAAGAAAATCCCTGTTTAATAGTAAGTTTTTACCAAGCTCCTAAATTCTCGAGAGCATGTGAAATATTAACTTTCCCCAAATGGGAGCACAGAGCTTGCCTTGTTCCAGTTCATGCAGTTGGGTTACAAATACTCTAGAGAGCAATAGGCCTCATGCTTAAGAACCTACTGAGATTCTTCAAAAATAGGGGTTGGAAAAGCACAGGGTCTGGAGTCAAACACACCTATGTTCAATTTCTGGTTCTGACACTCTCCAAGTCTCAGGTACTTAGTCTACAAACGGGGGGGTAACAGTGGTAACTACCTCATGAGATTGTGGTGAGATTTAGGTAGTACAATATGTCTACTCATGATAAGCATTCAAAGGATGGTGGTTGAAACAGTCAGCTTTCTACTATCCTGACTCTCAGAGGGACTCTTCCATAGAAAGTGCAAAATGGTGAATCTTACATATAAATTCCTGAAACCTCTTCCCGCTCACAGTCACTCAAAACCAACCTGAGTCTGGCTTGGCTTACCAGAGGCACCAAGGCACCCGAGTCAGGGTTAACAACAAGGGCAGCCACTAGGGGCGCTAGACAAGAGTCAGAGAGATGAATGGTGCTAATTCCCAGCTTTGAAACAACAGCCCCCTCCCCAGGACCAGGTATCTCATCCTTTTCTTACCCAGCATTGGGCTGGGAAAGCACCGCTAAGGGATTCTCTCCTCACCCTCAGTCCCAACCCATCAGCCCTAGAAGCTCCCAGATAACCTCAAAGCATCCATGTTGCTTGCCCACATCACTAAACCAGCAAAGATCCTGCCATAACACAGGATCTTTCCCACAACAATGTGCCTTCCACCAGGAGCAGGTGGTTACTCCTAACAGCCCCACCACTTTCCTCTCCAGCAACCACAGCCATTTCCTGTGGCCAGGGCTCTCCCCATGCACCTAGAGTTCCATCTGCCACATGCCTCCATCTTCCCAGACAGTCAGTCCTAATTTCATATTATATACTCCTTTTGGATAAAGTAAAATGTTGATTAGATGAGTAAACATGATACAATTTTTACATTATTTTTGATCAGTTTCCAAGAAGCACAGATCATACCATCAATTTGGGTCTAACAATAAGAGATTATTTAAATAAAATTATGGTAAACTAATTAAATTTTATAGACATTTCATCCTGTTTACAATATTATTAAGTGAAAACTCAATATATTATTTTACAAATGAGAAATCAGAAAAGGTGTATGACCAAAAATTGAAAGTGTTTTTTCTTTGATTACAAGAGTACCACTGCTTTTTCTATTCTTTCTTCTATTCCGCATTTTTGCATTTTCCAATTTATTTGTAACACTGTCAAAGATTCCTTCATTAAACAAATACTGATTGAGTACCTTCCACATGTCTGGTGCTGGGTGCCAGAATTATTATGGAGAACAAAACAGATTTACCCTCACGGAACCCACAGTCCAGTGCAAGAGGGCAATGTTAATCAAGTAATCATACAAACATATAATTATAAATTGGTACAAGAGTCATTAAGGTAAAGTATAGGGCACCATGACCAAATGTAAGAGGGGACCCGATCTCTTCTGGTGTGTGTGTGTTTGGGGCAGGGAGGTGGGATCAGGGGAAGCAGCCCTAAAGAAGAGTTACCTAATGCTGACTTGTGAAACAAGACTTAAACAGGGAAAAAGAGGAGGAGGGAGAGCACTGCAGAGGGGGAGCCTGCAAAGGCCCTGAGGCTGGCTGCTGCACAGAAAATGGTTCCAGAACTAAAAGCGGGTCTGATCGCTGGAGTCAAAAGACTGAGCAGAATACGGTGAGACTGGAGGCAAGAGGCAAGGCAGGGTCTTTGTAGGAGAGACTGACAATTTTAGTCTTTATCCTTAACACAGCGGGAGACTTTGGAAGGTAAAATGATCTGCTCTGGCACTGAGCACAGATGACTCCTGGCCGCCCGTCTCCTTGTCTCTCTGCCTTATCAGCAGCTCAAAAGCAGAGGTGACAGGGAAACAGCAGGAGGTGAGCCCTTCGAGCTGGCCAGAGCAATATTTTGTCTCTAGAGACTATTTGGGAACAAAGTGTACAGCCAGCCAGTGCAGGGGCAAAATCAAGTTACACTGGCACAGTGTTCAAAACTCTATTTTATCTTAAAACCTGTAACCAGTGCTTCAGAGACCAAATGGCAGGTGTATTTACATTAAACATGAAACTCATTCAATCCTGTGTTTGTGAGGCACTGGGCTCCTTTATTCCTGGCTTCGCTGGGGTTTTGTAGTCTGTTGTCTCTTATTACCGTGTTATTGGGGTTTTCCTCAATCCCTATCACTCCCCCAGCCCTACTCCTTTCATACTTTCTCCACAAGTACGTGCCACTTGGTTTTCTACTTTGATGAGCCCTTGTTGAGAAGTGCCTGGCCCAATGAATGCTCTTTTCATCCTCTTCCCTGCCACAATGGTAGCCAGATCGGATGGATCATTTTGCAGTTATTGTTCATGCTAAGAGGGAGGCTATGAAAACCTACCACGGCAGCCTTTTGCTTAGTCTCAGTTGCAAGACGATATGGCAGGAGGAGAAAAACAGGGCAAGAAACTGTATTTTCAGTTATAAGCTGTGGAAGCAGTAGAAATAGCAGGTCCTGGAGGTTAGGTATGGAATGGGGATAAAACCGGAGCATGCTAGTGTATGTGAAAGGGGAGGGACGCCAGGAACAGAATCACGCTTGTCGGAGGGACACTGCAGTGCCTGGGGCAGGGTGGGGGGCAGTCTACACATGTATACTTCGAAAGAGATCCCTTGGTTCTGTGGGAGACACTGGTGGCCTTAGGGGTGGGAGAACTCTTCCTTGGGCAGGACTGATCCATCCGTTGCAAGATATTTAGCATATGTGGTTCAGGGGGGCACCAAGTGCCAATAGAAGCACATTGCTTCACATGCAACCAACAAACCCCACCCCCTGCTAATCACTGTGACAATCAAAAGTGTTTCCAAGCCCAGGGCAGCAGTACCACCTCACAAGAGAGCTACTGCAAGAGCAGCTATTCCTACATGCTGGGTACCAACCATCTTCTGTCTTGACAAAGGGAGCTGAGGAGGGACGGAAATGTTATGAGCCCAAAGTCCTCAAGAGTGATAAAAAAAGAGCCTCATTCTTAGGCTCCCCATCACACACACACACACACACTCCTCCCAAGCCTTTATTTATGCAATTTCTTCCACTCCCTATTCTCAAACTCTGCTGTAAAAACCCTACCCATCTCCAAACACTTTTCACATTCACCTTCCTAGAACTCTTATCCCATCCAACACTGTCCCCCAGCTAGCAGGGACTGGCTTACTTCTCTACCTGGACTTGGAAGCTTTGACAGCAAACACAAGTCTCTCTCCCATCTGAGTTCCCCACCGGCCCAGCACAGAGTGTCATGGGTCAAGACTATGGAGTCAGAACTGCATTTAAATTCCAACTTAGACGCTTTCATTTACGGGGCCTCAGGCAGGCCACTTAACCTCTCTAAGACTCTGTTTCTTCATTTCTAAAAGGAAGGTGATGCTAATACCTACTTTCCAGTAATTATTGTGAGGATTTAATGAGAAAACACCAAGCACAATCTACCCATTAAAGGGCAGTGATGACCACCCTGGCACATTAGCACTTTACAACTAACAAATAATGTTTGCACATA
The DNA here is from genome assembly GCF_032405125.1 of Capricornis sumatraensis. Lineage (NCBI taxonomy): Eukaryota > Metazoa > Chordata > Mammalia > Artiodactyla > Bovidae > Capricornis > Capricornis sumatraensis. The sequence continues at coordinate 182,143,037 of NC_091070.1, forward strand.
TCATCTCATGAGAGCCTGTTCCTGGAGAAGCTCTCCCAGACCCCATCTGCTCCCCCATGCTGTGACTGTCAGTTCTCACAGTGTTCATGAGCCAGGCCACATGGAAGCAACACAGAAGAGCAACTGATTCTGCCCTGAAGAAGGATGGAGCAGTGATGAACAGAAATAAGGGAGCAGATGTAAACCAAATTTTGAAAAAATGGCTCAGTGATCACTCGAACTCATCCTTGAAGGAGGATTTGGAGTTTGCCAGGCAGACAAGAGGAGTCTGAGGGTCAAGGTATACACAAGACATCTGCTACTAGGACAGGTTAATAGGACAATCTGGGAAGGATCAGACTATTAAAAGCTTTGTGCATGCTTAGTCATGTCCAACTCTTTTGCAAACCCCATGGACTAGCCCGCTAGGCTCCTCTGTCTGTGAGATTTGCTAGGCAAGAATACTGGAATGGGTTGCCATTTCTGTCTTTAGGGGATCTTCCCAACCCAGGGATCGAACCTGTATCTCCTGAATTGTAGATGGATTCTTTACTACTAAGCCACCTGGGAAGCCCATTAAAAGTCCCTTAAGAGTCATCAAAGGGATCTGGACTGTCTTCTACCTCAACTAAAAGATTCTCGGCTTTGCCTAACAGACCTCTCTTTCAATCTCTCTCGCTCTCCCTTCTCCTGAAAAGTCTTCTGACCCCTGGGGGAACTGGGACACCAGGGATGGTCACAGCCTGAATGCTGTATGCCCCTTTCTCTCTCCTCCTGCCTACCTCTCCCGCAGGAAGCAAAACCACACAACAGACCGGGCAGGGCAGGCTTCCCCTTCTGACCACGCTTGAATATGCTTGAAGCCGTCACAGCCTTGTGGGTCTCTACCTGAAACTCATATGCAATTTGTCACAACCAAAAAGCCTGCTTCTAATAAAACACTTCCCTCTGTGCTTGACCTTCCTGAATACTCTGGTTCATTTCAGGGTTCTGGTTATTCAGCTGGTGCTGGAAAAGAAAAAGTAGGAACAATATGTACTCTTTTTTTTATCTTAAAGCTCTGTTTCAATATACAATTGTAAAAACATCCAGCACAACTTCTAAAACTTAGCCATCGCTTCTGCACACCTAACCTACAGTTCCAGACACAGGCAAGGAGACCCCTGATACTGATGCTTGCCTTGAACTTGAGGCTGCTGGGTTCCAGAAGGCTCCCCAAGGGAAGCTGGCATTTACTGGGGGTGGTCGTTTGACAGCAGTGTTGTGAAGTGCAGACAAGAAAGTGCTCAGGACTTCCCTGGTGGTTCAGTGGTTACGGATCCACCTGCCAACGCAGAGGACACAGGTTCGATCCCTGGTCAGGGAACTAAGATCCCACATACTCTGGAGCAACTAAGCCCACTCACTGCAACTACTGAACGGCATTCATTACCGCGCCACAACAAAAAATTACACATGACACAACAAAGACCCTGCATGCCACAACTAGACCTGAGGCAGCAAATAAATACAAATACATGGTTTTAAATGCCAGGCTCTTGTTATGTTTGGCAGCAGCCAACACAATACTGTAAAGCAATTATCCTTCAATTAAAAATAGCTCAGTTCAGTTAAATAGTTAAATTTATTTATATATATATATATATGTAACAGTTCAGTTAAATAGTTTAAAATTTTTAATTTTTTCAAAAAATTCCAGGTTCTTACACTGGTAGTCTAATCACACACACACAAAAAAAAATAGTAATAAACATTAAAAAAAAGAAAGAAACTGCTCATTGTATGTGAAAAAACATTAAAATCTGTCAGTATGAACCACCTTGGCCGTGCCATCCTCCTGACTTTATTATTGTCTTTGCTCTTCTCAAAACAAGCTGGATAATTTGTTCGTGAAGGGCTCTGGAGCAGCCCCTCACAGCATGAGAGGGTGACAGAATCATAGGGCACTGTGGCCACCTGGAGCCCAGCTAAGAAAATCTCAAGGAAAGGCAGGGAGATAGGTGAGGGACTAGCCTTTGGTCTAAAATAAGTCTGCCCGGTAAGGTGAGTTGGTGGCTGAGTGGCTGTTAAACACACATTGACTGAATAATGAAAGAACCTTCGAAATAGCCAATAGCTATTGGCCTCTTGAGAGTCCCTTGGACTGCAAGGAGATCCAACCAGTCCATTCGGAAGGAGATCAGCCCTGGGATTTCTTTGGAAGGAATGATGCTAAAGCTGAAACTCCAGTACTTTGGCCACCTCATGCGAAGAGTTGACTCATTGGAAAAGACTCTGATGCTGGGAGGGATTGGGGGCAGGAGGAGAAGGGGACGACAGAGGATGAGATGGCTGGATGGCATCACCGACTCGATGGACGTGAGTCTAAGTGAACTCCGGGAGTTGGTGATGGACAGGGAGGCCTGGCGTCCTGCGGTTCATGGAGTCGCAAAGAGTCGGACACAACTGAGCAACTGAACTGAACTGAACTCAGTAGCTATAGCTACTGGGTTTCATCAATAGCCCAGTAAAAGGTATCAACAGGACAGAAGCCAAACTCTTTCCAAAACACACTGCCTCCCCCTAATTCTATCCTTCCTCCTCCCAAGAAATTTGTTTTTGTTTCTGAGGCTGAGTACAGGGATTACACTGAGAACTTTTGTTAAAAATATTTAAGATTTATTTGCTCTCCAAAAAAAAAAATGTGGAAAATATAGAAGAAAATTCTGTAACCCAAAGGGCAATTTATATTATATATACATATATAGTTTCCTTTATAAATCTGAGATCAAGTTGGAGATAGAGTCTTATAATCTATATTTATACACTATGCCCTTTATCAAGCATAGAAAAATCCAGAAGCTAAATTTCCCTCACTTCTTACCAGAAGTAAAACCACACTGCATTCCTGAAGATGGAGCTTTTTTTTTTAACTAGAAATACAACAGTTTTTAAAGAGAGGGAGAAAAATAAAAGTACACAGCCCAGCCAAGAGAAAATAAGGAAGATTTGGTGTCACTATCAGCATCGCCAGCAGTTTGTCCATTTCTTATTTGAAGGGCTTCTCCTCACACCAAGGTTAATTTGTTTTGTTAATATCAACCAAGACAGAGAATATCTGTGTCTTCCCAGGTCTGCCAGAATATTCCTCCTCCTCTGCCCTTAGTGGCAGCATTCCAACTCAGAAGATAGGGAGAAGAGAAATACAAGCATCAGATGAGAAATGCCCACATCATTTCCTTCTTTAAAAAGGTCCCTGGCCTCCCCCGAACTAAAAAGAGAAGCGGTTCATCTCCTTAGACAGCAATGTCAAGGATACATCTTCAGCCTCACAACCCACTGAACCCTCTCTCCCATCTCTAACATGGGATAAACCAGCACAACCATGTCCTAGGTCTTTTGTGTCTCTCTGCCTTTGTACATGTGACCTATCCTTTCTAGAATGTTCTCCTCATCTGGTGAACTCTTATTCATCCTTCAAGACATAACCTAAATGCAAAGAAGTCTGGCTTTCTCCAGATCCCTCAGACAGACCCCTGTGCTCCCTCAGCACTTTGTGAATACTGTATTTAAACAGTCTTCTCCTTGCATTATAAAAATCTTTATCTTTCCCACTAGATGAGATCAAGATCATGTCTTAATTTACCTCTGAATACCCCTGTGATGATGCTAAGTTGCTTCAGTGGTGTCTGACTCTTTGTGACCCCATGGAGCCCACCAGGCTCCTCTGCCCATTGAATTTTCCAGGCAAAAACAGTGGAGTGAGTTGTCATTTCCTTCTCCAGGGAAATCTTCCCAACCCAAGGACTGAACCCACATCTCTTATGTCTTCTGCATTGCCAGGTGGGTTCTTTACCACTAGCACCACCTGGGAAGCCCACCCAAATAACCCCATGAAACCCCCACATACATAGTATACGGTAGGAGTTCAAGAAATGTTTGCTGAATGAATTTAAAAATGCAATCTCATCCCCATGGCCAATACCTGGCATTGACAGCTTGAGCTGGAATTCCTTACCCAGTATCCTCAGCATCTCTCTTGTATGGGTCAAAATGTTACTTTTACTATGTTGAGGTACCTTCTCTCTATACCCAATTTGTTGGGAGTTTTTCTCTTAAATGGATGTTAAATCTTGTCAAGTGCTTTTTCACCATCTATTGAGATGATTATGAATTTTGTTAATATGATGTGTCATGTTGATTCAGTGCAGATGTCAAACCATCTCTGCATCCCTAGAATAAATTCCACTGATCAAGGTGTATAATCCTGTTAATGTATTGTTGAACTAGTTTGCTAATGTTTTGTTGAAGATTTTTGCATCAGAGTTCATCAGGGATATTGGAATTTTCTTTTCTTGCAGTATCTTTGCCTGATTTTGGTATCAGGATAATGCTGGTAACTCTAAATTGAATTTAGAAGTGTTTCCTCCTTTTCTGTTTTTGGAAGAGTTTGAGAAGGATTGGTATTAATTCTTTGAATGTTTGGTAGAATTCAGCAGTGCAGCCAGCTGGTCCAAGACTTTGGTTGGGAGGTTTTGAATTACTGATTCAATGTTCTTATTAGTAGTCAACCTGTTCAGATTTTCTGTTTCTTCACAATTGCATCTTCATAGGTTGTATATTTCCAGGAATGTTCCATTTCTTCTAGGTTGTCAAGCTTGTTGGTGTTATAATTATGCACAATACTCTCCCTTGAACCTTTGTATTTCTGTGGTACCAGTTATAATGTCTCCTCTTTCATTACTGATTTTATTTGTGCCCTCTCTCTCTTTTTCTTGCCCTTAGTGAGTCTAGCTAAAGGTTTGTCAATTCTGTTTATCGTTTCAAAGAGCCGGCTTTTAGTTTCATTGATCTTTTTTATTGTCTTGTTCATCTCTATTTCTTTCATTTCCACTCCATTCTTTATTTCCTTCCTTCTACCGGGAGATGGTGATAGCCAGGGAGGCTTGGCGTGCTGTGATTCATGGGGTTGCAAAGAGTCAGACGCGACTGAGGGACTGAACTGACTGACTAACTTTGGGCTTCATTTGTTCTTTTTCTAGTCCCTTGATGTGAAATGTTAGGTTGTCTGTTTGAAATATTCTTGTTTCAAAGTGTTCCTTGCAATGCTTTCTGGCTTCAACTTTTACTCATGCAGTTTGTTTCCTCCTTTCCCTAGAACATCAACCTTAATGATTTCACTAGTCCAAACAAGATAAAGATACAACACTACAATTAACAGTATCTACTAATAGACACCATGCCATTCTAATAAACAGAACAAGGACTCTAAGAGGTCATTGTTCTCCATTGCACAGATGAGAAAACTGAGGTAAGGTCATTCCACAGTAATGTGAAACCAAGTCAAGGTTTAAACCCAAGTCTGTTTAGCTCTGGAAGCTAGACCATGGGCTTCCTCAGTTAAAAAATTGAGGCCACAGGTGTTTGAAACATCACAGTGAGGAAGGGGCTTGAAGAATCTATCGCTTGTTTGATTTCTGTCCCCTCAGACATCTGAAGGTAATAATCCATGTAATGAGTAAATAATCCCCTTGGAGTCCCAAGTTGCAGGTGCTGACAAATTTCACACACACACACACAAAAATAACAATGGCTTACACAAGAGCTTTATTTCCCTCTGACACAAAAATCCAGAAGCTTGCAGCCCAGGGCTGGTATACCAGCTCTGCTCCACACAGGGATGCTGGCCCTGTCATCTCACTCCTCTCCATCCTTAGGTAGGACTCTTGCTTCCATGGTCCAGGCAGACAGAGGAAGAAAAATGAAGAAGAAGGGGCAAAGGGCACCTACCAGCTGTCTTATTAGGAAAGTTCCCAGAAGCTACTTCATAACATTTCCACTTACAGCTTGCCAGAACATGAATGCATGGCCATATCCAGCTGCAAAGGAAGGCCAGCCAAAGAAAAGGAGAACGAATGTTGGGAAATAACTGGCAACCTCTGTCACAAACAGGACGGTGAGGAAGAGCGGAAGTATGTTCTAGAACTACCTCTGCTCTTACCAGCAGAGGTAACTTTGGACAACAGGAGAAGAAGGAAGGAAAAGGGAATTAACATTGAATGAAAGACTACAATGTGTCTGTTGTGCCACTGGGCTCTGGGGGTCTCACTGGGAACAAGACAGACATAGTCTCTACCCTTGAGGAATTTATGGTTAGCTAGGAGTAAAATTGAAATTCCAGACTAATCCAATAGAGGACACCTGAGTTCAATCCCTGGGTCGGGAAGATCCCCTAGAGAAGTGACAGGCTACCCACTCCAGTACTCTTGTCTGGAGAATCCCATGGACAGAGCAGCCTGGAGGTCTACCGTCCATGGGGTCTCAGAGTCGGACATGACTGAGTGACTAATATTTTCAGGAATAGAATCGAAATTGCAGGCCAGTCCACATAACATTAGTTTCCTAGGGCTTTCATAACAAATAATCATAAACTTGGTGGCTTAAAACAACAAAAGTTTATTCTGTCTCACTTCTGGATGCCAGAAGTCTGAAAGCAAGGTGTCACCTGGATCACATTTCCTCCCAAGTTTCCGGAGGAGACTCCTTCCCTGCCTCTCCCAGCGCTGGGTGGCTCCAGTCACTCCTCAGCCCATGGCTGCAACACCCCAGTCTCTGTCTGTCTTCCCATGGCCTTCTCTTCTGTCGTCTTCTTTTTTGTCTCTTGTAAAGACAGAACATCGGTTTTATAGCTACTCAGGTAATTCAGGATAATCTATCTTGTCTTGAGATCCTTAATTATACCTGAAAAGGCCCTTTTTCTAAATGAGATCACAATGATTGTGAAAATTATTGTCCTAACACCTGGAATTAGGGGTTAGGACATGTGATCCACCATTTAAATCACTATAACTAGTAAACTAATAGACCAAAATCATCATCCATTGTGGTATCAAGGTATCATTCAGCATCATCACTCATCAGTTCCACTGATACTAACTGCAATTAACTATTTCATTGAAACCATTCAAAATAAGCATCACTAAGGTTAACTGCCATAGAGGAAAGGTCCAGAGGCACAAACTCTCAACTCATGTTTGTAAGATCCTTTTTCTAAATAAAGTCATATTCACAGATTCCAGGATGTGGACACATCTTTTCATGATCCATTATTCAACTCACTACACAACTAAAAGCCTGCATGGGATGCGTATCCTTAGCATTCTGAAACTTGGGATTGGTAAGTCTGTTTTATACAAGCATCTGTGCAGTGGCCTGAGTGGTAACCACTATGCTAGACACTCTGAGGGTCAAATGGATGAGTCAGAAAGAATCCAAACCTTCTTTAACAATCTAGTGGAAGGTACCACACAAGACCACAAATGGCCATCCAGAAGCAGAGCTAAGAGAAAGTGGTCCCAACACGGCACTCTGAGGTCACAGGAGGTTAGGTATCTGATTCAAGGATCAAGAAAAGTTTCGTGGAGGAAGATTCAGATTTCAAGAGGCAAGACTGGATCTCAGAATTCTGAGTCCATAAGTCCACTGCTTCCCCCTTGAGGCCCCTGAGACCTTGGCACACAAACCTCACCATTCCTGACTTCACATACCTCTCTCTACATTTCTGCCTGAACCAGACAAAGGGGCCCTATCTGTGAATACAGCCAAAGAGCTGTCCGAAAACAGTACACTGTGCAAATAAATACACTGTCTTGTTCACTAACTGTTCACATTAAATTATGTTTCTAACATTTGCTCTTTGAAACATGGGCATATTGTGCAAATCACCATTATTTACTCATCCGATGGGAAAATTCACTGTCCATCTTATGATTCAAGGAGTTTAAGCAGTGCCTGTTAGGTGTCAGCCTTGTGGAGGAGCATGAAAACACGTAAGACAGAATCCCTGCCTTCGAGAAACAAAGGGGAGCCCAGTGAAGACTGCTTAACAGATCAAACACACTGAATCAGGTAACAGAGTAAAGAAGCATCTTATTAAGAGAGCTTGAATCAGCACACGAGAGGCTCTTTTCCTGGAGACTAGTTCCCCCTTACTCGTCAGCACACTTCCAAACCAGGAAGCACAGTACAAAAGTTCTTTCCTATTAGAGAACAGACTGTTTTTGTTTTTTTTTGCAGCATGCCAAACACTTTTCAGGATTGCTGAAACCCTTTGAATACGCTTAAAAATAAGCCCAGGAAGTAAAACTGAAGAGAATAAACAACTGCAGATCATTGTCTAGCATATCCAACATATTTATTTCATTTTCTTCATGGTTTCATGTAGCAGTTACTCACACTGATTGACTTTTAAAAAAAGAGAGGAAAGAAAACTGGAATAAAGTTGACCCAGATGTGTACAGCGCCTCGCTCTGGGAAAACGCACGCAGGCCGAGAGACTTCACACACTTGAAAGGCAGCTGCGGTGGAGGCTGCATGGGCTGAGGGTTTATGGCTCAGAGTCTTGCACTGCAGCAAGAAGGTCAAGTGAAGGGTAAAATGGCTGAGATGACCTAAGTCTCACTTAAAAATCCCACCATGGATTTAGGACCTTCTTGGGAACAATGGGGTTGGGAGAGGCATGGAGAGGTCCTGGAATCCACCTATCACCACACAGTACCTGAAGACAATTTCACCATACTACTTTTCTTCAAATGCATGCAGATTCTGCTGTCATTAATAAAAATGGTATCTACTAAAAAGTGCCTGAATTGGGGGTATTTTTTTCATATGCACTTACTGAACAGAGAGACACTATAAATGTAATGACCATCATCTCAGTTCAGTGTTCCAGGTAAAAGGAAAAAAAAAAAGGACCTGGACGTCCCTAGTGGTCCAGTGGCTAAGACTTTGCACTCCCAATGCAGCAGTCCCAGGTTTGATCCCTGGTCAGGGAACTAGAATCCCACATGCTGCAACTAAGAGTTTGCATACCACAACTAAAAGATCCCACACGCCGCAACTAAGACCTGGTGTAGCCAAAGACATTAATCAATAAATAAAAAAAGATTTTAAAGGAACCTGAGGAAAAGTATCCATACTAAAGATTTACGGAGGGAGGACAGTGTAATCCCAGGGTGGAAAGCAAGAGGGAATAAGGGAAGTGAGGTACAAAAGGAGATAAAGCAGATACAAAGTGACACATTCACTAGCTACCAAGGTGTCACAAACACAGGAAGCCCAGGTGGCTCAGTGGTAAAGAATTCGTCTGCCAAGGCAGGAGATGCGGGTTTGATCCCCAGGTTGGGAACATCTGCGGAGAAAATGGCAACCCACTTCAGTATTCTTGCCTGGGAAATCCCATGGAGAGAGGAGCGTGGTGGGCTAGAGTCCATAGGGTCACAAAGTCAGACACGATTAAGCACGTGTGCACTCAAGCATTACTGGAGAATGAATGCTTTTTATTATCCTTTCATTCATCTGTATTTTACTTATATAATTAAATAATAAACTTCCTTTTACAAAAGGAAAATGGGTCCTCCTGTAAAAAGATGCTGGGAGTGAAAGGCCTAAACTTGTGAGTCATGAAGAAGGAATCAGCATTTCTGTGTAGGATTTCCAGTTGTGACCTCATTCATTTCTTTGCCTTTCTCCTTCATGTCAACAAAAGGCTTCAGCACCTTATAAGGGAGCCCAACTGAGTGGCAAAAACATGCTTCTGCAGCAAAAAGACTGCAGTAAGTACTACATTTCTGCCAATTCTTGGCTATGTGATCTCAGCAAGTACAGACCTCAGTTTCCTCATCTATAAATTGGGGGTAACAATAAATCTGTCCCATGGAATTGTTCTGAGGAGCCAGTGTCATAGCATTAATCAAAATAGTATAGAAGAAGCGAAGTACTACTTGCGCATTAGGTATCATCTTAAAGTACTAAGGAAGATCAGGAGAGTCTGAGATGCAGGAGAACATAGATTTTTGAATATGGGAGGATTTTTAAATTCATAGTAAGATTAAGGAGCGGTAAGAATATATTTCTTTCTCTTTGCCTTGCTACCAGGATAAAGAGAACTGCCTGACACTTAAGTTCTAGTTACAGGCAAGAATATAACCTGAACTTTGGCAACTCTGCCTACAGCTAAACACAGAAGATACTGTTAGAATTTACCAAGGTTCAAGAGGGAATTCAAAGATTCACAAAATTTTAGAACCAGAGACATTATAGCTTAAAATTTCATATTTTATAGATTTATAGATAAGAAAAGCAAAGTTCAGGCATCTACACGGCAACTTACCCAGGGTCACATATCTGTGGCAGAACTGTCTTTTGTAATCATAAAACAACAATAATCACGAGTGTTTTTAACACTGGCTGTGAGTATCCTAGCTCATTCCTAAGGGTGACTTAGATTGCTGTTTGCTCATAAATACCTACCTTTATATAGTTAGAATGTAGGCACTAAATACTTGACATAGTTGGTTTCATCTCATTATTAAAAGAAGTCTATGAGGGAAGCATCAATGGCCCCTTTTCAGAAAGAGAAACTGAGATTCAAAAAGCTTAAGCAATTTGACTGAGGTTGTACAACAGACCCAACAGTAGGCCACCAAAATCTAAGTTCTTCACCCGTGAAACTCCACATCCAGGGGTCTCCTTAAGTCCCTGTCCAACGTGCTTCTACTGTGCCATGGTCCTGGGTGAGGCCATAGCCACCCTCTATCTAGAACATCCCACACCTGATACGTGACCTGGTTTCCAGCATAAATGAGACCCAAGGCATCTGGAGAGAGCTGCTCATAACCTGATTGATTTAACATATATATATATATATATATATATTTTTTTTTTTTTAATAACTCTTATTTTCTCTTTTCCCAAAATCCAGGCAAGGAAAAGCAGCTACATAATCATTTCTGGGAAGTCATTTTGGTTTCCCCCTGGCTCCCCCAAATTCAATTTTCCCACATTTTCTCTTCTGCTTTTGGCTCTGAATAAAGTAATATTACAATATTCATTTTAGTTTTAATTTGGGAAAATATATGGCTTTTCTTTTGACAAAACAATTTTAAAAATAAAATTTCATATGTAACCAAAAGAGGATTTTCTTTTCTTTGCACATGCCTCAGTGGTGAGCAAAATGGAGAATGTTATTTCAGAACCTTAAAATCAAACTAAAGCACATATGTTCTGTAAAAAAGCACTGTTTGACAAGATCAAGTTACCTCCAGAGAGGGAAGCGATTTCACTAACCATGCATCTCCTGAACATCTGAATCTCCCCTGTGACTCTGGTAGAAAGGTGAGGGTACAAGGGATTAAACCCCACCCAGGTGCATCTGGGTAATTATGCTCCGGACACTCACTAAAGAGCTGCCTGCAACGCTTAACCTTGAGCAGGTACAGGACAGGTTAAGGGAACTGACACAGCTGGATTTGCATTTAAGAGAAATCCATGGAACAGGCCTGAATATTCACAATCTGTGTGTAATTCTTGGAAAGGTCACTCAAGGCATACATAAAATGTCTTCTACCAACACACACACAGAGATCTTGATGGCACATGTGCTCCTGAGGGGAAACCATATGTTTCCAAAATGACCCTGGTTTCCTACAAAAGAAGACACTGAAAGAGTGGTCATTCCTGTAATCAGTGTCAAAGAGGAGGTCTCAGGTTGTCGGAATCTCTATCTATGAGGACAGGCACATGCTCCAACTGAAATGCGCACAGAGGTGGATGAATCTCCATTACCATTTTGTTTTGCTTAGGGACTTAGGAAAAGATCTCAAAGCAAAAACATTTGCTGAGATCTGTTCTTCCTCATACTGTAAGGGTGTTATGTTTTACCCAAGTTTGGCAAATGTATAGGAAAGGACAAGAATCTAGATTATCAAAGTGAAAGTGAAGTTGCTCAGTCATGTCTGACTCTTTGCGACCCCATGGACTATAGCCTACCAGGCTCCTCTGTCCATGGGATTTTCCAGGCAATAGTACTAGAGTGGATTGCCATTTCCTTCTCCAGGGGATCTTCCCAACCCAGGTCTCCCACATTGTAGACAGACGCTTTACCGCTTGAGCCACCAGGGAAAGATTATCAAAGGGCATTTTAAATGGAGGGTCACAGAGTCAGACACTACTTGGCAACTAAGTCTAGCCTAGTCTAAGTGAAAGTCGCTCAGTCATGTTCAACTCTTAGCAACCCCATGGACTATACAACCACGGAATTCTTCAGGCCAGAATACTGCAGTGGGTAGCCTTTCCCTTCTCCAGGGGATCTTCCCAACCCAGGGATCGAACCCAGGTCTCCCACATTGCAGGTAGTTTCTTTACCAGCTGAGCCACCAGGGAAGCCCAAGAATACTAGAATGGTTAGCCTATCCCTTCTCCAGTGGATCTTCCCAACCCAGGAATTGAACCAGGGTCTCCTGCATTGCAGACAGATTCTTCACCAACTGAACTAGCAGGGAAGCCCCCATCTAAGTGAAAACTATACAGTCCATGGAATTCTCCAGGCCAGAATACCGGAGTAGGTAACCATTCCCTTCTCCAGGAGATCTTCCCAACCCAGGGATCAAAGCCAGGTCTCCTGCATTGCATTCTTTACCAGCTGAGCCACCAGGGAAGCCCAACAGTACTGGAGTAGGTAGCCTATACCTTCTCCAGGGAATCTTCCTGATCCAGGAATTGAACCAGGGTCTCCTGCATTGCAGACAGATCCTTTACCAGCTGAGCTACCAGGGAAGCCCGAGTCAGTAACTGTTATAATACTCTCCTATCTGCATAGACCCAGTATTTCAAGTGAATTATTTCATTTTGATCATTAGTAACTTAAATAACAGCAGCTTAATTACTTGGGGGCTTAGGCTATAAATTACAGTGAAATTTTCTCATTTTTCTTGTGAGACTAGTTGGCTATGTCTATATTAATAGTTTCTGAATCTAGTTCCATTTTCTAACTTTAAATTACACTCTCATCTTCACCTTTTTCTCCCCAGGTACAATTGAGGCCAAGTCAGAATGTCAACAGAATGAATTTTTCCATGATGGTGGGAGTCCATTATCACATATGCTTTGCTGTGCTGTGCCGTGTCATGCCAAGTCACTTCAGTCATGTCTAGCTCTTTGAGACCCTATGGACTGTAGCCCACCAGGTTTCTCTGTCCATGATCTAATTAACAAATCATGAATAGACATCTCATGACAGCTTTTTCCATCTTCATCTTGATTAATATGCCCATATTTTATTGTTTTTAGATCTATATTGCCTTCTATACTCTAGATATCAATAAATGTAAGATTGTATACACTTTCTTGTTTTACCATTTGTGTTAGAGTAATTTATAAAATATGAAATATTCATGACACCAAGAGCTTTACACTTCCCAACCCTACAACTATTCTCATTACCCATTCATTTAGAAATATGCTGTCGTCTTTTGGAGCTCCTTGAAATCATGAAATATTTTTAAATTCACCTATCATTTACTGTTGTTTGGCTCTAATACAGTATTAGAATTTTTTCACCTTTATGATCCATACTTCCCCATAATGTCACATACATCTATTAAGAAAACTGAAAATATAGAAAGGCCTGAAGAATATTAAAACAACTCATAATTCTACCATCTCATTTTAAAATCTTAGTATCCTTGTGCATTAAAGTCTGTAGTGAGGCGGGGCATTTGGGGGGATAAAAGGTTTTTAATGAAAAACATATAATTTAGAAAATACCTTTAAATCCCTAAGTATGCATTTAAAACCAACAAATAGTTTTTTTTCCATATTACTTAGAGAATCTAGCAGCTAGGAATGGCCAGACTGCCACATCCTTGGAGCCCAGAAGGTTAAGGCTTTGCTGGCCATGAAGAGCTCTGGGAGGCTCCTGACCTGCACTCTGCTCTTCTCTGCACTACAGTGAACTCCCCTCCATTACTCCCTTGCCTTTGAAGAAAGTGACTGAGTGGGTGATGTAAGATAGAGCCCAGTGAGCACTCTCAGCAGTAGGAAAGCTAAGGAGCTACAACCACCAGGAGCTAAGACACCATAGACTAGGCATGAGACCCCACCAGCTGCCCCAAAGAGTAGGTTAAAGCTGTATCTTAGTTTACTCAGTCTGCCCAAGCAAAGTACCTTAGACTGGGGAGCATCAAAACAACAAAAACATATTTTCTCACACTGCTGGAAGCTTAAAAGGCCCAGATCAGGGTGTGATTAGGGTTGGTTTCTTTGAGGTCCGTCTCCTTAGCCGGCAGACAGCCATCTTTTCCCTGTATCTTCACTTGGTCCTTTCTCTGTGCAGATCTGTGTCTCAGTCTCCTCTTCTTACAAGGACACCAGTCACACTGGAATGGGACTCTCTCGAGCGACCTCGTTTTAGTTTCTTCATTAAAGGCCCTATTCCCAAATACAGCCATATTCTGAGGCAAAGTGGGTTAGGACTTCAAAATATGAATTTTGAAAGGGGACACAATTCAGCCCATAACAGGTTGGTTTAAGTGTGCTATTATTCTGGTTGAATTTTGAGACTTGGGATTAAATGAACTGAAAGGTCCAAACCAAGCTGGCAAAGGAAAAATAACCCAGCTCTGAGAGGAACAGGGCTACCTTGTGTTCATTTTGAAATCTTAGATACTGAGGAAGAGGCTATGGGACTGTGAGTCAAGGTCATGACTATTTCTAATACTGCCACTATCTGGCTGTGAGACTAGGTTAAGTCCCCTTATTTCTTTCTTTTTCTTTTTCTTTTTTTTATTTTTATTTTTTTTCCCCTTATTTCTTAAGGCCTCAGTTTCCTCCTCTACAACAGGTGGCCACAGTGTCAGTTTGGGAACACATGTAAGAATTAAAGATTTTAAAATTAAAAAAATTAATTAATTAATTAATTAAAAAAAATAAAATAAACTGAATGACAGGTGATCTCTAAATTCTCTATGAAGCGCATAAATCAAGAAAAACACACAGCACTCTTCCTGGCTACATCAACCATTCTTAAGACCCTGCTTGAATGCAGCTTCCTTCATAAAACCTTTCCTAAGAAGATTAGGTCTCTCCCTCTATGGTTTGCTTTCACCTCTCTTACTGAACATTTGTCATTCTCCCTGGCCTCACTAGTATTTCATTTCTTACAACTATCTATACAAAATAGTTGCATAGACTTTCAAGTACAAAAGACAACTACAGTATCTTGCTTCTTATAATACAGAAAATGGGAAAACACACATGTGCCTGCACAGTGGTGCAAAAATTCAGGGAGGTTAAACCAGAAACTAATGAGACTGATTGCCTAGGTGAGGTGGTGAGTAGATATGAAGTGGATGTGATGGGAAGGTGGGAGTGGAGTATAAGCAGGGTTAGGAGGGACTTGTTTTTGATTTTCCTGTATAATTCTGACTCTTAAACCATATTCATGATTCACATATAAACAAACACATAAGTAAGTAAATAAAATCAATAAGGATGGATAAATATAAACCCAAAGCAGAATGCAAACTAACAAATGAAACCACTTCAAATTCAAATAAATGACTTCACCAAGAGGGAGATAAGAAAGTGGGCATCCCAACTCCAATTTCAACCAAAGAAAATACACTTTTACCTGGATCTGAACTGGACCTATGAAGATTTAATGATGAAAAGGGGCGACAGTGCATTTAAAAAAAAAAAAAGTTAACTAACCACTGATTGAGTTCATTTACTTCATAGTTGATATGACAGAAATTTTTAGATTTCTACTCACTATCCAGTTACCCTTTTCCCCTTTTATAACAGAACCTTGATTTCATTGGAAGAAGCATTGGGATTATCTAAGGATGTCTTGCTAGCTTCCCTTGCAGCTAGCTGGGGGCAGTCACGTGACACAGGTTTAGTCAATGAGATTAACTTGGACATAACTGGGGTGGGGGCAGCAGAGGTTCTGAGCAAGTTTCAAAGGAGGCTGCTTTAGCTGGTGCCTGTCCCCTCCTTGCCATCGAGAACATGAACATGAGGCAGAGGGTAGATCTGCTACCATATGACCACAAAATGATGAGCAGATGCTAAGGATAACTGAGGGAAAGAGAAAACATGTCTGGGCCCCAGAAGACACCGTGGGATGGAAATGTCAGTTCTCTACTGCCCAGCTCACCTTTTCATTACATGAGAAAATTCAGCAAGGTATTTCTCCACAACATTTTAAGCCAGTGTTTTTCAGGTCTCTGTCACACAGCTGAATGAAGACTCTGGCCTGGCTGATACTAGTGACAGAGCCAGATTTAGACTCCACACCTCGTAACTACCAGCTCAGGGTATTTTCAACCACATGTGCCACTTACAAGTAATCCCTAAGCTCCTGTTACATCTCCAGCACTGCACAGATTCAGCCCTCCTATTTATCCAAAAAACAAAAGTCTCTATTATAGCATGCTCAAGTCCGATTAAGCGGGGGTTGGAAAGTTTCCCTGGTTGCTATTGATTCCATTAATTCATATGAAACTCTCTGAATTACTTTTAAAACTGTGCATATAACAACTCTTCTTTCTTTTCCTTTTAACTAGGTAATAGACAGGATTTTTTTAAGCTAAGGATAAGCTCTTTTCTTATTCTTACAGACTCAGACTGACTAAATTTAGGAAACTTAAAATCTAAACCTTGAAAGTATCACTTGAATATACAATGGTTTGGATGTTTTGGTAGTATCACACTATAAAGAAGTCTTTTCTTTTCCCAGTTTCACACTCACCTTGCCCCTCTGTACTTTACCTCAGTGTTTAGAATACCACGTTGCTATTCTTCATTATGTATCTGCCTTCCTCATTAGATTGTTAGCTTTTTCCACTGTCCAGCACAACCTCCACCTCATGAGAGCTGCTTTCATTAATAAATGGATGGAAAGAAGAATGAATTATTCTGGACCTCAGAGAAGGAAAATAACTAATTTTATTGCATTTTGCCTTACTACACTTTATAGACATTGCATTTTTTTCATATTGAATGGTCTTCAACAACCCAGTGTCAAGCAAGTCTATCGTAATCATTTTTTCAATAGCATTTTATTAATTCATGTTTCTGTGTAATATTTTGGTAATTCTAAGCATATTTCAAATTTTTCATTATTATTATATTCATTATGGTGATCTGTGATCAGTGACTACTACAACTCACTGAAACTCAGAGGATAGCATTTTTTAGAAATAAAATATTTAATTAGGTATATAGTAGTAAGTGCATAATTAATTAATTAAGTGTATAATTAGTATATATACTTTTTGATAATAATGCTGCTGCTGCTGCTAAGTCATCACGTCCAACTCTTAGCAACCCCATGGACTGCAGCCCACCAGGCTCCTCTGTCCCTGGGATTCTCCAGGCAAGAACACTGGAGTGGGTTGCCATTTCCTTCTCCACTATTGCACACTAAACAGACTACAGTATAATGTAAACATAACTTTTATATGCACTGGGAAACCAAAAAAATTCACTTGACTCATTTCATTGCAATGTTTGCTTTATTGTGGTGGTCTGAAACCAAACCAACAATATCTTCAAGGTTATGCTTGTAACTAGTAAGCTTAATTGTGTGCCTTTCAGGAAAAAAAAATTGATAAATTTTATTTAAAAATTAAGAGAGTGTATTTGGAAGCTTTTTTGGAATTAGGAAATTCACTTGGTATCAGATTCTGTTTACTACTTAAGATAAAGTTTTCTCACTGAAATATTAAAAGAGATTATTTTAGTATCTGAAAAGTGGGATTCATTTTTGCTGAGTCCATTTGCCTAGCTAGAAACCCCCAAATACATCAAGGAGTGCCACAGGCCCTTAAGCATACAGGCATTATATTCCTTTATCACAGCTACTGACCTAGTAAAGAAGTAAACTAGGAGTCAAAAAGAGCCAACCAACAACACCCGAGGCCAAAGGTAGAGATGCAGTGTCACAGTTCTGTAAACCTGTAGGTGATCAGCTGTTGGTTCAGAATCCTTGTTGACCGTCATAGAGCCATGGGTAAGTAATTCACACATCAGCTATGAATCAGGACCACTCCCCAAATTCTCATTCACCAAATCAGTCTTCTAATCACCAACACTCATTCAACACTCAAGGTTACTAGCTTACTGCAGGCCAAGAGCTGTGCTGGGTCCCAGGAGACAGAGAAGTCATAATCCATGGGGTGCCTGTTCTGGCTCTGTCCCTTCCTATCTGTATGATCCTGCATGTTGTGTAACCCCACTGTACCTCAGCATTCTCATCTGTAAAATGGGGGTAATAATACTAATACTATCTCATAGAGTTGCTGTAAGGATGAAATGAGTTCCTGTTTACAATGTGTATTGGCACACAGAGAGACAGTTTGAAGTGTTAGTTATTATCAATAGTGAATAAATGAAGAGATGATAATGTGAGTAAATATTCATAATATATTTAAATTTTAAAATGATATTTCAAAACAGATATATACAGTACGATGTCAAATTAATATATAATGTGTATGAAGATAAAATACTCTGCTAGAAGATAAAAATATTAATAGTGGTTTCCTCTTACATGTGGAATTACAGGTTGCTTTGTTTTGTATCTTTTTTCTCTATAGTTTTCTATATAACTTTTACCATAAGAGAAGCAATGGTTTCATTCATTTTATTATTTTTTAATATAAAACAATGCTTTAAAAAAAAAATTTTTGGCCACAGCCTATATTATGTGGGACCTTAGTTCCCCATTCAGGGATTGAACCCATGTCCCCTGAATTGGAAGTGGCGGGGTGGGGGGGGGGGGGGCAGTTCTTAACCACTAGATTGCCAGGGAAGACCATTTCATTCATTTTAATAACACAGGCCTCAGTTTCCTGATCCCTGGGATGGAGGCAGGCAGCTCAGCTCTCACCATCCACTGCTTCACACTCTGATACATGGTTATCAGATGCTCAGCCAAAGAAAACGATGTCACTTGCAGTTACTTTCCCTTTCCATAACGGTGAGAATGGCTTCCTGAAATATCTCTCTTCAAACCAAATCAGAGTCAGTGGTAAGCATGGAAATGAGTGTAAAGAGTAAACAACTTTGTCTTACAAAGTTAATTTCAGCACCACCAGTCTCACTAAATCCTAAATCCCTCGATACTTCTCCTAGCCCTGGATTATGTGGTGACAGATGGACAATTTCTTTAGAGAAAAAACGAAAAAACTACCATATGGTGTCCATTCTGCTATTTAAATGATTTCCCCTTCTCTAATTTGAGAAGTTTCTCCATCCCTTCACCTGGTTTGATATTTAAAACCAAGAGTGACCATTTACGGTTTTAGCAATTTTACAGCAGTACCAAATATTCTGTAAAGTCTTACATGGAAATTAGAAGAATTTTCTAAAACCCAAGTCAGCAGAAGGTATCTATTCAGAGAACAAAGAACATTGCTTTTCCAACTCTTGAAGTTAAATTCACTCTTAGACTCCAGTCATCCAAACACATTTCCATGAATGCTCTTCAGAGCTGAGCACTACATCTGTGACAGCAAGACCATGCATCGTTCGTTGTTGCAAAGAGGCTTGGGTGAAGGCTCTGAACAAGGTGGAGTGATGTCAGGCACCATGGGTAAGATGCTCAACCCTTCTGGGTCTCAGTTGCCTCATCTATAGACAAGTAGATGAACATCACCTTGGAAGAACACTGCCAAAGCACGTGTGATAGCACCTTGTAAAATGTATCATACTCCATGAACGTGCAAATTCAGGAGGCAAAAAGAGGCAAAAATGTTAAAGGCACAAAAGGAAACAAAAGGCAAATACTTCCAGTGCATGCATGTACCTGGTAAGGCTGCAGTAACAGCCCTGGGTTTGTGGTCCAGGACTCTGCTAGGCATCTGAGCACCATACACCCGTGCCTGTGTGTGCAGCTGCCATCAATCACATCCCAAAAAACTTCTCAATGTGGATCTTGTGGGGAAACTCAATGAGCCAGAAGCAAGAGAGACTGATTAGAGAGGCAAAATAAACACAGTATTCTCAGGCCCTTGGAGGCCAGTGGCTCCACGCCCCAGATCTGTACCCTCCAACCTGCAGGCGGGAAGTGTGCTGGGGCGGGGGAACTGGTCGCCTGTGACTGAGCGCTCTGCCTCTCCTGGTGCTTCTCCGTGGGTGGCGGGGGTACTTTATGTACCGTCTCCATAGAGAAGCACAAACTTGCCAGGAGATTTATGAACTTCATTTCCCCATCACAGGACAGGGAGATATTTCTGTCCTGTGTTAGGGTGGGCACATCATAAAGTCACAGACGTTAAGCAGGGAGACCAGGATGGGCTAAAGCCAAGGAGCAAGACTGCTCTGGGAAGCCTTCCTTGACCTCCCAGCTGGGGAAATCCTTCTCTTTATTGAGGATCAGGCCTCAGCGCTCACCTCTCAGGAACCTGCTGTGTCCTCTTTCTTTCCTCCTTCCTTCTCCTCCTCCCACCTTTCTCCTTTTCTTTTTCCCCTCTTGCACTTTTTCCCTCTCTCTCCTTCTCCCATTCATGCCAGGCCCCTTCTCGCCTTCCCTCCTCTCCCACCCCTCCTGTCTTATCTCTCCTTCCTACTCTCTCCTTCCTTCTCCCCTCTTTCTCTATTCCCCTCCTTTTTCTAATAATTCTTTATTAAATACTTACCATCTTAGCACCAGGTAACAGACTTGGCATACTTTTATTGTAGCAAATGGCTTCTTATTGCTTTATTCTTTCCTTTTTAAAATTCTTTCAACAAAAATTGACTGCGGCTGGTGACTGCAGTCATGCAATCAAAAGATGCTTGCCTCTTGAAAGAAAAGTTATGACCAACCTAGACAGCATATTAAAAAGCAGAGACATGACTTTGCCAACAAAGGTCCATCTAGTCAAAGCTATGGTTTTTCCAGTAGTCATGTATGGATGTGAGAGTTGGAGTATAAAGAAAGCTGAGTGCTGAAGAATTGATGCTTTTGAACTGTGGTGTTGGAGAAGACTCTTGAGAGTCCCTTGAACTGCAAGGAGATCCAACCAGTCCATCCTAAAGGAAATCAGTCTTGAGTATTCATTGGAAGGACTAATGCTGAAGCTGAAACTCCAATCCTTTGGCTACCTGATGCAAAGGACTGACTCATTTGAAAAGATCCTGATGCTGGGAAAGATTGAAGGCAGGAGGAGAAGGGGATGAAGAGGATAAGATAGTTGGATGGCATCACTGACTCAATGGACATGAGTTTGAGTAAACTCAGGGAGTCAGTGATGGACAGGGAGGCCTAGCGTGCCGCAGTCTGTGGGGTCGCAAAGGGTTGGACATGACTGAGCAACTGAACTGAACTGAACTGATTGTGGTGCCAGGTACCCAACAGAAAAACTACTGATTTCAATTCAGAAAATATTTTGAGAACTAGGGATAGAGTGGATAAGATGGATCCTTTGCCCCAAAGGAGCTCCCAGGTTATGGGAGACCCACATGTCAACAGGAGACAAATGCTGTCTTATTTATAAGGCAGAGATGGCCAGGTGTCCAAGAATTGTGAGTCCCTTTCACGATGCAGAGTTATTGACAGGAAGTGGCCAAGAAAGATCTACAAGTTTTGTCCCCTAGCCCCGCACCAGTCGTCTAAATGCGCTAAGGTAATGAAGTGAGCTCTGGCCCAAAACACCCTCCTTGTAACCCTTCACATTCTCCCTCTCCTGTCTGCTGGCTGGAGATTGGTGATGTGTTAATATAATTGTGGAAGCCACAAATTGAGGATGGCAGAACCTCCATCAACCCTAGGTCCTTGAATGACTATGTGGAGCAGTCTCCCTATCCACTACAAATAGTCATATTTTGGTTATATGAAGCCACTGAATTTTTAAGGATTCAGTTAGGACAGCTAGTACTAGCTGAACTAATGCAATGTGACAGTTTATTTAACAAATATTTATTAATATTACATTAACATATTAATATATATCATTTTATATATTACATTCCTCAGATTATTCTAGGGATATATCAGTGAACAAGAGAAATAAAGATCTGTGCCCTCCTGGATCTGACATTGTATTGGGTACCAAGCGTAATGGTAAGTGCTCAAAAAAACGTTTATTTAAGGTATAGCTCCAAGACTCACTGAGTTCATATATTAGAAGAGAGTGGGAGAACTGAGAAACAAGTAAACAAACCTCCAAAATAATTTAAAATAGCAAATGACTTAACAACCTAGGGGGCTTCCCAGCTGGCGCCAGTAGAAAAGAATCCGCCTCCCAGTGCAGGAAATGTAAGAGACATGGGTTTGATCCCTAGGCAGGTAAGATCCCCTATAGGAGGGCATGGCAACCCATTCCAGTGTTCTTGCCTGGAGAATCCCAGGATATAGAAGCCTGGTGCGCTACAGTCCGTAGTGTTGCAAAGAGTTAGATACCACTGAAACAACTCAGCACTAACAGTCTAGAATAAGAACACTTTCAGAAAGTAGCTGAATCTCACCAAGTAGAAAAGCCTCTCTCCCTCTTTGTGCATTCAATACAAACCCTGCCCTCTGCCCCCCAACCCCAGGTAGGGAGTTATTTTCTGATAGGGACTGGCTTATTTGTCTGGATATTCCCAAGACAGGGCACAATGTCAAGCATTTCATAAGCAGTCAATAAATGTTGACTAATACATGGTTTTCTGAGTTTAGCTAGGAACTCAGCTAAACAATCCATTTGCCCATGCAGGAGATGCAGGTTAGATCCCTGAGTTGGGAAGATCCCCTGGAGAAGGAAATGGCAACCCACTCACTCTTCTTGCCTGGAAAATTCCATGGACAGAGGAGCTTGGCAAGCTACAGTTCGTGGGGTCACAAAGAGTCAGACAGGACTTAGCAACTAAACAACAAAACATTGTTTTATTCTTTAAAACGTATATATGCTAGGCATATGGTTTATTCTTTTATTTTATCAAAGGATATTTTATATTCTAAAAACAGCACAAAATTAACTTTAAAATATAAGAACTACAGACTTGCCAGAGAGACTAGTTCTATCCTGGGGATGGGTTAACTAGCATCATAGATGGGTAGATAAAAGGGTCAAAGGGCAGTAACAACAGCAAGTGCAGACAAAGGTAAAAGCCTGAGAGCTGAAGTAGTCAGGAAAATTTTACTGAAAATACCGTTAATAATAACAGCATGCTTTTTTTATGACTTTGTAGAACTTAACAAAGCATTCCCACACCTATTACGTCATTTGACACATATAATAGCTCTCTGGGGTAGCTATTATTAACCTTCAAGAGATGAAGGAATTTACCCAGGCTCAACGGCTATTAATTAATAGAAAGTCAGAATTCGAACTCCGGTCCTTTTATTTGGCATCTTGGAATAAGGTTCCAGGTAAAGTGGGAATGTGCAAGGCATATTTAAGAAGCTTTACAGACAGCAGCTTCCATGGAGCAGAGGGTTAAATGTCACATACCACTCAACATTTCCTGTGACTGGCTCACCCCTGCTTATAAGAAATTTCAAGTTGTCTCATAAAAGAATCAGGGACTAGTCAGTTTCCCCCCAGCATTCTGCCAGTGAGTTCCAGTGCTTTGCCAACATCACCATCTTACCCTGATTTCATTACTAGGAAACAGAAACCAGTTCCTTGATTAGATGAGGAAGGATCACGCCAGTGATTTTTTAGTCAACTTAAAACGAAGAGGAAGAAAAAAGAAGCATTCTTAAGGGTTGAGGAAGGCATTCAGAGTAAAAGAGGAACCAGTATATATTGGAGCAGGTTTCAGATAGCATAGCGTTGAAGTTACTGAACATAAACCAGCGTTGGAGGGCTCCTGCTCACATTCCCAGAAATGCCGCCACAATTCAAGCAAAGCTCAGCTGATTCAGGTGCTAAAGAAGTTTTAAAATTCTACCTGCTATCAAAACAACTTTAGAAAGTGCACATGTGTTATTTACTCGTATGTTTCTTTGATAATATGGTAGAATTATTGAATGAAAAGGACATAATATGAAACCTGTTTAATAATGGGATTGGCTGCTTTGGTTAGAGAGGAAGCATACTGTGAATGAAGGATCAAGGATTTAACCAATCTAGAACACTGTGGATGGAAGCAAGCATCATGCACGAGGTTGGATGTCATGACCCCTAAGTCCCTCTAGAGACCCTGTGATCACCTGTGCTGAACAGAGGCCATCTTGGACCCAGTCATGGCTCTAATTTCATAGAGGCCATCTCCATGACATCCCTGGGTGTCATTTTCTGAGCAGAAATCACACCCAGTCTCAAAGAAAATAAGAGAAGATAAATAGAAGGAAAATCATGATGAACCTAGACTCAAGATGAAAAGAAAAAATTTCTAAAAATTCCCAACTATGTTCGAAAGAAAAAGTCGATTTCATAGCTAAGTCTTCAGAGCCAATGATTCCTTCTTTCTGAGCCTCGATCCCTTATGGCAAAATGAGAGTGGGAAGAGACTGACAAAGTACCTCATAATTTTCTATCAGCTGAGTCTGTGACTCAGTGACTTCAGAAAGAAACTAATAGTACATTGAGATGAGTGGTCATCAGTTCTTGGTTGTTACATTTTATACAGGGGAACCACAGAATCTTAGTTTGACTCCATCTGTCCCAACTCTAAACTCCAACTTGGTAAATATGGATGGTCCTCTTTCTAAGGTCTAATCATCTTTTTAATGGGACCAAGATACAGGGCTTATTTGTACGTGGTGGATGTTAGCCTTTACTCACAGGGTCAAGTCCAAAAATGTAGCCAACTTAAAGACAAAATTATACCCACTACCTAACCAGAGACAATGAAGAAGAATGTGGAGAACTATTATGTACATTTCTAAATCTGAGTAATAAGACCTATGTTCAAAGAACACGAACCTATGACAAGAAAGCAACACTCTGTTCATTCTGTCCAAGGATCTCCATCAGCCACCTACCATGCTATTGGTTGGTTGCCATCTCTACCTCGAGGAATTATAAGATTTTTTCTAAAATGTGGTATAATTTTCCCTCAAACTCTCATCAAATCACATGCTTATATAAAAACTCTTATAATCATGCTATAAGAGTTTATTAATGTTATATGTACTTCAAATACTTATTTTTTAAAGGTAGTCAAAGCTAGCTTAAATTACATGACCTAAAAATCTCGTATAATTCATGTCCAAAAATCTTCTGGACCAAGGGAAAACAAGTACTGTAGGATTTCCCACACTCCCGTCAAGGATTTGAAGGACCTTAGTCTATTTGACAAAATAAAGAAAATATGTTTAAGATGTAATGCGCTTGCCAGAGAAAGGGTTTTGACCTTCTGGCCAAACAGATTCCAACCTAATGGCCAACTCAAATGAAAACCAGCTTTTATTCCACAATTTGCACAATATTTGTAACTACCATTTCCGTCTTCCCCACTTTGCCAACTCACTAATCCGTTGCCCTGAAGGAGGGATTATGCACAGGGCAGTGGCAGTGGTTTCTGTGTGTAAACAATGAAGAATCAGATCCTCTTTGCTCCTCCTGCCTCTTTTTTTTTTTAAACCCAGCTAGCCCAGAAATCTCCCCTGTGCTAAAGAATCCCAAGAATAAGCACAATAAGAATAAACACCACACATTTAATTGTACAAACATAAGATGTGTGTGATGTGTGCAGGGGGTGAGAGGTTATATGTAAATGAATGAATGAATGAATGAATGAATGAGAATGGTTACTGCAGAGAGCAACATACTGGCCATTTACCAATACCATCAAAGTGCTTTCTCTTGTAAACTTTTAGAACACGCAGTCGACCCACTTGCATAGCACTACCAGAGGTTACTAATACTTTGGATTTTATTAATTGAAAGAAAAGATTGCTATTTCTCTTATTTCCTAGAAACACTGAAGCCTATAAATCTAAAGAAGAAGGGGAGTCCCTGCCTAGTCAGTAAACAAAACAAAGACACATACACGCAAAACCCAAAACACTTTTATGTAGATGTCAAAGAGATATATTTGAAATAAAAAAGCCAAAAATCAGCTTCCTTTCACCTGACATAGAAGCTGTCAGAAACAAGTGAATAATTATCTTCAAGGCCAAATTTAATGCATACTTCTTCCCTCTCTCAGCCCCACCTTTATGTGTACCCTCCTAGAAATTAGATTTTTCTGTGCCTCCTCCTCCTCTCGCCACACCGTGGAAGCAGAACTTGAGAAATCGGGACCTGATCTGGGAACAGCATGCCTCTGACATCACTTTGGTAGCAGGAAGTACCGCAGAAGTCTGAGGTTTCACACCTCACTGCCCTCTCAATACAAAATCCTCCCAGCAACACTGTGCCCAGAAGATGTTTACTGCCTTAACACACAGTCAACCGCCCCTTAAAGAAACGCCCCTCCCACATACACCGTGACCACCACTGTTAAGCCAGGGAAACCGTACCCTCTGTGGCTGACGCCTTTAAAATGAATCCATTTTGAAATGTGCTATCCTGCTTTTTGCTTTCTTCTTCCATTTGGTCCTTGGCAAAGGCAAGTGATGAACCCAAACACAGTGGTTTCATAGCACCTGGGCAGGAGAGAGGGCCTGTGCCTTTGGGCAGCCAAGCTTGCCACAAAGCTAGTCTTTGTGACAGCAGCTCATAGTCTCTCCTGTCACCCCCCACCCTCACCCCCCAGCTCTCTTCCTGGTTCTGTTTCTAGGAATCTCAGCTAGGGGTGGCGGGGGCGGGGTGCCTCTCAAATCCCACTCTCTCCATCCTACAGTTGAGAAACCAAAAGTTTAGAGAACTCTGGCAACTTTTCCAAGTTCATGGGGCTCATTAGTGGTGGCAGAGCTGGGCCAAACCCAGGACTGCTGGTTCGAGTCCAATACAGACTTGCACAAGCATGGGTTTTACAGTAAGAAAAAGAATGCGGGGTTTCAGGCTTAGAGTCACTGCTTGGTGACCTTGGGGAAATAACATTTCCTCAACCATGCCTTCTCAGGCTTTCTTATCTGTGAAATAGACAATAAACATAGCTATAGCTCACAGGTAGATCTTCATCTCTGATATTATACTTAGAGGTGCTCATAGGAATATAAACTGTTATGGCTCTTGACAAACCATTCTTCATAAACCACAGTCGATTTATTTCTTGTGTTTAAAGACGCTTAGGCCTCTGGGTCAGATGGATTTTTCCTCATCTTTTCAGACTCAACTTGCTGTCATCTTCTCCAGAGCCTCCTCTGTCCTCCCAGATGTAGTGAGGGATGAAGCTCTCCCCTGCATACATTCATCTTTGCCCTGAATCCTCATGATTCTTTGTACTTCTTCACCCATTAGGCTCTGGGAGTCTCAAGAAAATGGACCATGTCTTAATCATCTTTGCATCTTTAGCACCTAGCACAATTCTCGGCCCATTAAAAAGTAAAATCATTTATTATTTTTAAAATAATAAAAAGAAAAAACCACTAACGGCAAAGTGACTTAAACTAAAGGTAACGGTATCTTTTTTCTTTGACTTGCAAATTCTGAAATGAAAGTCGTAGGCAACCTGCAAGTCTTCCTATGAGGTGTTTTTCAGGTAAGCCACATCCACGAGCTCAGTGCCACCACCACCCTCCACTCACTTCATTTGTAATAATTTTTCCAAAGTATCTTTATATGTATCACTCTTTGACAGTCTCTGAGGTATTTCTAACTCACCACACACAAAAAAGCTTTTTATGTTGCTATTTTTAACAGGGCCCTCATGATGCAGAGATGGAAATGTTTATGTTATAAATCAAACACAGAACTTTTTCCCAAACTGGACCCTGTGACTGCTGCAAATCTGCAGAACATTGAGAGAATGAGCGTTTGGTGGGGCTGATTACCAGGAAGCAGTGGGCTACAAGATACTTGTGGTGAACCCATAATGTGTCCTAGACAACTGTTCCCAAGGGCCATGATGAATACCAAGCAGAAAATGCAGTTTTAAAATATTATCAGTCATGGTGTTAAAAATAATAACATTAATATAAGCTATCATCATTTCTGAGCTCTTTACTATATACTGTATCTCTTGGGGTAAATGCATGTTTGTATTTGGAACAGTTCTAGAGAAATATAATATTCTGCTGTCTCTATGGAAGATAGAGTCATCAGCTAAGGTCCAGACTTGTTATTCCCAAGTAGGCCATTCTGCCTCTCACTTTTGGGTCTTTATGAATGATTCCCTCTGCCTGGAATTCCTCCATCACTATCCTCATCTTCCATCTTCCTGCCATTGTTTCTTCTTTTAGCTAACTCTTCCTCATTACCTCTGGGAAATCTTCCAGCATCTCCTAACCAGAATAAAGTACTTTCTCCTGTGATTTATAATAAATGAAAAATGACCTTGGGTTGATTTCCTCTTCATGAGAATCTCCCTTTGGACTGTGAGCACGCTGAGGGCAGGAAATTTACCTTTTTCATCTTAATTCCCATCTATCATGGAATTTTATACCTATTACTTCTAGCACAGAGTAAGTATAAAATAAATGTTAAATGAATGAGTAGACTGAATAAAAATTTCCCTTTAAGTAGTAAGACAATTTGGCAAATTAATAATAAGATGAAGGAATTGGTGAACAAGACAAGACAGGTGACATCTTCCTATTTCTGTAAGATACTCTGAGCTGTCCAAAGCAAAGGAGCTTGAGAAGTATGCATAGCTTTTATTATTTGCTTGGTATGTACATTAAATAGTGCCTAAATTTTACAGTTTAATGGGCCAGCTAGAGACCATGTAATCTCCCTGAATTCTTTCCCTAAAATGAAACTTCCTTAAGTAGGTCATGACAGGGAGATTTATCCCAGTGGTCAGGTCCTGTTGCAGAGAGGGCAACTATAAAATGTCCTTTTCTGGATGTGGTAAGCCAGGGTGGCTTGAGATGGTCTGGAAAAACATCATCTACACACCAATCCTCTAGAATCTCAAACATGACTACACTTTCACGTGGTTTATTAGTGTCCTCCACAGATCTCAAAGTATTTTAAAATGGTACTACACTTACCCTAGAAGAGAAAAGCAAAAATCTTCCCTTGCTGGTAGCTTCATTCATACACAAGCAGAGCACTACTGGTATACTCCCATATCAGAACATTTACTTTAAAATCAAAACAGATTAAAGACTTAAACATAAGACTTGGAATTATAAAACATTTAGAAGAGAACATAGGTAGTATGCTCTTAAACATCAGTCTTAGCAATAATTTTTTGGATATGTGTTTGCAGGCAAGGAAAACAAAAATAAACAGATGGAACTATATCAAACAAGAAAATTCTTGCCCAGAAAAAGAACTTATAAACAAAATGAAAAAGTCATCTATTGAATGGGAAAAGATTTGCAAATGGTATATCCAACAAAAGGTTAATATCTAAAATAAACAAAGATAACAAGTCAACATCCAAAAAAGGAAACCTAATTGAAAAATAGGCAGATGATCTGAAGAGACATTTTTCCAAAAAGACACACAGACGGCCAACAGGCACACGAAAGATGTTTGACGTCACTAGTCACCAGGGAACTGCAAACCAAAACCACAGTGGGATATCACCTCACACTTGTCAGAATGGCTATTATCAAAAAGACAACAAATAATAAGTGTTGGCAAGGATTTGGGGGAAAGGTACCCTCATGCACTGTTGATGGGAATGTAAACTGGTGTGGTCACTATGGAAAACAGTATAAAGATTCCTCAAAAACTTAAAAATAGAACTACCATATGATCCAGCAATTCCATTCCTGGGTATTCATTCAAAAATAATAAAAACACTATTTTGAAAAGATATAGGCACCCCTATGTTCACCGCATTATTATTTTCAACAGCTAAAATATGGAAGCAAAGTGCCTAAGTGTGTGTGTGTGTGTGTGTGTGTGTGTGTGTGTGTGTACAGTGGAATATTACTTAGTCATAAAAAAGAATGAAATTTTACCATTTGTAATAACATGGATGAACCTAGAGGGCATTATGTTAAATGAAATAAATCAGACAGAGAAAGACAAATACCATATGATTTCACTTATATGCGGAATCTAAAAAGCAAAACAAATGAAGAAACATAACTAAACAGAAACAGAGTCTAGATACACAGAACAGGTGGCTGCCAGATGGGAGGTGGGTGAGGGAAGGAGAGAAATAGGTGAGCGAGATGAAGAGGTATAAACCTCCAGTTATAAAATAAATAAGTCATGGGTATGAAATGTACTATGAGGAAGATAGTCAATAATTATGCAGTATTTCATATCATGACATGACAACTATGCTTATCATGGTGATCATTTCAAAATGTATAGAAATATAGAATCACTATGTTGTGTACAAGGAACTAACATAGCTTGTAGGTTAATTATACTTCAAAAACAAACTCATGGAAAAAGAGATCAAATTTGTTCTACCAGAGGCAGGGGATGAAGGCATGGGGAATTAGATAAAGGTGGTCAAAATGTACAAACTTCTAGTTTGAAGATAAGTAAGTAATAGGGAGATAATGTACAGCTTAAGTACAATTAACACTACTGTGTTCTATATGAAAGCTATTAGAGTAACTCCTAAGAGTTTTAATCATAACAAAAAATTTTTTTCTATTTGTTTAATATTGCATTTATATGAAATGATGAATGTTCACTAAACTTATGTTGGTCATCATTACGTGATGTATATAAGTCAAACCATTATGATGTACACCTTAAATTTATATACTACATATCTCAAGAAACTGGAAGAAAAAACTAAGGAAACAAAAAAACTAAAAAGGAAAAATTAAGAAAAGAAAAAATACAATTACAAATTATCAACAGAGTGATACAGAAGATATAAGTAAATGTCTTTTAAATATTAAACTCACATAACACATTTTAAATAAAATTGAATTTGACAATCTTTGGTTTGCGTCCAGCTCTTTAGGACATACTAACTCTCTAAAGGTAAACCTCTATGAGCAAAGAGCAACTGAGGCACCCTCAGGAATGAGCTAGGATACTCACGGCCAAGTCTGCATGCACTGTGTTTTATTTTTCCCCCACAGTTCCTTGCATTGGGCATTCTGGAAACCATACAGACAATTCAGTCAACCAGATCAGTGTTTAAATCCTAGCTTACTCACTTCCTAGATACAAAACTTGGGAGTTTATTGAACCTGTGTGAACATCCATTTCTCATCAGTAAAACAGGGTTAATGATGCCTACAGCAGCCAGCCTCCAAGACGGCCCCAAAGATTTCCACCACCTGGTTTTTGCACTCTGTGTAGTTTTCCCCTTCCGTGTTTTACCATTTAACCAGATTGGTCTTCTGTGACCAATAGCATACAGCAGAAGGAATGTCATGTCACTTCTAAGATTAGGTTATACAGGATCGTGGCTTCCATCTTGGGCCTTCTTTCTCACTCACTATGGGGAAAACCATGTTGTGAGCAGCCCTGTACAGATGACCACATGTCACTGAGTGAGCCCGGAAGCAGAACTCCCAGCCCTAGTCAAGCCTTCAGGGGCTGCAGACCCAGACAACAGCTTGACAGCAATCTTATGGACCACTAAGCTAAGTCTCACACAGATTCCTGATTTCGGAAACTGTGAGATAATAAACATTTGCTGTTTTACACTGCTTAATTTGGGGGTCATTTGTTATACAGCAATATATAACTAATACAATGCCTGTTGTGCAAAGTTATAGTGAGGATCAGAAATAATATATATCAATACTGAGCATTTACTTTGTACATGTTAGGGACTTGAATGGTAGTTATAAAATTTTAAATTGCATTAATAATAACTATTATCAATCATATCAATCATAAATATAAAATACATTGCAGGCAAAAATGGGCTCAATAAAGGACAGAAGTGGTATGGGCCTAACAGAAACAGAAGATATTAAGAAGAGGTAGCAAGAATACACAGAAGAACTGTATAAAAAAGATCTTCACGACCCAGATAATCACGAAAGTGTGATCAGTCACACTCACCTAGAGCCGGATATCCTGGAATGTGAAGTCAGGTGGGCCTTAGAAAGCATCACTACGAACAAAGCTAGTGGAGGTAATGGAATTCCAGTGGAGCTATTTCAAATCCTAAAAGATGATGCTGTGAAAGTGCTGCACTCAATATGCCAGCAAATTTGGAAAACTCAGCAGTGGCCACAGGACTGGAAGAGGTCAGTTTTCATTCCAATCCCAAAGAAAGGCAATGCAAAAGAATGCTCAAACTACTGCACAATTGCACTCATCTCACAAGCTAGTAGGTAATGCTCAAAATTCTCCAAGCCAGGCTTCAGCAATACGTGAACCATGAACTTCCAGATGTTCAAGCTGGTTTTAGAAAAGGCTGAGGAACAAGAGATCAAATTGCCAACATCTGCTGGATCATGGAAAAAGCAAGAGAGTTCCAGAAAAACATCTATTTCTGCTTTATGGACTATGCCAAAGCCTTTGATTGTGTGGATCACAATAACTGTGGAAAATTCTGAAAGAGATGGGAATACCAGACCACCTGACCCGCCTCTTGAGAAACCTGTATGCAGGTCAGGAAACAACAGTTAGAACTGGACATGGAACAACAGACTGGTTCCAAACAGGAAAAGGAGTACGTCAAGGCTGTATATTGTCACCCTGCTTATTTAACTTATGTGCAGAGTACATCATGAGAAATGCTGGGCTGGATTAAGCACAAGCTGGAATCAAGATTGCCAGGACAAACATCAATAACCTCAGATATGCAGATGATACCACCTTTATGGCAGAAAGTGAAGAAGAACTAAAGAGCCTCTTGATGAAAGTGAAAGAGGAGAATGAAAAAGTTGGCTTAAAGCTCAACATCCAGAAAACTAAGATCATGCCATCCAGTCCCATCACTTCATGGCAAATAGATGGGGAAACAGTGGCTGACTTTATTTTTCTGGGCTCCAAAATCACTGCGGATGGTGATTGCAGCCATGAAATTAAAAGACGCTTATTCCTAGGAAGGAAAGTTATGACCAATCTAGATAGCATATTAAAAAGCAGAGACATTACTTTGCCAACAAAGGTCCATCTAATCAAGGCTATGGTTTTTCCAGCAGCCATGTATGGATGTGAAAGTTGGACTATAAAGAAAGCTGAGCGCAGAAGAATTGATACTTTTGAACTGTGGTGTTGGAGAAGACTCTTGAGAGTCCCTTGGATGCAAGGAGATCCAACCAGTCCATCCTAAAGGAAATCAGTCCTGGGTGTTCACTGGAGGAACTATGTTGAAGCTGAAACTCCAATACTTTGGCCACCTGATGTGAAGAGCTGACTTATTTGAAAAGACCCTGATCCTGGGAAAGATTGAGAGCAGGAGGAGAAGGGGACGACAGAGGATGAGATGGCTGGATAGCATCACCGACACAATGGACATGGCTTTGGGGGACTCCGGAAGTTGGTGATGGACAGGGAGGCCTGGCATGCTGCGGTTCATGGGGTTGCAAAGAGTCAAACACGACTGAGTGACTGAACTGAACTAAAAATAATAAATATAGATTCATCACACTGTTTTTCTATGGGAAAGAAACTAGTAAAAGGGTTCATCAATACTAATGCTGTTTTTTTACATATTTTCTGTTGTTAACACAAGGTTTAATTTAGCAGCTACAGTTCTAAATCACAAATAACCACTGATGTAGCTTGAAAAGCTACAGAATTTCTTAATGCAAATATTAAATGAAAAATAAAATAGGAAGACTGTACTATCTGACCAACAGATACTTCCTTTAAACTAATAGTATCTTCTGCTTGGCTGTTACATTAGTTAAGAAGAGTCCTTTATTCATAGATCTGCTGTGGGTTAAAGCCCTGGACACACAGGCTTCTGACTTCAAACCATCACTAAGGAAGTTACCTCACCTCTCTGAGCTTCAGTTTTGTCACGTGTAAAATAGGGAAATTAGTACTTATCTCAGGGTGTTGCTGTGATGATTAAATAAGATAATGAATTGAAGCGTTTATAAGAGTGCCTGGCACATAGTCAGTGGTTGATAAATGTGTGCTATTACTCTTTCCACTTTCTGCTGTGTGGTAGGAATTATTATGATCATACTCATTTTAGAGATGAGGTCATCAAGGTCCAGCATATCAAAGGATTTGCACACAGGAAGAGGAAAGCTGCTCCTAATTCCACCTTCTGATTTTTGAAGGCAAAGTGTTGAATAAAATGTAACCTTTCCTGTATTTATACAGGTTGCAGTGAGTAGATGTTTTTTAAAAATGGCTCTCTCTCTCTCTCTCTCTGTGGTGACCTCAATGGGAAGGAAATCCAAAAAAAGAGAGGTTACATGTATATGTATGAATGAGTCATTTTGCTGTGCAGCAGAAACTGACACAGCAGTGTAAAGCAACTATATTCCAATTAAGAGAAAAATGGCCCTGAGAGTAATCGTTGATGGCAAAAGTCAGAAAGTGATTGCCTGTAGCTGGGAGGATGCGAATAGAGACAGGGGACAGGGCAATGATGAAATGCTTTATCACTTCGTTAAAACAAACGGAACTGAACGCATGAAATTCATCTATCTTAATTATACTTCAATAAGAATGATAAAAGTAAACAGTAAAAACTCTACCTTATGTATACAGACAAAGCTTTGGTCCCCTGTCATGGCCTCAAGCCTACTCTCCTCTTCGTCCTTTTGTGTATCAGTTACAGAAGAAAGGAAAGTACCTCAGAGTGGACAGGTATAGCCTGCCAGCTTCTCCACTCTCACACCACTGAGAGCCCTCAGACAACCCCCTCTCTCAGAGACATGCCCCGAGCCACCCACCTGGGCCACTGCTCAATCTGCCCAGGCGGACACAGAAGCCCTCAGTCTCCCTGTCAGTCTACCCCCTCGAGTAAACAAGAAATTCATTTGGGAGCAGAAGGGAGTGTAGAAGGTCAGGATCCTTCCATCCTTCTTTACACAGCATAGAAAAACATCATATATCAAGGTAGCTACAATAATTCAAAGTTGCCCAAACTTCAACTCTAGCTCCATCCCACCTGCCTGGTGGTGATACAGCAAGGCTTGCGTAGCCCAGCATTCCACATTTCAGCAGGATCTGTGCTAGGGTGGAGGTAAGTGGTTGAGTATGTGGGGCTTTTCTCTAAGATTTAAAATAAACGTCTCTTTTGAAGAAGAAAGAAACATGAGCTGTAGGAGGAAATATTTTCCTTCTCTAAATCCAAGGAGAAATGGTGCTACAGCTGGGCTTCAACATTGTGCAGGAGAAGACCAGAGCCCTCTTCACCCCCCAGTTTATGAATGCCAGGAATGGACGAGTGGAGACTGGGTGGTCAGCACCGTTTACTCACCAGCCATGTGACCCATTCTCATCACAACCTTGCCCCAGCCAAACTGCAATGACCACGTGTCATAGACCTTCCCAGATTCCTGGCAAGTTGTGAAAATAATGTGGGTAAAATTAATAATGCCCACGGATGAGACTGTTAGAGCCAGAAGAAACTTTAGAAACTGTCTACCCTGACCACCTTGCTTTCCAAAAGAGAAAGTAGCCCATAAAGAGACGTTCTTTCTAACACACAGGAGGGTTCATATCCAGAAGAATCAAGTCTGCTCTGCTGCATTGAGTCTGTATCCATGAGCATCTCTGTGTAGCTGTCTTTGGGAGGGAAATGCTATAAGGCAACAAACAAATAGTTTAGGCAAGGACTAGAAACTGGGGCCAGATGACAACATTCTAAGCTTCTGCCCTCTTCCTTCTTTCCCCCACTGCCCTATGCAGTGTCTCTCCAGGGCACAGAATCTAGGGGCACATTTGTTTCCACCTCTGGAGGTAAGCTCCTTCAAATCAAGCACCATGCCCAGAACCACTGCTGGCCCCTCAAAGCCTCAGACACTGCCAATAGCCCTGCTTGTTCAACGGAATGATGCTCACCCCTCTGTGGCCTCAACGTCAATAAAACCATGCAGATGGGGAATTACAGCCTTCAGAATCCCTTGTTCCCCAAATCTTTTTGTTTATTTCCTCCACATGGCACCTAGCACTCTGAACCCACAAGCCTGGTTCCCCTCTGAACAGCCCCAGTGGAAACCACCAGTTCTCTGTGGCAGTTACATTAACATTTCTGGGTCTTTGGTCTCCAAAGAAATGCGCAGAGTGTCCATTTCTCAGCACACCACCACTTGAATACAGCTTTTGTCAACAATAATAGCTGACATATAGGATTTACTCTATTCTAATAAACTTTTAAAGTGCTTTGCAAGTATTAATGCAGTAATAATCCTGCGATAACCCTAGGAGATAAGGACTCCCATTTTCCAGAGTGGAAAACTGAGGCATACAGAAATGAGGCAGCTTAGCCAAGGTTACTCACTGAGTAAGTGGCAATCTGGACTCCAGTGCAGGTAGTCTGGCTCTAGAGCCAGCCTCTTAGTCACTACTGTACTATATTATCTCTCTAGATTATCTTGGTGCTTTTTCCTTCCCTCCCCC
The DNA here is from genome assembly GCF_032405125.1 of Capricornis sumatraensis. Classification (NCBI taxonomy): domain Eukaryota; kingdom Metazoa; phylum Chordata; class Mammalia; order Artiodactyla; family Bovidae; genus Capricornis; species Capricornis sumatraensis. Next base: position 182,179,222 of record NC_091070.1, read on the forward strand.
CGCAACCAAAATTCAGTGAGGCATTTCCCCCTCTATGTTCTTCTAGCATTTTGCCAGCACTTTCCACACTGAATCAACACTGTCTGTGTTTAAGTACTTGTCTTCTCCCCTACACTACAAGTAGCTTGTGGAGACAGGCTTTATTCATCTCCGTCACACTTCAATAAATATTTGCTGAATCTCTGAATAAATAAATGAATGAATATGTCCATTTCGAAAGAGGCAATGTTTTATTCTGAGGATAAAGATCTCTGGATCCGAAATAAACCCAGGCATTTATGGTCAACTAATATTTGACAGAGGAGCCAAGAATATTCAATGGAGAATAGACAGTCTCTTTAAAAAGTCATGCTGGGGAAACTGGATATTAACACATAAAAGAAGAAAACAAGATCCCTATCTTACGTCACTTACAAAAATTAACTGGAAACTATGACACCCTCAGAAGAAAACATGGAGGAGAAGCTCCTTGACATGGCACTTGGCAATGAGGTCTTGAATAAACCACCTAAAGTGCAAGCCACAAAATGAAAGACAAATAAGTGGGACTCCATCAAACTAAAAACCTTCTGCAGAGTAAAAGAAACCATCAATAAAGCGAAAAGACAACCTATGGAATTAGGGAAAATATTTGCAAACCATATATCTGATAAGAGGTGCATATAAAAAAAAACAAAAAGAACTCATACAACTCAATAGTTTTTTTTTAAAAAAATCCAAATAATCCAATTTTAAAATGAGCAAAGGCCCTGAATAGACATTTTTCCAAAGAAGTTATACAAATGGTCACATGGAAAAAACTGCTCAACATCACTAGTTATTAGGGAAAAGTGAATTAAAATCACAATTAGATATTGCCCCATGCCTCTTGCCTGGCAAATCCCATGGACGGAGGAGCCTGGTAGGCTGCAGTCCATGGGGTCGCTAGGAGTCAGACATGACTGAGCGACTTCACTTTCACTTTTCACTTTCATGCATTGGAGAAGGAAATGGCAACCCACTCCAGTGCTCTTGCCTGGAGAATCCCAGGGACGGGGGAGCCTAGTGGGCTGCCATCTATGGGGTCGCACAGAGTCAGACACGACTGAAGCGACACAGCAGCAGCAGCAGCCATGCCTCTTAGAATGGTTATTATCAAAAGAAAAAAAGATGCCAATGCTGGCACGGAGAAAAGGGAACCCTTGTGTGCTACTGATAAGACTGTAAACTGGTGCAACCACTATGGAAAACAGGAGGGAGGATCCTCAAAACATTAAAAATAGAAATACCATATGATCCAGCAATTCCACTTTGGGGAGTACACCTAAAGGTAACAAAAACACTAATCCAAAAACATAACCTGTACTCCCATGTTCGTAGCAGTATTACAATAGCCAAGACATGGAAACAGTCTAAGTGTCCGTTGATGGATGAATGGATAAAGAAAATGTGATTACATCTATGTCTGAATATTATTTTAAAAAGAAGGAAATCTTGTCATTTGTGATAATATGGATGAACTTCTGTGACGGCATTGGTGCTTCGGTGGTTTAGTTGCTCAGTTGTGTCCGATTCTTTGCAATCCCATGAACCTTAGCCCACCAGGCTCCTTTGTCCATGGGATTTCCTAGGCAGGGATCCTAGAGAAGTTTGCCATTTCCTTCTCCAGGGGATCTTCCTGATCCAGGGATTGGACCCGGGTCTTCTGCATTACAGGCAGTCTCTTGCATTGCAGACAGATTCTTTAACAACTGAGTCACAGGGAACCCCCATGAGAGCATTATGTTCAGTGAAACAAGTCAAACAAAGAGAGACAAATACTGTATGATCTCACTTATACATGGAATCTAAAAACAAACCAAATTCACAGAAAAAGAGATCAGACATGTGATTGCCAGAAGAGGAGGTTAGGAGGTTAGGGGAGAAGGGAAGTGGAGGAAGGTACATACTTCCAGTTACAAGATAAATAAGTACTAGGTGTTAAAGAATCAGCCTGCCAGTGCAGGAGATGCAGGTGATGTGGGTTCAGTCTCTGAGTCAGGAAGATCCCCTGGAAAAGGAAACGGCAACCTACTCCAGCATACTTGCCTGAGATATCCCATGGACAGAAAATTCTGGTGGTCGCAAAAGAGTTGGACACAACTCAGCAACTAAACAACAGCAGAGTCCTAGAATGTAATGTACAACATGACAACTAGAGTTAACCTTGCTGTACGGTGTATACAGGAAAATTGTTGGGAAATTAAAAATCTAAGAGCTCTTGTCACAAGGAGAAAATTTTTTTTCTTGCATTATTGCTTTTTTTATTGCATCAATATGAGATATTGGATGTGAACTAAACTTACTGTGGTTATTATTGCACAGTTTATATAAAGTGAACCATTATGTTGTAACACCTTAAACTTATTTACTTGCTTCTGCTATGTTGTTCAGTTGCTAAGTCATGTCTGACTCTTTGTGACTTCATAGACTGCAGCACTGTCTATGTCCTTCCTTCTATGTCTATGTCCCTGTCCTTCACTATCTCCCAGAGTTTACTCAAATTCATATTCATTGAGTCAGCAGTGCTGTCTAACCATCTCATCCTCTGCCACTCTCTTCTCCTTTTGCCTTCAATCTTTTCCAGCATCAGGGTCTTTTCCAATGGGTTAGCTCTCCATATCAGGTGGCCAAAGTATTGGAGCTTCAGCTTCAGCATCAATCCTTGCAAGGAATATTCAGGGTTGATTTCCTTTAGGATTGACTGGTTTGATCTGCTTGCTGTCCAAGGGACTCTCAAGAGTCTTCTCTAGCACCACAATTCAAAAGCAATTCTTTGGAGCTCAACCTTCTTTATTGTCCAACTCTCACATCTGTATGGAAAAACCATGGCTTTAACTATAGGGACATTTGTTGGCAAAGTGATGTCTCTGCTTTTTAACACACAATCTAGGTTTGTCATAGCTTTTCTTACAAGGAGCAAGTGTCTTTTAATTTCGAGGCTGCAGTCACCATCCACAGGGATATTGGAGCCCAAGAAAATAAAATCTGTCACTGCTTCCACTTTTTCCCCTTGTATTTACCATGAAGTGATGGGACCAGATGCCATGATCTTAGTCTTTTTTGAATGTTGAATTTTAAACCAGCTTTTTCACTCTCCTCATTCACCCTCATCAGGAGGCTCTTTAGTTCCTCTTCACTTTCTGCCATTAGAGTGGTATCATCTGCATATCTGAGGTTATTGATATTTCTCCTAGCAATCTTGATTCCAGCCTGTGCTTCATCCAGCCTGGCATTTCACATGATGTACTCTACATAGAAGTTAAATAAGCAGGGGGACAATATACAGCCTTGTTGTTCTCCTTTCCCAATTTTGAACCAGTCAGTTGTTCTCTGTCTGGTTCTAATTGTTGTTACTTGACCTGCATACAGATTTCTCAGGAGTCAGGTAAGGTGGTCTGGTATTCCCATCTCTTTAAGAATTCTCTACAGTTTGTTGTGATCCACACAGTCAAAGGCTTTAGTGTGGTCAATAAAGCAGAAGTAGATGTTTTCCTGGAATTTCCTTATTTTCTCTATGATTCAACAAATGTTGACAATGTGATCTCTGGTTCCTCTGCCACATCTGGAAGTTCTCACTTCACGTACTGTTGAAGTCTAGCTTGATGTGTGTTAATTATAACTTAATAAAACTGGAAAAAATATATGTTGTTTTCTTTTTCAATTCACATATACACATAATATATATAATACATATAATTCAATTATATATATATATGCATAAAATGGAAGCTTTTTAAAGTTTAAAAAAAAAATCCCTGGATTGTGAGTCAAGAGATCAAAGTTTCAGGTCCCATTACCAACTAGCTGTGTGACCTTGAGCAACTTCCTTTACCTGTCTGGTTCTCAGTTTCCTCATTGCCAAAAATGAAGGGGTTAGGCTTAGGGACCTCTGAATTCCCTTTCAGCTGAAACATCCTAGGACTGTAGCATCAGGGCAGGCCATGGAGAGAAGAGACTAGAGATGTTAGTCATCATGAGTCCCTCATGTTATACACAGAAATGCATGGAGAGAAGAGACTAGAGAGAAGATAGTCTTTGTGAGTCCCTCACATTATTCACAGAAGTGCAACTCCACCAGTCCGACTTTACAGACAGTCACCAGGACAGCAGGCAGGGATGCTAACGGAGAAGGGATGAGGCAAAAGACAGCACCAAGCCCGGTGGCACCGCTCCCCACGTGGGAACCACTACATGGGTACAGTCAAGGGGTCAAAGAGTCCGGCTGCCTTCTGGGAGCCATTAGTGCAGAAAGAATAAGAGAAGCCACTCAGTCTGCATTAAAGTCACCAAAATGCCTGGAACTCAGGAAGGGATTACTCCACTTGAGCACAGCTTGTGATGTTCCTTTCACTGCTTTTCCCCCTGTTATCATTACCCAGTCAAGCATTCTTGGCAGTGTAAACAGGTGATTAACAGGCAGAGTTTGGAAGAAACTGGGAGCAGGAGCTGGAAGGGTACACAGCATATGTATTCTTTGCTTCCCCCCTCTGCCCACCCACACTTCCCCCCATCCATAATGGCTACAGATCCCATGGATGAAGATTTCTCCTAGAGGAGGGGGAAAGAGTATCTTGATGGTGGGAACCTCATTTATTCAGCAGCAAGATGAACCTGGCATGAGAAATCAGACTCAGAACTGAAGCTGGCAAAACATCTGACCGGGTGTTGGCCAGCAGAGACAACATGAGTTTTGTAGAGCTGCAAACAGCAGGAATGCCTGCCAGTCATCAAAAGGACTCCCCCGTGTTGTCTGGCCTTCTCTCTGGGGCCAGCTCATTTCACCCCGTCATAACACCGGTTTTAACAAAAGCTGAGAGCTAGTTAATGGGGCATTTTGTGTCTTGTCCTCCAAGTCATAGGTATGTATTTTTATAGAATGGTGCCTCTTTTTTCTGGGGATATATTTTATGGAGTGTCATGAGTGTCCCCAAAAGCAAGAAAAAGAAAAGTTTTTTTTGTTTGTTTTTTTAAAGAGGTTGGAGAATCTAAGACTGGAACAGGGAAGGACTAGATGAGGAGCAGAAAAGCTTTGCTGTGTTCACAGCTGATCAAGAAACCTTCCCCAACAAGAAGTCAATTCCACCAAGAGAGTCCACTCAAAGGTTGGACTCAGATTTATGGATGTTCATTTTCTGGCTTCAGTAAAGATAGTACCATGTTGGGATCATTTTCCCCTCTAGAATAAAAAAAAATCTCAGAGTTGAAAGGGTCTACGGGTCCAGACCCCTACCTAACATAGAAGTCTCTTTGATAGTATCTCCAGCAAGTGCTAATACATACTCTAAATCATCACTTCTGGGAGAGGAAACTATTTGTCCTTCCTACTTTGGAGACCTTTTCACTGGACGTTTCATCCAGAAACTGAACTGAAATTTGCCTTTCATTAATACCTACCCCCTTTTTTAATCACCCCACATAACATAAACCCAATTCTTATGCCTTCAATACATTCAAAAAATTCAAGGACAGTTCTTGTGCTTTCTCCTTCCAGGTTTAGCAACCTCTAAATCATCAGCCAAAATACCTGTCTCCAGCCTGGTTGCTTTCCTCTGAACATGGGCCAGCTGACTTTTATCTTTATGTTCTTTACAAAAATGAACATTCCTTCTGTGGTCTGAACATGACAGAGGAGGACAGGGCTGTTATTCCTCTTTGAACAGTCCTTGCCCATGTGTGGCCATATCACACTGTGAACTAGTAATGTTTGCAACCCAAATTTGACCCTTTTCCCGTATATTATCTCCAGGTCAAGCATTCCTCCATCCTGTTCTTGTACAATTGGCTGTTTGAACCAAAGTACAGATTTTTTTTCCCCCCTATTAAGTATTCTCTGGTTAGAGTCATTCAAGCTGTTTGAGACATATAGCACTGCATTAAGTCATACAGATTCACAGACCTTCCAAATATTGGGTTTTCTACTAATATGATCGGCGTGTATGTCATCTTTGTCTAATCAACTCACTGATATAAAAGTTGAACAGAAAAGGACAGATGCCAGAGCTTAAACAGATGCCACTAGAGCCTTCATTCCAGATTAATATCTACCAAGGGCTCAGCATTCCTTGGTGCTGTCTCACTGTTCTCCTGGCCTCGGACATCTGAACTACTCTGTGTGACCTGGCCTTTGCAAAGCTCTTCATTCTCCCTGTTGCACAGAATAATTTGCCTTTCCCCAAACACATCTACTATCCCTTTACCTCCTTTGCCTAGGGTACCTATTCCCTATTTGTTCACCTGGTCAAATATTAATTTTTCAAGTCTCAGCTCCAAGTGTCACCCAGCTATGAAGTCATTCTTTGCTTCACAGGCAGTTAGGTGTTCCCAGAGCTTCCCATGCAGTCCTCAGCTAAAGTACCCAATGTACCAACTTACATTTGCCTGTGTCTCCCAGAAGACCAGGGATACCAAATGGGTGGTACGTGGGCCATGGTCCCTCTCCTACCCTCATGGAAGATGGTGTTAATTCATCACCAAGTCCAGAGGAAGCCTCAGAATTCTTTCCAACACAACCCTCCAGGCTGTCACTACTAACTGATTGGATCTGAAACTCAAGTTGAAACCCTATACTATTTTCTAATTTCCTTGAGGGCAGAAATCTTGCCTCATTCACCTCTGTATTGCTAGACCTAGGGCAAAGTAACTGGTTTAAATTAACTCAATAAATGCCTGCTGTATAATGACTTTGTTTACCAGCGAGTTAGAACTTAAAAAATAAATTTTCTCATGTTCATATAAGAGCCTTATAAACAATATAATTCTGGTAGTAGCAAGAGCTGACCATTTGCATCAACTGTAATTAATGTTACAGAATAATAATTGGTCACTACTTAAGAACTTTTTCCACCTGATTCTGCACAGAGCTCCCCGAGAAGGCAGACCTGATTGGTCTTGGTATTCACAGACCCCATCTGATATACATACACGTATGGCCTTCGAGGCCTGGAACCAATTTGACTGCCTTCCCAGCTTTCTATCTTCTAAATACCCATGAGCTGATAGTAATTTTAGGGGGTCTAAATGCCAGGGTTGAAAACAGGTCTGCCAAAGTTTTATCTACAAGAAATCTGTATTATGAAGATTGCTTCCCCATGGAACACTCTTCAGAGACAGCCACTCGAACCAAAAAGAAAAAATTCCTAAAGAGACTAATTTATTATCACACCAGGTTTCTTAAAGATAGTCCCTGGGACAAGTCCAGGGGGAGCTGCACTTACGTAAACGTCAAAGTAGGGCCAGCATCATCACTTAATTATTTATTAATTAGCCTTTCTTTGTGTATCTCTATCAAATGCATATTTCAAATCTTAAACTTCATTTAATATTACTCTTGCACAGTCATAATATGCACAGAACAGAACCTGTAGAAGGTAAGAAAGTTAAGATAGACCAATGTCTCCTTTGTTTCCATAGGTAATGTTCAGTGACCTCTTTGGAATTCCTAGCATTAAATTAGAACCACATTCTGGGGCTTTGTGAAGGTGCTTTGTGAAATGGAAGTGGCTAGCAGTACTTGGCTGGTGGTAGGTGATCAATAAAATGTTTATTAGATGGATGGATGTTCGGATGGTTGAATAGTTGGATGGATGAATGGTTGGATAGTTGGATGAACAGATGGATGGATGGATGGATGGATGGATGGATGGCATTCAGTTTTATCTATCGAGTAGCTAGAAAATAAGACATCCGATCTCTTGATTCAATTTCCTAGAAACCAGAAAGAATCTGGCATAATCAACAAGAGAGCCAACGTCAAAGAAAGCTCCAGTCATGTAACAAGTAAACTTACTAGGCTCAAATTCTTTTCCAGGGAAAGTATCTTTTAAAGATACAATTCAAAAGACTATCAAGGAAGACTTAGATTCAGTCACCAGGGCTAACTATGATGACTGATTTGGATGAACTAGCAGAGAGCATGACATCCACAGCGGTACTGTAGGACCAAACAGTGCAGTCCTCTCTGCTTATCATGGAGCCCAGGGTTTCCCCAGCTGGGAAGCCAGTACCCCCATCAGCTTCTAAAAATACTGTCACTCAGTCAAGCTAGAAAAGGCCCAGTGAGAAGAATAATTTGGCTATTAGAAGTTTCTAGATTTCATACCAAGTAAAGGGCTTGCTAATTCCTTGGTATCATTTAACCGACAAGACTCGTAACAATGGCCAATATTTATGAAGTTATCACTTTGAGCCAGGTACTGCTCTCAGTGTTACACAAGCTTCATTACTTTTAACTCATAGAAGAACAGATGAGAAGTAGGGATTCAGATGTTAGGTTATTTCCTGTATTACCCACCTGAGACGTGGTAGAGTCTGAATTCACACCAGCAACCTGTCTAGGGCCTTCTGTGAAATAAGTGTGCTCCTCATCACCATCATAAAGGGAAGACCCTCAATCCCTAGTCCTTATGAGCTAGGCATTCCCACCACACTCACCACTGCAATTTTTAAAAATCTTTTTCAACTTCCTTCTCAACAAAGTAGAAAATTTACCTCATCTCACATGCTGGTTCTTCTTTCTCCCCTCAATCCCTAAACTAACATTTCCCCAGGTCTACTCTGAGGTAATTTCCATACTAATATTTTCTGTGGTCAAGTAAGTTTGAAAATGCTGTATTAAGCAGCTAAACAAAACTTCCCTGCTGTAAGACGTCTCAAGGTCTTTATTTGTTGCAAGTTAAAATGAAAGTCATGCAGTCGTGTCTGACTCTTTGCAACCCCCTGGACTATACAGTCCATGGAATTCTGCAGAAATTCTGGAGTGGGTAGCCTTTCCCTTCTCCAGGGGATCTTCTCAACCCAGGGATCGCACCCAGGTCTCCCACATTGCAGGTGGATTCTTCACCAGCTGAGCTACAAAGGAAGCCCAAGAATACTGGAATGGTTAGCCCATCCCTTCTCCAGTTGCTCTTCCTGACCCAGGAATCAAACCAGGATCTCCGGCACTACAGGCAGATTTTTTTTACCAACTTTATTTGCTGGTGTGTAGCAAACAGCTTCAAAAGAAGGCCAGGATATCATGTGTAGCATTTTGTAAATGTACCTGACTAAAGGAGACTGTCCCACAGAACCCCTTAAGGTCCCATAGAATACACAGAAGAAATGGTACCAAAAAGTGTGATGCCCCCACCCAGCCACCATTGCACCACAGACTCTCTCTCTAGCAGTATAAAGTTCTCTCTGAATTATACATAGGCTTAAATTTCTACCTCATCTTGCCTCACTCCCTCTCACAAAACCGGTCCCTTTGGCAACACCACAAGAGAAGACATCATCCATGATAGGAACAATAATGGGTTTTTTCTTTTTTCTCTTTTACAGATTCAGACTCATCTTATAGTTTGCAGGTCAAATTTAATGCCAGGAAACCATTATCACCAGATAAGCCTCTTTTCACCAGATAATAAGAAGGAAGTAATCTGTTTGGGTTTCCTTTTTTGCCTTCCTTTTTAACTAAAGACAATTAACTACTTAATTAAGAAAATAAAGATAAATAAATAACGTTCTGCTCAAAGCTATGTTCCTGCTCAACTGTAAGCCCTGACTTATATCAAATTCCTATGGCTTCTATTTCTCCCTCATCTGATGGTTTATTTCCTTCTAAATTAAATTATCCTTTCAGTATAAGTTTTAATATTTTAGGTTATCAGCCTCTTTAGAGAAGGAAGGAGGGAAGGAAGGAAAGAATTTATTCAACAAATGAATGCTGAGGACCTGAGAAGTGCCAGGTTTCCTACACAATGGGGACTGAACACACTACGTTCTCCACCCTCATGGAGTTTACAGCCTCTTTTTATTTTCCTATTTTTTAATTGAAATATAGTTGATGTACAATATTATGATAGTTTCAAGTGTGCTATGTAGCGATTTGACACTTGCATACATTATGAAGTGATCACAAGAAGTCTAGTAACCATCTGTCTCCAAACAAAGTTATTAAAATATTATTGACAATGTTCCTTATGCTGTAGGCTACATCCCTGTGGCTTATTTATTGATATTTTCTAACTGGAGGCTTTTATCTCTTAATCCCCTTCACCTATTTTGCTTTCACATTACCCTCCCCTCTGGCAACCACCCATTTGTTCTCTGTATCTATGAGTCTGTTTTCATTTTGGCTTGTTTATTTACTTGTTTTGTTTTCTAGATTCCACATGTAAGTGAGATCATATGGTATTGGCCTTTCTCTGTCTGACTTATTTCACTAAGCATAATACTCTCTAGAACCATTCATGTTGTCACAATGTCAAGATTTCAATTTTTAATGACGAGTAATATTCCATTCAATCTACGGCTGATACACACACATATAAGACATATACACACCTCTTCTTTACCCATTCATCTATCAATGGACACTTGGATTGCTTCCATATCTTGGCTATTGTAAAATAGCTGCAATAACTTTGGGGTACATATATATTTTTGAAATAGTATTTTTGTTTTCTGCAGGTAAATACCCAGAAGTGAAATTGCTGGATCATATGGCAGTTCTATACCTTAGTTTTTCAGGAACCTCCATATTGTTCTATTGTAGCTGCATCAATTTACAATCCCACCAACAGTACACAAGCTTTCTCTTTTCTTCACATCCTCATCAACTTTTGCTATGTGCTTTCTTCTTTAGGTTACAGACTTATAGGAGACAGTAGTAAGAAATAAAGACACAACTACACAATGATAACAAATTGTGACAAATGCTTATCAAAAGAGAGAATGCTAGGAGTGAGAAGAACCAGGGTGAGGACTGGGGGAGGTGCTCCACCTTTAGATGAGGTGTTCTGGAAGAAGAAAGAACGAACGATGAAAAAAGGCTGATGCTAACAAGCAACGCAGACAGAGGCCAGACCCACAGAGTACCGTAAGCCAAGCCACAGTAAGGATTTCAGCCCTCAGCCAATAAAGAAATGGCAGCCATTAAAGAGTTTTAAACAAGGGAGGCTCGTGATCGGATTTCTGTTTTTGGAAAAAAAAAAAAAAATCATTTCAGCTACCATGCGGAGAATAGATTAGAAGGGCACAGAGAAATGTGCAGAGACAGCCAGGAGGCTGCTACAAGCTGCATGGCTTGAAACTGTTAAGTAAATAACAATTAGGTTTATTTCCAATTGTTCCTCATTGCCAAGGACTGGAAATGGTGTTGTGAAAGCAAAGGGGAAATGCAAGAACCTAACGCTTGAGAATGCTGAGGTGTGTTTGGAAATCAAGCCTTTGTAAGCATTCCACACTGAGTCCTATAAAAGTACTATAAAGAGCCCCCCTTCCTCTCCCTGGCTCCCCCAGGTGAACCCTCCTTGTTGGCAGAGAAGGGTAGTAAGGGTGTTCTGGTGACCCAGGGGCTGTCACACCATCTGCCCACCCTCTCTCTGGCTATGTGCCAAAGTGAAGCAAGGAGGCAGATGCAAAGGGAAAAAGGATGGCATGAAACTCAGCGAGATACTGGAGAGTCCTTGGAGGCAAGCACTTGGAAAGCATTCTGCTTTCCATCTTGGGAGGGGAGTTTCCAAGGTGAGAATCCAGGCTCCAGGGTGGAAAGGGCTTTCCGCTCACCCCAAAGCAGGCTGGAAAGCTGGATCCACACACAGCCTCTAGCATCTCAACAAGGAGTCTGTTTTATGTGACATGTTCATACCAAATTCACCAGATAGTTTATCAACTTTGACAGCACGTATCAGAGGGCCCCCATCTCATTCATTTAATGCTTCCCTGCTGAGGCTACAAAAAAATTAGAACAAATTGTTTCTTTAAGAGATAATTTTCCTCTTCAAATTAGAAGTATAAATCTTCCCTAAAAATCAGTATCCCCTAAATATCCTCTAGAAAACTGCAGAGAAAAATACTGAAGTCTCCCTTGCCCTGCAGTAAAAGGAAAGGCTACGTATGGAGGCTCTAACCAAGGAATACTGGGAATTTCTCCTCTCTTCCTCACATTCCCACTCCATGTTTCCAAAAACATGTTTCCTCACCCTACTCACTCCAAAATCAGTCTTCTCAGCATAACTTCACAAATGAAAGAAGAATAAAAAATTACATGTTATAATGTCCTTTCCTCTTTCCATGTGTCACATTCTACACTCCTGACTCACATATTGGTACACTGTCACTAAATTTTCTTACAAATAGCTAAGAAAAGAAGAGATGTGAAAGGCAAAGGAGAAAAGGAATGCTATACCCATCTGAATGCAGAGTTCCAAAGAACAGCAAGGAGAGATAAGAAAGCCTTCCTCAGTGAACAGTACAAAGAAAAAGAGGAAAACAACACAATGGGTAAGAATAGAGATCTCTTCAAGAAAATTAGATATACCAAGGGAATATTTCATGCAAAGATGGGCACAATAAAGGACAGAAACAGTATGGACCTAACAGAAGCAGAAGATAAGAAGAGGTGGCAAGAAAATACAGAAGAACTATACCGAAAAGATCTTAATGACCCAGATAACCACAATGGTGTGATCACTCACCTAGAGCCAGACATCGTGGAATATAAAGTCAAGTGGGCCTTAGGAAGCATCACTACAAACAAAGCTAGTGGAGGTGATGGAATTCCAGTTGAGCTATTTCAAATTCTAAAAAATGATGCTGTGAAAGTGCTGCACTCAGTATGCCAGCAAATTTGGAATACTCAGCAGTGGCCATAGGACTGGAAAAGGTCAGTTTTCACTCCAATCCCAAAGAAAAGCAATGCCAAAGAATGTTCACACTACCACACAATTACACTTATTTCACATGCTAACAAAGTAATGCTCAAAATTCTCCAACCTAGGCTTCAACAGTACATGAACCATGAACTTCCAGATTTTCAAGCTAGATTTAGAAAAGGCAGAGGAACCAGAGATCAAATGGCCAACATCTGTTGGATCATAGAAAAAGCAAGTGAATTCCAGAGATATATCTACTTCTGCTTTATTGACTACACCAAAGCCCTTGACTATGGATCACAACAAACTGTGGAAAATTCTTCAAGAGATGGGAATACCAGACCACCTGACCTGGCTCCTGAGAAATCTGTATGCAGGTCAAGAAGCATCAGTTAGAACCGGACATGGAACAACAGACTGGTTCCAAATTGGGAAAGGAGTACGTCAGGGCTGTATATTGTCACTCTGCTTATTTAACTTATATGCAGAGTACATCATGCAAAATGCTGGGCTGGAAGAAGCACAAGCTGGAATCAATATTGCTGGGAAAAATATTAATAACCTCAGATATGCAGATGACACCATCCTTATGGCAGAAAGTGAAGAAGTACTAAAGAGGCTCTTGATGAAAGTGAAAGAGGAGACTGAAAAAGCTGGCTTAAAACTCAACATCCAGAAAACTAAGATCATGGCATCCAGTCCCATCACTTCATGGCAAATAAATGGAGAAACAATGGAAACAGTGACAGACTTTATTTTCTTGGGTTCCAAAATCACTGCAGATGGTGACTGCAGCCATGAAATTAAAAGATGTTTGGTCCTTGGGAGAAAAGTTATGACAAATATACACAGCATATTAAAAAGCAGAAACATTACTTTGCTGGCAAAGGTTCATATAGTCAAAGCTATGGTTTTCCACAAGTCATGCATGGATGTGAGAGTTGGAGCATAAAGAAAGCTGAGTGCCGAAGAATTGATGCTTTTGAACTGTGGTGTTGGAGAAGACTCTTGAGAGTCCCTTGGACTACAAGGAGATCCAATCAGTCTATCCTAAAGGAAACCAGTCCTGGATATTCATTGGAAGGACTGATGTTGAAGCTGAAGCTCCAATACTTTGACCACCTGATGTGAAGAACCGACTCTTTGGAAAAGACCCTGATGCTGGGAAAGATTGAAGGCAGGAGGACAAGGGGATGACAGAGGATGAGATGGTTGGGTGGCATCTCTGACTCAATGGACAGGAGTTTAAGCAAGCTCTGGGAGTCGGTGATGGACAGGGAAGCCTGGCGTACTGCAGTCCATGGGGTTACAAGGAGTGTCATGACTGAGCAACTGAACTGTCACTAAATTAGGAATATACCATCAGGTGGTGTGCACTATTATACCCATCCTACAGATGAGAAAACTGAGACTTAGGTTAAGCAATGTGCCCTACTTGCACACTGAGTGGCAGAGCAAGAATCAAAATCCATGTCACTCTAGCTCCAAAGGTCAGATTTGTAACCATTCTGGATTTCCAGCCAGAAGAATTTAACTCCCCTCCCAGAGGAATTTTCCTTTCAACTTTGGGCAGACCTATTAGCTCTTTAGATCTTGATGGCTGAATAGGAACAGAACTGGACACCACTGCTCTTTCCACTACATCAAGCATCCAAAGGGAAATGACCCGGCTTCACCAGAAAATAAAAGAGCTGGACATCCAAATGAGACCAGTCAGCACTATTCCTTGCATGCTCTTTTTCTAAGAAAACTTCAGAAGGAAAAAAAGTGCTATTTTCATTGCAGAAAAAAAGCTGTTGCTTTCTTAGCCAAAGCTAGCTATTTTCTTTTTTCTGGGAATCTCATGGACAAGTGAGAGCCCAATACATGAGATTCTCATTGGTTAAGCTATGCAGAGACTTCCATTGGTGTATTTTGGTTTAGAGGGTGAGTCGGCACAGTACAACCTCATTTCTATACGGCCAACCTAAAATATAGCCTTGAGACTGCAAAAAGAGGAGGAGAGAGAGAAAAAAAAAAAATCAGCGGTTTCTTTTCTTCTCTCTCTCTTTCATGGAAACTGTTGCATAATTGCATCGAGCCATCTAGGCTAACAATCAGACCATTTCTCAAATCCACCTTACATACAGAATGATGAGGCATTTAAGGAAATGTTCCTCCTCCCCATATAATCTATTTCTCTTTGGGTTAGTTGGATGGAGGTGGCTTGAGAGAGGTGGAGGCAGAAATTTGGGAAACCATAGCTGATGAATTGCAAACATGTACAAGTGATGCACAGGGTGGGAGGAAGTGAAAAGTGAAATTCCTGTGAAAATAATGCACATGTCCCAGGGAAATGAGCCACACATTTTTTATGAATCAAGAGACCAGAGCTTTCTTTATATGTGCGCCAAACAGCATTCCTGGGTAATGGTTCCATATCTCACGAGGTGTAAGCCACTTCACTCCATCTTATTAGAAACATTCAAAACAAGGCAAGTATTTTGAAACCCATAAAATTTATGGAATTCTAAGCACACCAAAGACAGAATGGACGAGGGACTCCTCTGTTTAACTGGTTTTAATTTATATTCACTTTAGCAGTTTAACCCACCTTTAAAATCCAACCAAGATTTGAAAACATTAATAACTATAAACCATTTTTTCTAAAACTGTCTCCCACTTTCTCGGCAACCATAGCAGTCGCTTAAAGCTTCAAAGACTCAAGAAAAATGGATCCCAGAGTCCCTAAAAAATTGGTTATAACCTCTGTCACTCACCTGATTACTTACCCACCTCACAGGCCATTTGAAAAGCAAGAAAGGCTACCAGCTGGTGAGCAATGCAGCTATCAGCCTAAATATCCCCTAGAAATTCTAGATGGCAATTAAAGAGGAGAGAAGTGATCAAGCAAGTCTATTTATACTGAAGCCCAAGTAAATGAGACAGTGCAAGGTGGCAAAGAGAATACGTTCTTCAGAACAACCAAACAGCACCATAAACTGAGCATACAGTTTTAAGTAGCTTAGAAGAATTTCATTGCTTCCACTTATGCAAGGTAAGACCCAAAGGGAACAGTCAATTTAAATATTTACTCTTTTAATTCAGTGGTGCTTATATACATGGTATATCAGGTAGAGTTACCAAAAAAAAAAAAAAAAAGCTAAGTACAAACCAGGCTCACTGTGCTCAATAACCTTAATTAAGGGTTAAAAGCTCAAATAACAATATTAGCAAATCTTTCCAGAGCACTTACAATGTGTCAAGCACTATGTGTGCTATTTCATTTAATCTTCCTAATGATCTTACATGGAAGATACTATTTTAATCTTTGTATACTCAGTTTGCAGATGAGGAAACAGAAGCTTAGAAAGAGAAGTAACTTACCCAAGGATACAGAGTAACAGACCGAGGAATTAAACAAAGCCTGTTTAATTCTAAAGCCTCATTGAGGAAAGTTAATTGCACTTTGGATAGTAAGACCTGGAGGCTTTCCATTGTTCAATAAAAACCAAATAGCTTATCTTGTTCCAGGAATTGCTGTAAGCACTCGGGATAAATTAACTCATTTGCTCTTTATAATAACCCTATGAAGTAAGTATTAAGATTATCCCCAATTTTATAGATGAAGAAACTGAGGCACAGAGAGGCTGAGCAACTTGTCCAGGGTCACACCTTTCATATGCAGCAAAGTCTTAATTCAAACCTAGCTGCTGGCTCCAGGCTGTTCCTTTTGACACTCTACTATCCCTCTGTCTAAGCATGGTGACCCCAAGAAGTCCAAGAGATTCTGGCTCCTTTAATAATAATAACAGAGTCCAGAACCAAAAGAGAAATGTTTCATTATTCCCTATGTTCATCTGACTTTATGTGGGGCATTTCATTCAAGTGTTTTCACAACACTTTAAGAAACACATGGACAGATTGGAATTGTTCAGCAGAGAGCAAGAAGGGAAGAATATACTATAAAATGTAGGCTTAAAACTATGGAGTAATTGGGGCTGTTTGGCCTAGAAAGGAAATTTCAAAAGTACCCATATGTACCATTTTCACAAAATGTCAAGAGGGCCCTAACTACCCTAAGAAGATGCGGGAAGCAGCTCTAGGACATAACTGATTCATCATTCATTTGCTTACCAATTTTTACTGAGTAGCCAACAGGTATCAAATAGAGGAAATGCTCCCTAGCTTAACATATTACTCTTGCATTTCAGAAGTGGAAGATCTGTTCACTCATTAGTGAAAGTCACCAGAGGTGACTCAGAGAGCAGAGATGGTCCCTGTACCACATGGAACACTGGACATGTGACCTCCAATCCATTTATCCTGTCTTGCACTTCCATTATCAAAAACTGCCATAAAAGTCCTTACAAATGACAACCTTTAATCATCTTTAAGAGGCCCGAAGAACTCCCCCGCCCCTGAACAAAAAGGAAGAAAAAATGTTTCCAGTGGGCTTTACATTGAGAATCTGACAAGTTTGAACAAAGGTAAAACATACCACTCTTAGAAAATAAGCCAAAAACACCATTGCATTCTAAAGCAAGAGAATAATTATTTTTTTTTAATGTAATTTCTCTTCTCCACTTCCTTCTTCCCAAATTCCTCTTTGGTTAATGAGTTTATTAGCATATCTCATTCATAGTTATCTTTTCCTAGGGTGTGTCTGCTCTGTTTTCAATGTTTCTACACTGAGTAGGAAACCATGGCATCAGCCTTCTGGGTCTCCCTGGACCACAGAACCATCTCCTAACACGTCAGCCCTAGACCTAGTTATAGCAGCAGTGGGCACTCGTTGTTGGTTCCTCCAGCAAAATGTCTTCCAGTTTCTGACTCAGGAGAAGTATAGAGGTCAAGATCTACAAACACACTCTAGAATATGAGCACTTCCCAGCAAAAAAGCCAATCAGAACCATGGCAATGGTTTTAAATATAAGTCAGACAATAGGTTCCATGAACAACTGCATTCTTTGTTAAAATGAAGATGTGTACGTATTTTCACTACTACTATTAGTATGATTTTTTTAAAGCTTTTTTTCTATTGAACAATGTATTATTTGATAAAAGACATAAAAAGCCTAAAAATTTTATGTTACTTCAAGAGAAGATGGTGAATTTTCCATAAAGAATACTTTTTCCAAACCAATTCTGAGAGTTTTTAATGATATTAAATACTTTTTTCCTTTTTCGTCTCCATCAATGTGAGTCTAAATTGTTTTCAGTCTAAAGCATTGAAATAAGCCAATCACAAGGTGGGCAACAGAATTCTACCATTTATCAGGAAAAGGTTTTGACCTAGGCTGCTCACTCCTCCAGGATGTTTTTTCAGTATAGGGTTTTGTTTGCTTTGTTTTTTAAAGAATGGTTTGGAGGAGTGAAAGCAGAGAATAGACTAAGAAGAGAAACAAGATCTCCCAGCAAAAAAAAAAATCTTACTCTATACTTTACGATACAATCTAAAACAGAAACAGGAGCTGCAATCACTCAAACAAGCATCCGAACTCCACCTTCAAAGGAGGAGCAAACATATCAGTGGAGGGCAAGTCTTCACAGAGCACCAATGACCTCAGAACTAAGTGCAAAGAGAAATTGTAGCAGGATTTGATGAAAGCAGTTCAGAGTATATATCTCTCATCACTTACCATCTTCTCTGATTCAAACTAAGAGAGAGAGAGAAAAGTTCCCTATAGGAACAATGTCTCCATAAAGAACAAAAATCATAAACATACCCTCATTACCCTTGGGAATGGAAACTTCTCAGGTCATCTCCTACCCTCTCCTTGGCTTTCTCTGGGTTTGGGAAGCCAAAAGAGATCATAAAAACACAACATATTTTCAATATTTGGGATTTGAAGAGGCCAAGAGACTATGACTAACAGAGTAAAAAGGTAATTATGTTTCCATTAGCACCACTAATGAAGAGAAGAAGTGAAAGAAGTAACGGGCAGTCTAAAAACCATTTACATTTGACTCTGTAGGAAGATAGGTGGATTCTCTTGCAATAAACTTGCCTTCTTAATTATTTTCCTCCCTCCAAACCAATGATGAAATCACTTTGCCTTCAAGAACATACACTAACTGATAATGGGAGAGAAGGCCAAGAAAGTCTGGGTGGCCTTGGACAAACCTGGGAAGAACTCAATAGGGTAATGTGTGTGTGTTTCTATCTACTCTTAAGTGAGCACAAGCTGTATGTGAGGTGCTACGTTGTCTACCTGAATCACCTTTACTAAACCTTTCAACAGCAATGCCCTATAAATATTACCACCCCATGCTGCGTGTGAGAAAAATCAAGACAAAAGGAGGTTAAGACATTTATGTAGCCACACAACTGGAAAAAAAAAAGGGACCTGGACCTGTGTGTATTTGAATCCAACACCTATGTTCATTCTTATCCTGCCTTGCTGCTTCCCTTTTTAAAGAGACACTTCTCATAGTGGATGATCCACAGACAAGATCATCAAAAGCTGATGGGAACAACATTTCACACCAGATGCGTCAGTATGCAAATTGAGGGAAGGGTGATATGTAGCTGTTTACTGATGAGACCTACTGTAGACCACCCTGTTATAATATAAAACATATTTACCATGAGTTTCTTCCCAGATGTGTATGTTGACAGTTTCTGTTGAAACCAGGCAGTTTGTTTGTTTCTATTTCTCCGCAAGTTTAATACAAAGGATTTTGCAAAGCCACATCTCAGGTTTAGATCTTACACTTTGGCAAACACGGTATAAGACTGGTGTTTAATCTTGACAGCATCTCATTAGTGTAAATTAGTGACTCAGTATTAAAACTAGAAAACAAGTGGTTAAGAGACCCCAGCTAAGACAAGTTTCATTAAAACAATAATGACTTAATGCACACTGTGCCCAGTTTCAAAAAGCTTCAAGCTCCCTAATCATTTTCTGGATGGTTTCCATTCCAGCCAGTTTCCATGTTGGTGTAAATCCATCAATCTCCAGTAAGGATGTGCATGGGAAAATGAACATAATGTTAAGTCTACAGAGATCTTATTGCATGTCAAAATCAAGTGATGTCAGTTTAAATTATGGCTTTAAAAAAAAGGCACTGTAAAGACAACTGTCTCCTGGAGCCTGCCTGGTTGCCTAGAGCAAATGCTCTACCCAGTTGGGTAGAGAAACCGGTTTCCATTTGCCTAGCAGTTTTCTCAGTGCTTCCAGTTTCCAAGAAGACACTTGGCAGAGAGAGCATGTTCAACAAGCCAGTTAACATGACTGAGCAGTGGGGACTCCGGAGACTTCTGATATTCCACAGAGATGATCCTTAGTACCAATCAATCAAGGCCTTGGGCATATTATCCCCTATTTACTCCCAGCAGTGCTGGAAAATCACAAGCTTCCATTAAAGAACTTGCTAACTTCCTGAGTCAGAAGCCCCAGCTTTTTCAACACCACAGATCTCTTTGGTATTCTTCCCCCAAGGGTGCCCTGTTTCAAAAAACTCTCCTGTGTCCTTTTTAC
Organism: Capricornis sumatraensis; assembly: GCF_032405125.1. Classification (NCBI taxonomy): domain Eukaryota; kingdom Metazoa; phylum Chordata; class Mammalia; order Artiodactyla; family Bovidae; genus Capricornis; species Capricornis sumatraensis. The sequence continues at coordinate 182,199,338 of NC_091070.1, forward strand.
AATGAGCAAGACTGTCTACTTCCCTCAGACTCTGAAATACCAAAAATGACTTACAAACCCCATTACTACCTTAGTCGAGAGATACCAGTTTGGAAAGCAATAACATGAAACAGGAAATAACAATAGTAATAGTGCTTTCCATTCACTGATTGCTTACTATTTATACCAGGCATTGTACATTATTTACATTATCCAATTTAATCTCCATCACAACTTTTGTTGTGATGCTCAGTAATTATCTTCTTCATAGAAGGATTTAGAAACATTAAGAAATTTGTCCAAGGCCACCAAACTAGTGCCAGAGCAAAGATCTGAACCCCTGCTGTCTGACTTCAAAGCCACTGCTCTTCTCTGCCCCACTGGTTCGACTCTCTCTCACCCTCAACTTCATTTCTAACCCCTAGCACTCCCTTTGGAAAACCATATGCACTGTGCCCACTTCTGGAACTTTTGGAAAGTTTCAAGTTATCTTACTCCCCTGAAATTCCTACCATCTGTCTCCAAAGTGATGCTGCATATTCATAGAGGATAGAGAGAAAGAGACCCAATCCAGTATTCTTGCCTGGAGAATCCCAGGGACGGGGAGCCTGGTGGGCTTCCGTCTATGGGGTCACACAGAGTTGGACACGACTGAAGCGACTTAGCAGCAGCAGCAGCAGAGAGAAAGAGAGACAGAACACCTACAGCATCATAGGGATTGAAACCCAAGTGCAAAACCACTTCCAAGTAAGCCAAGGTATTGGTTCTCTTAGTCACCATTTATCTGCACCTAATTTCTCCACTCAAAGTGATAATGTAGGAACCTATCTCCAGATAGGTTCCCAGAGTCCCTCAAATATTCCCTTCTAAAGTCTCCTCTTTGTTTTTTTTGACTTTTTCTTTTGTCCTCGGGCATAGTAGATTAACAATGTTGTGATAGTTTCAGGCGAACAGCGAAGGAACTCAGTCATGCAAATACATATATCCATTCTCCCCCAAACTCCCCTCCCACCCAAGCTGCCATATAACATTGAGCAGAGTTCCCTGTGCTATACAGTAGGTCCTGGTTGGTTACCCATCTTAAATGCAGCACTGTGTACACATCCCAAACTCCCTAACTATCCCTTCCCCTTCCTCCCTGGCAACCGTTAGTTCATTCTCTAATTCTGTGAGTCTCTTTCTGTTTTGTAAGTAAGCACATTTGTATCATTTCTCTTTAGATTCCATAAGGGATGCCATACAATATTTCTCCTTCTCTGTCTGCAAAGTCTATTCTTTACAGGTTTCACTCTGACAGATGACACCTCTAGGTTTCTGATGAAAGCACCCAAGACAGCCTTGGACAATGACCTCTGGGCAGTACCCTCCTGCCACCACACCTAACTCCCCCTCTCACTGCAAAAAGAAAACAAAGTGCCTGGGTGAGGTGGGAGTGGGAGCTTCCTTTAGATGCCCAGAGCTTAAACCACAGGTTCTATAAGAAGAGCTATGGAGATATATTGATACTTATTTTTGAAAGCATATGTGAAGAAGGCGGCAACGGCAACCCACTCCAGTACTCTTGCCTGGAAAATCCCATGGACGGAGGAGCCTGGTAGGCTGCAGTCCATGGGGTCACTGAGTCAGACATGACTGAGCGACTTCACTTTCACTTTTCACTGTCATGCATTGGAGAAGGAAATGGCAATCCACTCCAGTGTTCTTGCCTGGCGAATCCCAGGGATTGGGGAGCCTGGTGGGCTGCCGTCTATGGGGTCGCACAGAGTCGGACATGACTAAGGCGACTTAGCAGCAGCATGTGAATAACATAATGATGTGTGTGGAGGGGGAAGCTGGAAACAGCAAAATACCCCAGGATAGGATATCTACCATATGGTTCCAGCCATACTGTGCAAAAGTATATTAAAAGTTTGATTTCTACAAGTGACGCAACCACACACAATTCTCCTTGGGTTTTGAGTTCAGTTTCTGTTATAATACTAATGTGCAATGAATAATCATTCAATTCATTCAATTACATATTATATACAGAGTATATAATTATGTGATACATGAATAAACTAATTCGCTTTATAACATATTAGCCAAGCATCAGCCACTTAGAAAATTCTGTGTTAGGAGGCCTATCTGGGGTTACTCACTTACCTCTCTCACCTCACAGGGAACTATGTCCAGTTGCAAGCTTCCTTTTGATCATACCCTATGCCTCTAGGCCCAAATCTTATGGACAGTATACTACCTCTTTGGGGAGTCTAACAAGCATTCTAGAATAATAGAATATGGTATTCCACAAGTACTGCTTTCCTACTCTGAATGAAAAACAGAAAAATTACAACTACAGTGAACAAACACTGGATTCCTAACATCCCAACACCACAGAGCTAAGCTGTGTGCCAGAATAATAATAACAGTCATTAATACTATTATTCTAAAAAATATGTGGGGAAGAGCAAGATGAAGCTCACAGGATACAAAAAGAAAAGAGCACTGTGAATCAGATACTTTTCCTGTAGGACACAAGCCCCTTTCTTAGCAGGCCTAACAAAAGAGAGTACAGCATACTTTATCTCAAGAACGTGGCAGGCTGGCACAGAGGCCAGGAACATAGACACACAGATTGGGCAGAAAGGCCAAAGCTGGCCCAGCCAAAGTGAGCTGTGGACCAGCATGGAAGAACACTGGGCTGCTGCTAAGTCGCTTCAATCAAGTCTGACTCTTCGCGACCCCATGGACTGCAGCCTCCCAGGCTCCTCCATCCATGGGATTTTCCATGCAAGAGTACTGGAGTGGGTTGCCATTGCCTTCTCAGGAACACTGGGCTAAGGGCAGTGTATTCAGATTCACCGAGGAGTGACATGTCCTTCACAAATTAAAATTCTGGATTGTTAGAAGTTCCAAAAAATTAGTAATAATCATAATCATCATTACCATAGTCAAGGTTTTGCCATGCACAAGCCCACAGGTTATGATCCTGCTCTAATATCTCTACGTTTTCACTGTTCTAAGAAACAACTAGAACTTAGGAGCTGAGCATCTTTTCTAAAACACCTGTGATGGTACAGTGGCTTCAGAGGGACATTCCTACTAATGCAGACATTTCAACACAGCCAGGACATGAGCCTCTGCAATCATTCAATAGACACTGTTTATAGAGGGAGCTGGAGGACAACAAAAGAAAACAGAAGAAACACGTGATTCTTGGCACTGGGATTCATGTTAAGGTTTCAGTAACATGATGATTTGATTCACATACTGCAAATAAAAATGATGGAAAGTGAGTGCTTATTTGCTGAAAACAAACAAAAATGTGTAAAAATACATAACAAGTCTTAAACACTGTTTCTTCTCTGTTCCTCTCACCACATGTCCAAATCCTACTCATCTTCCCAAGCTCAGCTCAGATGTGTGTCCCCCATGAAACTCCAGGTCCCCTCTCTGACACTCTCACTCCTCTCCCCACCATCCAATAGGTGATGATCACCTCCCCCAAGCTCACATATCTGTACCTGGTCTATTATAATTAGGTAATAAGAGCTGCCATTCATCAAGTGTCTAATTTACACTAAGCCCCCTTTGTAGCTTTTTTTTTTTCCTTCAAGTCCTAAAGTAGTCCTTCCAGGAATGGAATGTATTATTCACAGTTTAAAGACTGAGAAACCAAACTTGAAGCAGGCTGAGTAACTTTGCCTGAAGTGTCAAAAGAGCTAAACAGTGGTAGATCTTGAACCTGAAATCAAGACTATCTAATTCCAAAGCCTGTTGTTCTGCATCTTGCCATATCTTATGACCTGATTACTCTCTGTCTCATATTTATCTCCCTTCCCAGGTGACAAGAATCTTGAGGAACAGACCCATGTTTGAGTCACCACACACTCATTCATGAGCCATTTAAGTAATCCCTGAAATAGACAGCAAACAGAATAAAGAGTAGATATCTAACAAATACTTGTTGAATGAGTGATAAAATGACAAGAATCCCATGGGAATAGGTAGAAAGGGCAATTGTCATAGTGTCAGCAACAAAATGAAAGTGATAGTCGCTCAGTCATGTCCCACGGACTATACAGTCCATGGAATTCTCCAGGTCAGAATACTGGAGTGGGTAGCTTTTCCCTTCTCCAGAGGATTTTCCCAACCCAGGGACTGAACCCAGGTCTCTCACATAGCAAGCAGATTCTTTACAAACTGAGCCACGAGGGAAGCCAAAAAAAAAAGAAAAAAAATGAAAGTGATGGTCCCTCAGTTGAAAAAGTTGACTTAAAACTCAACATTTAGAAAACTAAGATCACGGCATCCAGTCCCATCACTTCATGGCAAATAGATGGGAAAACAATGGAAACAGTGACAGACTATTTTTCTGGGCTCTAAAATCACTGCAGATGGTGACTGCAGCCATGAAATTAAAAGATGCTCGCTCCTTGGAAGGAAAGCACAGGCAGCATATTAGAGAAAAACCTAGGCAGCATATTCAAAAGCAGAGACATTACATTGCCAACAAAGGTCTGTCTAGTCAAAGCTACAGCTTTTCCAGTAGTCATGCATGGATGGTGAGAGTTGGACTCTAAAAAAAGCTGAGCGCCAAAGAACTGATGCTTTTGAACTGTGGTGTTGGAGAAGACTCTTGAGAGTCTCTTGGACTGCAAGGAGATCCAACCAGTCCATTCTAAAGGAAATCAGCCCTGAATATTCACTAGAAAGACTGATTCTAATGCTCAAGCTCCAATACTTTGGCCACCTGATGCAAAGAACTGACTCATTGGAAAAGATCCTGATGCTGGGAAAGATTGGAGGTGGGAGGAGAAGGGAAAGACAGAGGATGAGATGGTTGGATGGCATCACCCACTCAATGGACATGAGTTTAAATAAGCTCCAGGAGCTGGTGATGGACAGGGAAGCCTGGTGTGCTACAGTCCATGGGGTCGCAAAGAGTCAGACACGACTGAGTAACTGAACTGAACTGAACTGACAACAAAAGATACCACTAACGGTGTTCTGGACCATTATTGAATGTCTTCCTTCTCATTTGTCGTAACAGGCCTCAGCTACTCTTCCGTCAGCCTCAACTCAGCCCAACCTGTGTGGTGCCAGAGAATGAGAGCAGCAGCTAATGTTTGTACAGAGAACTAATTACATTACCGTTCTCTGCAGCAGCCTTCACCTCACAAGCTTCTATATCCCCCCAACAGCCATAATCAGGAAAATATGGGCAAACCAAGAAAGGTAGGCTATTTGGCCCCTGACCACCATTTACACGGTCCGACAGTAACCTATGAATCTTAATCTAGATTTATTTTTTTCTATGAAAGCATAAAGGACAAGTGGTCAAGAGCAGGTCCATAAATTTGCTCTGACTTTTATTAGATGGGGAATATTTTCATCTGAGAGGTCAGCATAACTTGGAGGAAAAGACAAAAAGCTCTCTGAAAGTGAATCACCATGTTACCCCTGACATAACACAGGACCACTGTCCACCGACAAGGGAGCTGCTTGCTAGGCAGAACTCCTTAAAAGTCATCAGAATAGGTTAATCTTTCCCATTTGACGTTATCATGTCATGTATTCCACATCTCATTCAGACTCTTTGGGGAAAGGAACACAACTGGGACTATGAAGTAATGTAGCTGAATTCCTTAATGAGGAAAGAAAACCAGATTCACTACATAAACCATCCCTAGAAGAATCAAAGCATAGACAGAAGGTGAAATTGAGGTTGAATATATAAGAGGAAGTCTCATAAACTCACTCTACGGCTTTATTTTGTCCAACCACCTGGTCTAACATTCAAGTTTTATAAAAACATCTTACTGATTTATTCATTGTTAAAAAGCATTAATTATGTGTCTAATGAGATGCTGGGAACTAGGAATACAATGATGAATAAGGCTTTGTCCACTTTCTCCAGAAGTTTCCAGTCTAGCAGGAGTGAGATTATCTAAGAAAAGAGTTCCTATCAGTCTGATAAGTGCAGGAGTCAAACAGTTGACCAACTTTAATGTCACACCATTCAAAACCAGCTGTCCAACAAAATTCATTAAACTAATGATTTTCTCTATGTATACCTGGTGATTTCACCTATGTTATCTGATTTCATCCTCAATTAATCCATCACAAGAAAATATTCTTCTTAGGAAAAAACCCTGAACTGACTAACAACTCTTTTCCTTTCAAGTCTATGCAAAAGAACACCTGGAATTTCACAGAAAATAAATTTTGGTACAGAAAGGAAACGGTTTATGACAGATTCAGATATTGCATGAGATAAACCATAACTTCCCTATAAAGGCTTCTTAATAAAATAGTTTCCAGCCACTGAAAAAGCCAAGTCTAAAAGAGCAGACTCTGTGGCTAATGATATTCTCTGGTTTTGGAAAAAAAGTTGAAAGGAAAGAATTAGAAAACAAAACACTCAACTGAAAACAAAAGCGAAGGCCTCTAGAACTCAAGGGAAGGAGAAAGTTCCCCTGTCTGAAATTGGACTGACAAGAGGAAATGCAACCAGTTCTCATCCATACTTGATGTAGGAAACATGGCGCTCTGATTTTCAAAAGAAACCACTGATTCGAGATGATCAAGTGGAAGTAACATTCTCAGTCACTGGGGGAGCTGTCTCAGACACCTCAGTGAATTCTGCACGGAGCTGCCACATTCTCCGTGCCCAGATTTGTTCATGTTTGATACTTGGATTACCCCAGCAGGAAACGAGCAGTCTTTGAATGGAGGGTTTTGTTCAGGATTCTAATAGCTTCCAGCATTTGCCCCAGACCACAAGGAGTACACTAAATTCACTTAGACATCCAGGCCAGAGTGAAGCATTTCTCTGTCAGATCTAGTCAGCTCTACCAATTTAACATTTTGGCTTCTTGTGGGCAAAGAGAAGTCTGCCAAACAGCATTGGTGGCTGGGGGCAATCTGGTGACACGAGGCGGTTCTGGAAAGAAAATTAATGAACACAACCAGCAACCTTTCTGCCCCACCCCCCTCTCCTCATTCAAGGGAGAGAAGTGGAATGTCAGCCTCTGGGGTGATAAACAACTGTTGCTCCTAGAAACAGCCTCTAAGGTGGTGGTATCTTTTCCCCACCCAATTTGCCACATTTCATTGTTTGCTTTCAAGATCACCTCGCTATGAAGTTTGTGGATGTTAAAGGTAGAGACATGATTTGTTTCCTTCAACAATTTCATCCTAGCTAATCTAGTAAATAAAATGGGACACTAGCCACCTCTGATTCAGTCACCAAAGCTATGTCCAATCAAAGTCAATAAAATATTTGTCTGGTGCCTACTATGTGCCAGGCAATATGCCAGACATATATATATATATATATATATATAATAACAATGAATAATGGTAATATATTATAATATATTATTATAATGACAACAACAACAACAATAACAATCAACCAATCAACAAGAGTCATCTAGCAAGTACTTACTGTGTGAAAAGCTATGATAAATGTATAGGGTTATATCACTCCTCACAAACCTTTGAACAACATACAATTATTACTTTCCCCTTTTGCTGCTGCTGCTCCCCTTTTACAGATGCAGAAAAGAGGGTTCCAAGAGATAAAATAAACTCGTTCAAAGTAGCACAGCTTGTAAATGACAGAGCCGGGATCTGAATGCAAAGCCTGTCTGTAAAGGCAATGCCTTTAACATCATTAAAGGAAGTCACACTGAAACAACATTAAAAACTTTGTTGTAATGCAAAAGAATGAGATAGATGGTAAAGTTTTCCAGATTACAGCAAAATAGATAGACTAGTTATATTACTCATCTGAACCAAAACTACTTTGGAGTAGAATGTTGTCAGCTCTCTAATATCTAGACCAGCATAATATGTGTGACCCATTTTCACCCCCCAAAAAAACTACATAATCAGCCATAAGCAGAGATTAGGACAGAATTACAAAATAACACAACAATAAAATGATAACATCTTTCCATTTTTTCCACAATAGATACACTTAATTTCTATAAACTGAAGCTAAATTGCCTATGGGAATGCATGCGTGTGTGTGTGTGTGTGTGTGTGTGTGTGTGTGTGTGTTTCCTGTCATTTTCTAGTTTTACCACTCCATTCTTACCTTAGTATATGATAAAACATTCTTTACAAGGTTTTAAAAGGACTCATCTTAACAAAGAAAACATTCATAAAAGTTAAATGGGAAACTGAACTCATGGATTGGATAAGTAATAAAATGCTTATAAACATCTGGTTTCTGCACAAAGCCAGTAAGGAAGAAGTAAAATAAAATAAAACAAAAAAATCTCAAAACCTTCTGAGAAGAAAGAAAAAAAAAATGAAAATTTTGAAGGACTTCAAGGACAGAAAAGGGCACTGTCTGATTGCATCTTGGCAACACAGCTCTGAGGGACAGGGGGGATTTTGGAAAGTCTTGTTCTCCTAGGTTCCCACAGTCACTCAAATTGTTCAGTGGACAGTTATGCCCAAATTTTTAGCCCTAGAATATTCATTCAGATTTAGGGCTGCCGAGGACCTGCACAGCTAGAATTCTGCCAGTGACAGAGTAGGAGTAATGTGCAGGAAATCATCAAGCAGTCTACCCCAACTAACACCAAAACAACACACATAGACTCATAAATACAGTTTGTACATAATTCCCAAAGGTTCATGAGTCACATGAGACACGGAATCCAGACTGAGAACCCTGGAGCAAAGTAAGAGCCCGTACACTTGACGATCTGGCCAAGTTTAGAGCCACAGATAAGGTGATTCAAGGGCTTTCTTATTTTGTGGCTTCGACACAGATGAATTTCTAGAGTTTCTCTGACATGAGTTGAAGGCAAGCGGCTTGCATCAGACAGTAGTCCAGTCATGGAAACAGTGACGGCTAGAGGCCAATTGCCCAAGTTTCAATCCTGCCTGTCTCTTCTCAGCAGTGTAATCTTGAACAGGTTTTACTTATTCCTCTGTACCTCTGTTCCCTTATCGCTGAGACAGGGATTGATAATAACACCAGCTTCAAAACGTGGTAAAGATTAAATGAGTCTTCATAAAGAAAGCACGTAGGACATCTACCTAGCACATAGGCAAACACGAAATAAATGTTAGCTATTATTATTCTATGGTCCTTTCTAGGACAAAAAGGGAGATGACCTAATACAATAAAGGTTCCTATCAGAAAAGCACTAGAGGACTGCAGAGAATTGTAGAGAATGCAGTAATTAATTCATGAGTGTCCTTTATTAAATCATCATTGGATGTTCATGTCTCCTATTTTGCAAAGTTGACATTTGGTTAACCAAACAAGTATCACCATCTATGTCTCAATACAAAGGCAGGGTTAGGTGTTAGAAAATGTAGATAGCCTGTGAACTCTATCATAAATAATGATTTAAAAAATATGCCATCAGATTAATAGCTTTCCTTTGTTTCAGTTTGTGAAGATTCAGCCAGAGTATAGTTTTGCAGTCTCAGAGACCCATAGGTGGTGACAAATTAGAAGAGACCTCAATGATGCATGACAGTCTTGTACTGTCATGTACAGTATAGTCCAGTTCTCTCACTGGGCAGGTGGAAAACCTGAACCCAGAGACCTTCGTGACTTGCCCAGATAGACCTTGCAACTAAGTAGCAGAGCCAAGAACTAAGATTCTTGGATGTTTTTTTGTTCACATGCCTCCTTCCACTAGACTGTCACCCCCTGGAGGCCAGAGCCTAGTCAAACATGTCTTCCTACCTTCATGACAGCCCAGGACATGTAGACAAAGAAGGTAACAATAAATAAGGGTTAAAAAGGACCACCACGATGCGGTATTCTTTGCTACTTCTAAGGTACTATTGTAACCCTGCAAAAGAGATAGTTATCTCATTCACTGAAAAGATGACACAGATGATAAGGCAAACCAGAAATCAAATCTAAGCATTCTGCTGGTCTGTGAGTCAGAAGACCTGAGCTTTTCTCTTATTCTACCATAACTTGCTTTGTGACACTCAATGAACATTTAACTTTTCTGAAAAGAAGACAACAATACAGCCTTGATAGAGCTGAGGGAGTCCAATTGTATGAGATCACAAAATAGAATGAAATACTAAAGGCCAAAATTAATTGTATGTCATAAAGCCTATAATTAATTGCACATCACTTTCCCTGGTGGCTGAGATGATAAAGAATGTGCCTGCAATGCAGGAGATCCAGGTTTGATCTCTTAGTTAGAAAGATCCCCTGAAGAAGGAAATGGCAACCCACTCTGGTATTCCTGCCAAGAGAATTCCATGAACAGAGGAGCCTAGTGGGTTACAGTCCATGGAGTCGCAAACAGTCAGACATGACAGAACAATTAACACCTTATGTTTATATTACACTTAATAATTCTCAAAAGGCTTCTTTGTATATGACACTTAGGCTTCATGATAACCATGGAGACAGTCAAGAAATATGTTATAGCCCCATTTTACAGATAATGACACTAAGGTACAGAGGGACCACATGTTTATATCAGGAAGGACGACATGTTTATATTAGATTAAATGAGAAATCTCATCTCTGCCAAAGGACAGAATCCACAGTAAGAAAGAAAAATATACACTTAGATCAAGGACCTAAAAAGAGATAGCACATAGCTTCCAGCTGGAATTAACAATGAGCCAAAGAGCCTTGTCATCAACCCCTAACTGCTAGCTTTCTTCACTCAAAATTCTACTTTCAAAGATATGTCTCTCCTGAAGTCACAGAAAGATCACATGGGTTATGGGAGATATGAAGTCAAGACATTTGGCATATGGATCAGACACAGAGCAGAAGAAAGCTTCTTAAAATATATTGTGTCTACAATAAAGCAAAATATATTTCTAAGCATTTTATTGAAACTTCACAGGAAGACCCTAAAATGTGAAAAATGATAGCAAAGAGAAATTATATGATACTCTATGTTTTACTTCATCTGAAATAAAAAGTCATTAACATTCACTTTCTTTACAGGATATGTCATTTAGAATTTTTATTTTAACAAACTTTAGCAAATACAAGAAATCAGTCCTACACTTGTCAGAAAGGGCTGCTCCACCCCCAAGCCCCACATTACCATGTCAAGCCCAGGACTGACTTTCTGGCCAACTGGAGTGAACATTAGTCTTTTGAAATTGCCTCAAGTCATTTGAACACTTTCTCAACATTCTAACAGTTTCCCACTTTATCGATGAAGGCCATTATTTCAATGCAGAATCCAATAAAATTGTATTTCCAGGTGTCATACAGCAAAGGAATCATAAGTCCTTCTGCAAAACATGGATGCTGAAAAAGAAGTCAAGGGAAGCAGAAACTACTTCCTGGGAAATAATCTTCCAGCAAGCCTGAGTGGGGGCTGTGGTGAAGCTTCTGGTATCTTCCTGAGCACTGTCAGCCCAAGGTGCTGGACAGCGGGCAGACGTATTTTCTCTAGAGCTATGCATGTGTGCGAAGTCGCTTCAGTCACGTCTGACTCTCTGCAACCCTGCGGACTGTAGCCCATGGATGAGCTCCTCTGCCCATGAGGATTGCCATACCCTTTTCCAGGGGTTCTTCCCAACCCAGGGAGGAAACCTGTGTCTCAGGTCTCCAGCACTGGGAGGTGGGTTCTTTACCACTAGTGCCACCGGGGAGGCCCCATTTAGAGCTGTCTTGGAGTGTAAATGGGCATCACCGCAGTTGGCTATCCGGCCCTGAAGATTCAATACTCACGCAGGCTGCAACAGAACAATACCCAACAGGAGAGAGAAAGGGCTGAAATCCAAAAGAAAATGAAATGACAGACTATTACCAAAGTGGGAACTGCGGCTCTCAATCTGCATACATAGCAGCACTCATTTCTCTCTAACAAAAGAGGACCATATAAAACGTCCTGGCAGCCACGTCTCAGTTTGCGGCTTCGTCTCCTCACAAAGCTTTAAAAATGTCCTCATTCTGCCTGCGAAGTACTGGGAAGAGGTATGGGAAGAAGGGAGTTCCTGGTCTCTGCCAGATTCCTCCTGGATAGCTATGCTTGTCCCCGGAATAAAGCTGCCCTCCAAAGAGAGAAAATCTTTAATTTTCTGGTCCAGTCATCTTTAAGAAAATCTAACCTAACCCCCTCATCAGACAAAATAGAATCTTTGGGTCATGACAAGCTTTCTGTCAAGGTAAGGGAAGAGACTGCAGGACAAATTCTCTTTTAAACCTTAAAGACTGTGCCCTACCTCCTCTCTGTTATTATTGTAAGGAACAACCATGTAACTGACTCATCTCTATTTCTTTCGCTCAGAACACTATCTGCTGGCCAGAATATTTTCAAATGTTGTCAACCACCAGATTGCACCCTTCAATTCTTTTTAGCTTCTTTCCAACTTTCCAATACAGAATCTCATTAACTGGTTTGTCTTTCTGGCTGCTGTACTTTGTTGTTAACTTTCTCCATTTTAAGATATTTTCCTATGAAGATTTCTCTTTAGAGAGGGCAGTTATCCACCTCCCCACATACAAAATGCAGAACCAATTAAATTCAATAAAGTTTTGTTGAATAGCAAAAAGCAAAAGAGAAAAGGAAAGATATAAGCATCTGAATGCAGAGTTCCAAAGAATAGCAAGGAGAGATAAGAAAGTCTTCCTCAGGGATCAATGCAAAGAAATAGAGGAAAAGAACAGAATGGGAAAGACGAGAGATCTCTTCAAGAAAATTAGAGATACCAAGGAAAGATTTCATGCAAAGATGGGCTTGATAAAGGACAGAAATGATATGGACCTAACAGAAGCAGAAGATATTAAGAAGAGGTGGCAAGAATATACAGAAGAACTGTACAAAACAGAGATTCACAACCAAGATAATCACGATGGTGTGATCACTCACCTAGAACCAGACATCATGGAATGTGAAGTCAAGTGGGCCTTAGGAAGCCTCACTACGAACAAAGCTAGTGGAGGTGATGGAATTCCAGTGGAGCTATTTCAAATCCTGAAAGATGATGCTGTGAAAGTGCTACACTCAATATGCCAGCAAATTTGGAAAACTCAGCAGTGGCCACAGGACTGGAAAAGGTCAGTTTTCATTCCAATCCCAAAGAAAGGCAATGCCAAAGAATGCTCAAACTACTGCACAGTTGCACTCATCTCACATGCTAGTAAAGTAGTGCTTAAAATTCTCCAAGCCAGGCTTCAGCAAACTTCCAGATGTTCAAACTGCAAACTTCCAGATGTTCAAGCTGGTTTTACAAAAGGCAGAAGAACCAGAGATCAAATTGCCAATATCTGCTGGATCATCGAAAAAGCAAGAGTTCCAGAAAAACATCTATTTCTGCTTTAGGGACTATGCCAAAGCCTTTGACTGTGTGGATCACAACAAACTGTGGAAAATTCTGAAAGAGATGGGAATACCAGACCACCTGACCTGCCTCTTGAGAAACCTATATGCAGGTCAGGAAGCAATAGTTAGAACTGGATGTGGAACAAATAGGAAACTGGTTCCAAATAGGAAAAGGAGTATGTCAAGGCTGTATATTGTCACCCTGCTTATTTAACTTATATGCAGAGGACATCATGAGAAACGCTGGGCTGGAAGAAGCACAAGCTGGAATCAAGACTGCCAGGACAAATATCAATAACCTCAGATATGCAGATGACACCACCCTTATGGCAAAAAGTGAAGAGGAACTAAAAAGCCTCTTGATGAAAGTGAAAGAGGAGAGTGAAAAAGTTGGCTTAAAGCTCAACATTCAGAAAACTAAGTTCATGGCATCTGGTCCCATCACTTCATGGGAAATAGATGGGGAAACGGTGGAAACACTGTCAGACTTTATCTTTGGGGGCTCCAAAATCACACTGCAGATGGTGATTGCAGCCATTAAATTAAAAGACACTTACTCCTTGGAAGGAAAGTTATGACCAACCTAGATAGTATATTAAAAAGCAGAGATATTACTTTGCCAACAAAGGTCTGTCTAGTCAAGGCTATGGTTTTTCCAGTGGTCATGTATGGATGTGAGAGTTGGACTGTGAAGAAAGCTGAGCACAGAAGAATTGATGCTTTTGAACTGTGGTGTTGGAGAACACTCTTGAGAGTCCCTTGGACTGCAAGGACATCCAACCAGTCCATCCAAAAGGAGATCAGTCCCGGTGTTCATTAGAAGGACTGATGCTAAAGCTGAAACTCCAGTACTTTCGCCACCTCATGCAAAGAGTTGACTCATTGGAAAAGACCCTGATGCTGGGAGGGATTGGGGGCAGGAGGAAAAGGGGACGACAGAGGATGAGATGGCTGGATGGCATCACCTCGATGGACATGAGTTCGAGTCAACTCAGGGAGTTGGTGATGGACAGGGAGGCCTGGTGTGTTGCGATTCATGGGGTCACAAAGAGTTGGACACGACTGAGCAACTGAACTGAACTGAACAGAACTGAATACTACTTGGCAACAGTGTGGGAAAGAAAGGCCGAAATTTATGAACAATAATAATAGCTATTTACTCTGAATTTGTGTACAGGGGATCTTAACACATGCCACAGTATGATGCTATGTGATAATGAGAATGTGGTTTCTGCTCTCTGACAGACCTGGGTTCAGCTCATAGCTCCTCCATGCATGCCATTTTCTTAACCCGTATGTATCCCAGGTTCCTCATCTGTAAAATAAAGTTATTAACAAGATGTATCTCATAGGGATATTTTGAAGATTCCATCCGATCACAAGTGTAAAGCACTCAGCCCAGAATCTAGCTCACAATAACATGTAGCATGTGTCCGGTTCTCCCCATTTTCAGAGGTAGAAACAATATCAGAACTAGTATATCCACCCAGTGTGAAGGCTTCATTTCTACTGCCTTGTGTGACCAGAACATTGGAAAAAGTCATGTTAGAAGCCTAGAGTATGGCGATTGGGAGAGACTCAAAGAGACCACCCTAGCTTGTAGGGTGGCATCTCTCTCCAAGAACTGCAGGCCATCACCCCTGCTTTAGCACACAAATCTGTAAATATCACCCATTTCTGAAACCTGAGAGCTGGAGTAGCACCTGCAGAGGGGACATCTGTTTTTTGAATGAATGAATGAATCACTAAGGTGATTCAAATAGAGTAAAAACCATAGTTACATACTGAGCATAAACTATGTGTCAGGTCTCGATCTAAGGAGTTAATCTGAACTAACACTGATTATATATTTAGCATTTAATATTTAATTTAAACAATCAAATAGGCTTTGAAAAATGATCCAAGGGGTCAGGAAGAGGGAATGATATATCCTCATGGAGGAACAGCTACCCAAAGTGGGCTTTTTATTGCTGTTGTTCAGTGGCTAAGTTGTGTCCAACTCTTTGTGACCCCATGGGATGCGGCATACCAGGCTTCCCTGTCCTTCACCATCTCCTGGAGTTTGCTCAAACTCATGTCCATTGAGTTGGTGGTGCTAAAAAGAACAGAAAGGATTCTACAGAATGTGTAGGGGTAGTGGAGGGCATCCAGGCAAAGGGAGCCACATGGGCTATGATCACGAGGTGTGAGCCTGTGGGCATCAATGGCCTGAGAAGAAGTGTCTATAGAGGAACAGAAAAAAATGCAATTCAATGGCTAGAGTAAGCCCAGTACAGCAGAAACTAACACAATATTGTAATCAATTATATTCTAATAAAAATAAAATAGAGTAACGCCAGGACAAGTGGGACCTCAAACACCAGCATGGGTGTTTGGCCTTGATTCCACCAAAATGGGAGAAACTAATGAAGCCGCTGGTGGTAATAAGTCACACTGACAACAGCATTTGGTACCAAGCCTTCAATAGAACAAAAGCTGCAGGGAAATAAATTTTACAGTTGGGGAGGCAGAGAAGCAGCACAAAGAGTCCCAAAGACAGAACAGAATGGGGTGGGGGAATCTTCATCTTCCTGGAGCCTGCTCTTCAAGGGAACATTGACTAGGATAACGGTAACTGCCCTCATGAAGACCACTCAACACCAACACTCCCTAGCCAAACAAAACAAGGTCCTCAAACAGCAGTGCAGATGGCCACCCAACCCAGGGAGCAGGTGATGACAGAAGTGCATCCAGGACTCCTCCAGCCACACTGAGCATCATGACATGGGACAACAGACAAACACTGAAATGGACACATTTTCTAATCTGTACATAGGCACTCAAAGGCCCATGGCCATCCTCAGTTCAGCCGCTCAGTCATGTCCGACTCTTTGCGACCCCATGAATCGCAACACACCAGGCCTCCCTGTCCATCACCAACTCTCGAGTTCACTCAGACTCACATCCATCGAGTCAGTGATGCCATCCAGCCATCTCATCCTCTGTCGTCCCCTTTTCCTCCTGCCCCCAATCCCTCCCAGCATCAGAGTCTTTTCCAAGGAGTCAACTCTTCTCATGAGGTGGCCAAAGTACTGGAGTTTCAGCCTCAGCATCATTCCTTCCAAAGAATACCCAGGGCTGATCTCCTTTAGAATGGACTGGTTGGATCTCCTTGCAGTCCAAGGGACTCTCAAGAGTCTTCTCCAACACCACAGTTCAAAAGCATCAATTCTTCTGTGCTCAGCTTTCTTCACAGTCCAACTCTCACATCCATACATGACCACTGGAAAAACCATAGCCTTGACTAGACGGACCTTTGTTGGCAAAGTAATGTCTCTGCTCTTTAATATGCTACCTAGGTTGGTCATAACTTTTCTTCCAAGGAGTAAGCGTCTTTTAATCTCATGGCTGTAGTCACCTTCTGCAGTGATTTTGGAGCCAAAAAAAATAGTCTGACACTGTTTCCATTGTTTCCCCATCTATTTCCCATGAAGTGATGGGACCAGATGCCATCCTAACACAGTCTTATTTCTTATTCAGTCATCCCACCTCCCATCTAAGACTGTATATATTTAAACCAGTAAGCTGGGAGCTTTTAAGCCAGTAACAATATAAACATACATATTTATTCACTCACACACCCACATTCAAACTTTCCTTTGTGTACAGAGGACCACGCTCATTGTAGTGAGTGATAACACAGTTTACCATCTAACCGACCTAATTACAAGTATCATAAACAGTAGGGCAAAAGAAAATAAGTGTCTTAATCAGCATTCTTGACAGCATCAAGAAACATGCCTAGGTCACCGTCAGGGCAAATGTACCAGCCCAGCAAAGAAAAGAATCCAAAGCCCTCATCTAAACAAGACAAAAGGAAAAACAAGTCTATCATCAGATTTAAATACAAAGTACACTTGAAAGTTAAATTCAACTCATAGTTTTGGAGGCAGCACAGTTTACCCATTAAAGCAAAAAGTCAGATTTTTAGAACTAGCAAGGTCTAATCTTGGTTTAGCCGCAGAATCACTATGCCATTCTAGGAAAATATGCAAAATACACCCAGTCTTCATTTGTGCATCATGGAGAGATTTAATCAATAACTGAGAGGTAGAATGAGAAATTGCTTAGCTAATGCAGAATGTGCCTATTAATTAAAGCCGCCCCCTGCCTTGGCCATGGATTAGAAGGAGGAAGGACAAAGATGGCTTTAAACAATTTGATCACCAGGCAAGAGCAGTGAAAAGAAAGAAAAGCAGAAGACTGTTTTCGGTCAAGAAAACACCATTTTAGGAAAATAAGTATTTGGCCTAAAAGCAAAGGAACACACTTAAAACCTTAAAGGAAAAGCTGGTAAGTGAGAGATACAGACAGAATAACTTCATGTGTCTGTATGTTGGTAACCAGTCAGTATAGTTCAATTTCAGGGGCAGATAGCTACCTTTTAAATTAGGTTGGGGGGAGTGGGAGGAGGTTCCTGTGTGCCTAGAACTATGATAGACAACTTGCATTTATTACTTCCTTTAATCCTCACTGCAATCTGCCAAATTAGATCTCACCATCTCTAATGCAGATGAAAAAAAAACAAAAAGAAACACACCATCTCTAATGCAGATGAAAAAAAAAAGAAAAACACTAAGTCTAGAAACACAAGTCTGAAGCCACTTCCATCATGTCAACTGTGGAATGGGGATAAAAGAATAGGAAGACTCCAAAGGCACCTTTAGTAACCAAGAGGTGCTGAGGAAACAGAACAAGATAGTCTTAAGAGGCTTACCAAATATAGTTCACTCTAGGGACTCTAAAAGACCCAAATATAGTATGGACTTGCACTTGACCATGGCCCCAGTGGCACATATCCACTGTCAATTGTCTCCAGTTGATAAGAATGCACAGACTCACAGCTATTTGCAGACCAGCTGCACTCGACTTAGATAACAGATATCCAAGTACATCAAACATGGAAAAGCCACTTGAGATAAGAACACCACCCCAGTAAATAAATCTCAGACTTGGGATGCACCACAACCATACAGTGGGTTACTGAAAAGTTAATATTCAGTGTGTTTTTCTATAAAATATAGTTAATTGATTCTTAGGTCCTTTACTTTCATATTTTACTTCAAGCATTAATTAGGTGGCTTTTATTAACCATCTCTTAATGAGAGGAAACAGAAAATAAACAGATTAAAAGCCAGGTCTAAGCCATCATAAACAATTGATTATCTGGAAATTTTAAAGTCTTAAATTACATATATAAAACACAGTTAATTTCATTCCTTTTTTTTTTTTTTTAACTTTAAACTTTTTATTTTGTATTGAGATAGAGCCGATAGTTTCAGGTGAACCATGAAGAGACTCAGCCACACATTACATGTATCCATTCCCGTTTTGTTTTGTTTAAAAAAAAAAAAAACAACTCCTGAAGGTTATTCAGAAACCGATATTTTGTAAACTGAATCTTATTTGTTCATTTATTCAGTCCACAAATGCTTATGAGTAACTGTTAAATGCCTGGGACTACATTAAATGTTGAAAATCCAGATGTAAAAGATATTTCCTGCCCTTAAGATAAGAAGACCTAATAAAGAAAGAGCAAAAACTGCGACAGCAATGCAGGGAGATGAGTGCTTGCTAAGCTACTGTAGGCACAGGGATGATGGGGACTCAATGGGAAGGCCTCTTACCCAGTCTCATGAGGTCAGGGATGGTGTACTTCGGAAGCTGGGAATGAAAGATCATTCTAGACAGGAAGAATAAAAGGATCACTTCCACTCCCGGCCCAGATGGAGAAAGAGGAACAGCTGTCAAGACCTGGATACCAGTCCACCAAGGGCAAGGATCTCTGAGAGAAGGGACACAAAATAAGCGAGCCCTGCAGATGCCCCAGTTTACTACCTCAGCGTCTCTCCAGGCCAAGGTGTGTGGGAGCAGGGGAAACTCAAGTGGACTTCCTGAGGTGAGTAAATGGAGTGAACAGTCCAGGGAGCCCAAGGCAACTAGAATCTGCAAGAAAAAGTACCTGAGCTAAATATCTGGAGAGACTGCATTGATTTAAGAGACTTGAATTTTTATATCCTACCAAAAAATAAAAACGTTAATTGTTCAAAAAAAAAAAGAGAGCGAGAGCGACAGAATACCAGAGAGAGGAGACAGCTTCCCAGAGAGTGAATTTCAAGAAGAATATCGATCAGTGCATGTGTGTGAGAAAGTTACCCAAGGAATTGGGGGTTGGGGGATTCCAAAAGGATGTTTCCAATTGGAGCCATGAAAAAACTTCATGATTCCTAGGCATTGGGAGAGCACATAGAAGGGGTCTCGCCTCTGTCTTGGGGAGTAATTGGCCCTAGATCAAGTACTAATCTTAGTAGCAAGACTCAAAAGAATCAAACTACTTCTAAACAACTTAACTACATTCCAGAACAAAGAATATTTTTAGGAATACAAAAACATTCAGCATTTAATAAGGTAAAATTCACAATGTTTGGCATGCAATCAAAAATTACCCAGCATGCAAAAAACAGGAAAATATGACCTCTGATGAGGAGAAAAATCAATCAAAGATGACCCAGAACTGACACAGGAAGTTAGAATTAGCAGACAAGAACATTAAAACTACTCTTATAACTACACTCCATATGTTCAAAAGATGAGTGGAGACATTGAAGACATTTAAAAAAGACCCAAATCAAACTTCTAGAGTTGAAATCTACAATGTATGAAATGAATATACTGGATCAGATTAACATCAGATTAGATATTACAGAAGATAAAGATTAGTGAACTTGAAAACACAAATATCGGGACTATTCAAATGAAACACAGAGAAAACATAATTTTTTAAATTAACAGATAAATATAATTTTATTATTAAATATAATTATTTTATTATATTGTTAATACCTTGTTGTACTAATAAATATTAATATTTGATATTTATCCCTACCTTCAAATAACATAACCTTTATGTAGAAACAGATTGTGATTAAAAAAAGAAAACACAATCATAGAATATTTGAAAACAACAAAATATTATGAGAACAGGAAAAATATCCTGAGACACTACATAGTTACTTACTAAACAAATGACACACAAAACTGTTTTGAGGAGAGAAGCAAATTATTTCATGCTCAGGACATCAGGTTAAGAATGGTCAAAGAGGAAACATTCGAATTGTCTGTTTCATAAATGGATATTTTCATGTAACTTAAAGCATTGCTCATTAGTATATATTTAGAAATGCAACTCTTCTACTACCTTATTCACTCATTCACCTTTTACTGAGCAGCATCTTTGTGTCAGATACCATCTAAGCACAGACATGTTCTGTCTGTTTCTGATGGGTTTATAATGCAGGCAAGCAAAAAAGAGAAAAAGACTATTGACCATCCTGCAAGATATGCTCTATAAAAAGTGTGTTGAAGTGTTTTGAGAAGGAGGAAATTAACTTAGCAAGAGGAAAAGAAACAAGCAGAGAAGAAATTCATGAGACAGATGACTGTCACCTATGGCTAATATCTCCATTCCATCTTGCTTTCAGATTTGGCTTCCAAAAACTGCTGCTGGAAAATAAGTGGCAAAGTCCTCAAAGGAAAGGAGAAGGAAGCCAGATTTTCACTGTACTAATCCATGTGAGAAAGAAGTCAGGAAACTTCTTCTACCAGGCAATCAACCACACCTAAATGGTGCTAAGATTTAGATAAGCCCTGACAAGTTAGTTGGAGAATGACTTAAATAGATGGGCAGCAGGATAGCAATATGTCATTTATTTTCAGAATAAAGCCTCAGTGAGTAAAAAAATTCAAAGCATGAGTTTGGCTTGAGGTTGGTTATTTCCATTAAAGAACAAAGGCATTTTATTTTTTCTGAACTTAGCAGGCATTTCACACTAGGCATGGCTGTTTGGCTGTTGTTTAGTTGCTAAGGCATGTTGAACTCTTCCGTGACCCCATGGACTGTTGCCCGCCTGTCTCCTCTGTCCACGTGATTTTCCAGATAGGAATACTGGAGTAAGTTGCCATTTCCTTCTCTAGGGGATCTTCCCAACACAGGGATCGAACCCATGTCTCCTGCATTGCACTCGGAGTCATTAGACCGCTGAGCCACCAGAGAAGCACACACTACGCATGATTGTTGTTGTTCAGTCACTAAGCTGCGTGCAATCCTTTGTGACCCCACGGACTACAGCACACCAGGCTTCCTGTCCTTCATCATCTCCTGGAGTTTGCTCAACTCATTCCCATTGCGCCGATGATGCCATCCAACCATCTCATCCTCTGTCACCCCCTTCTCCTTCTGCCCTCAATCCTTGCCAGCAACAGGGTCTTTTCCACATCAGGTGGCCAAAGTATTAGAGCTTCAGCATCAGTCCTTCCAGTGAATATTTATGGTTGGTTTCCTTTAGGACTGACTGGTTTGATCTCCTTGCTGTCCAAGGGACTCTCGAGAGTCTTCTCCAGCCTCACAATTTGACAGCATCAATTCTTCAGTGCTCAGCCTTATTTGTAGCCCAACTCTCACATCCACATGACTACTGGAAAAAACCATAGCTTTGACTACATGAATCTTTGTTGGCAAAGTGATCTCTCTGCTTTTTAATACACTAAGTCTGTCAACACTGCTTCCAAGGAGCAGTATTAGTCGCCCAGTTGTGTCCAACTCTTTGTGAGTCCATGGACTGCAGCCTGGCAGGCTCTTCAGTCCCTGGAATTCTCCAGGCAAGAATATTGGAGTGCATTGCCATTTCCTTCTCCAGGGCATCTTCCCTACCCAGGAATCGAGCTCGGGTCTCCTGCATTGTAGGCAGAGTCTTTACTGTCTAAGTGACCAGGGAGCAAGCATCTTTTAATTTTATGACTGCAGTCACCATCTGCAGTGATTTTGGATCCCAAGAAAATAAAATCTGTCACTGTTTCCATTGTTCCCCATCTATTTGCCATGAAGTGATGAGACAGGATGCCATGATGTTAGTTTTTTGAATGCTGAGTTTTAAACCAGCTTTTTCACTTTCCTCTTTCACCCTCATCAATAGGCTTTTTAGTTCCTCTTTGCTTTCTGCCATTAGAGTGGTGGTATCATCTGCATACCTGAGGTTGTTGATATTTCTCCCGGCCATCTTGATTCCAGCTTGTGATTCATCCAGCCTGGCACTTTGCATGATGTGCTCTGCATATAAGTTAAATAAGCAGGGTGACAATACACAACCTTGACAAACTCCCTTCTCAATTTTGAGCCAGTCCATTGTTCTAGGACTTCCCTGGTGGCTCAGACAGTAAAGCGTCTGTCTACAATGCGGGAGACCCAGGTTCGATCCCCGGGTCAGGAAGATCAGCTGGAGAAGGAAATGGCAATCCACTCCAGTACTATTGCCTGGAAAATCTCATGGACAGAGGAGCCTGGTAGGCTACAGTTCCATGGGGTCACAAAAAGTCAGACACAACTGAGCAACTTCAATTACTTACTTATTGTTCTATATTGGGTTCTCAATGTTGCTTCCTGACCTGCATACAGGTTTCTCAGGAGACAGGTAAGGTATTCCCATCTCTTTAAGAATTTTCCACGTCATGCATCATGTGAGGCTAAAAGGAAGCTTCATAATCAGAGTGCAACACTCCCATTTTGTAGATGGGAACAGTGAGAACTGAAGACTGAATATGAGACTGGACCAAGGCCCCAGAGAGGTTACTGGCAGCACTAGTTAAAATTCAAGTCATTTCACCTCTCTGAGAAGTTGGCAATCTTTACATCAAATCATGTTGCTTTTATGCATCATTTAGAGTGATCTAATCTGTGTTGTGGTTTTAATAGAGAGTTACACTAATATATAAAAGGTATATTTGGATGTGGAATTGGAAGGTTTACAATGTCTTGGTTTAATTTTAGTTTTACCAAGAATGAGTGTGTCACTATGAAAACTTCATACTGGGAAAATTTTCCTTTGTGTTTCGTGTATAATGAAATATTTTTTTAATGTGTCCCCAGTGCATTGTTTAATGTTCAACTTATAGTCTATTTTGCTAAGAAAAGAAACAAGGTATAGGAGTAAAGTATCAGCTAGGACTCTCAATCTGTTCCACACAAGATAGGTGAACTTGGGCAAGATACTTAACCTCTCTGTTTTCTCATCTGTAAAATGAGAGTAACAATAGTATTGACCTCCAAGTTCTTAGAATTCAATGAGATATCTAATACAAAGCACACTGCCAGGCACATCATTAGAAGCAGCTGTTGTTGTAGATGGTGACGGTGAGGGTGGGGGTAAAGGGTTCGTGATTATTATTTAGATCTTGAGACTCATCCATTCTAGACACCTTTTTTCATTCTGGTGCATGAAGAGAGCTCAGTTGCATATATAACAATGTTACAACATTCTCTCCTTAAAAGTTTGTGCTTTTCATTTAAACTTTATTCAATATTGTTATAATTATCTTATAATAATATTAATAATAGTTACTCTGCTAAATCTGAGAGGCACTAATTTCTTTGCCACCAAGCCATAAACAATGGGCTATAGAGCTTGATAATAAAATATGAGAATATCACGCTTTCTCCATTTCTGCAATGTCTTCACATAAAAGCTGGGCTCTATTACAAGTGTCCGCCTGAGTTTCCCATGGTTAAACTATGTGGTAATACTGAAACATCACACTACAGATTTGTCCTAAAGGTAGGATGCGAATTCAACAACACTCTCCCAAGTGAAAACGATCTGGTTCATTTAAAAAATTTTTTTTCCTTTCCATCTACACCCAAAGGCACTGGTTTGCATTAGTGAGTAAGTGTCTACAAAGGTTTCTTGCTCTTCTGGACAATTAATTTACATAGTATAAGACAAATATTGGCACATCTGGACAAACTCAGCATGAGTCTAAAAACCACGAAATTTCCGAAGGCATCTGTGAATAAAAACACCTCTCCAAGCTTCTGAGAAATGACAGACTGAGGCAGGGGGTGGGGGGACAGCAAAATGGACATGATAACCCTTGTCAATGATCTAAAGGGCTGTCATGTGAAAGAGGCAGCAGATTTTTGAGGCTGAGAGCTTGGGAAGAGAGAATGAAGCAACGTGTGGAAAAGCTGCAGGGAGCAGCTTTCAGCTCTAAACAAGGAGAAGCTCCCAGGGCAAGAGTGTTTGCACACACACACGCCTCCGCAGGGTGAAATACTGGGGCAAATCCAGGCTGCACCACTGATTAGCTCCTCACATGGGGCAGGTTTCTTAAGCTATCTGAACCCTCAACTACCAGTCAGGATAGCTATTCCTACACGCCAGGGTCTTCCCAGAATTGAAAGATCACATACATATTTGACACTCTGTATGTAGTTGGTATTCTGATTCTTTTCACTCTTATGTTTAACCTCTGATGGACAGTGTGGATTTGCCAGACATCTTTGGAACAGGATAATCTACATGACCTAATGGTTAAAATCTCTCCAGTTCAGCTTTTCACTTTCTCTTTTGATCTTAACCTATTCAGGGAAGCTCAAATGGTTCTACGCTCAGCTTTGCCATGGCTTTTATGTTAAGACACCAATCTAGTGGCCTTCTATCTTCACTGGACCCTTTCAGCAGCAGTACATAAAGAAAGACACTTATCATCCACCAGCTTTAACCCAGGAAAGGATTACAGGAATTACCTAAGAAATTATTACAAATCATTTTTCATATACAGGTGTTCCCCCTTTGCCCAACACATGTTTTGTGTAAATCACATTCTTTTTCCCTACCAAATGAGCTTATAATTGTTTGCATATGTTTATTATTTTATTCCAAGAATATTACTCGATGACCATTAAAGAAAACCTGGAAAACAGGAAAATGGGGCAGTGAGGGGAATAATCACTCACAGTCTATACATTATTACTTCTTCTCTATCGCCTTTTGCACAGCTCTTTGTCTACACAATTTTAATTTAGGTTGCAATTTCAAAGGGGACTTTTTAGCAATTTTAACTGCTCTTCCCTGAGTCATCGCTCCTGCATAAAGTTCCTCTCATCTCAAGAAAAATTGAGTAGCAATGATTCAAAACCATCTTAAAGTACCAAGGGACATTACTAGTGAGAAATATGGAATTCTGGAACCAAAAAGAATCATCACTTGAAGAAAAAACGAGTAATCCAACTTCTTGTTTTATGGATGAGGACGCATAAGCCAGAGACAAGCTGGAAGCAGCCTCTGTTAGAGCATGGACCAGGGTGCTTTACCTCAAATCCATTGTAAATCAGGCCATAGTGACCACTGCTTCCCACCCAAACACAACTTTTATCACTTTGGATTGTAGATCTTCCACTTTCCTTAGAAAGATCCATAAGAATATGTTCTGTGTATAATGGGTACATGTGCTCAGTCATGTCCAACTCTTTGTGACCCTATGGGCTGAATCTCACCATGTTCCTCTGTCTATGGGATTTCCCAGCCAAGGATACTGGAGTGGGTTGCCATTTCCTCCTCCAGGGGATCTTCCCAACCCAGGGATCATACCTGCATCTCCTCACATTGGCAGGCAAGTTCTTTAGCCACTGAACCACCTGGGACAACTGGATAGCAACATGTAAAAGAATAGTCGGGGACTCGCCTGATGGTCCAGTGGTTAAAACTCTGTGCTTCCACTGCAGCATAGCACGCTGATTAAGGGCCACACAGGCTTTGATGAGGATGCCCCTCCCCGGCCAGAAACTCAAATCTGCCCTACAATAGAATTCAAACAGGAAGGAAAGGAACGCCTTCAGTCTTTGCTTGATGTATTTATTCAACTTTTGATGCATCTTTATACATCCAAATTGTGACAGTTTATTTCATACCCATCAAATAAGAGACAACTAAAAATACTTCCAATGCCAAGAGTTGGAAAAGGTGAGAATAGGAACTCGTACGCTGTAGGTGCTTCCCTGGTGGCTCAGGCGGTAAAGCATCTGTCTACAATGCGGGAGACCTGGGTTCAATCCCTGGGTCGGGAAGATCCCTTGGAGAAGGAAATGGCAATCCACTCCAGTACTATTGCCTGGAAAATCCCATGGACAGAGGAGCCTGGTAGGCTACAGTCCATGGGGTCGCAAAGAGTTGGACACGACTGAGCGACTTCACTTTCACTTTCACGCTGTAGGTGAGAATTCACACTGGCACAAAGCACTTGGGGTGGGATTCAGCAACTAGGTATGCTGAAGACAAGTATACTGTTACTGTGTTCCTAGGTATAGAGCCTAAAGAAATTTTCTCACATGTTCACAGAAAGAATGGTCAAAATTTTTCACAGCAGTATTCCTTATAATACAAGAAAAAAGGAAAACAGAAGAATGAGTACTTGATAATTGTGAAAAGGTCATAGAATAGTTACTGCACAGCACCTTCCTAGATTAATATGCCTTCCTAAATTAACAAGATTCAATTTTTTAAAAGTATAACATTGAACAAAAAGAGGCGGCTATGGAAAGTCAGGCACAATAAGTTATTATTCATATAAGGTTTAAAATTGGGCAAAGCAATACCATGCATTATTACTGGATTTATACATCCATAACAAAGCATAGAAACATGCATGAAAATTAAAAACAAACATTATATTTAGTTGAGAGATTATCTCTGAAAAAGAAAGAAAGGATTTAGGAAGGAGTATTCTGCTATTTTATTTCTTTAAAAAATCTGAAGGAAGTATGGTAAAGTGAAAAGGAATTTTTTTTATGTATACCTCAGATATTTCAAAATTTAAAAAAGAAGACAAACAAAGCATGATGGATTGTCCATGTAGTGATATTTGTGTATCCTGGAGTCCAAAGGTAGGAAAAACAATGGTCCAGCCATGATTTGGGCATTTTAACAAGTCTAATGGCCATCACGAACTCCTTTGTTTCCCCTTGCCCAAGCACAGTGCTTAGTCAAAAATAAATGCAGATAAAATGTTAATGAATGAATAAGCCAACAGACTGACAAATAAATGACCAAATGAACTAAATGGGCTCTTATGCACGCCTTTGATTAATAAAAATTGGAAAATATTATTGTTAATAATTTGAAATTCAAACTATTTCTACACACGGGTCCATGGTAAATTCCTAAAGGTATCATTAGTGGAAAAAAAATGAAAACCAGTGGACAAAGTAACCTTTGAAGACATTTCTATCCCTAGAATTCAGTAGTTTTCTGTATCCCAGAGTCAACCACTACATACTCATCACATTCTATTCATTAACCGGACAGAAATTCATTGTCAAAACAGATCCCAGGATATGACCAACAGTCTGAAAGATATATAAGTCATAGGGTAAATAAATTGATTAAAGCACTCTTTGGAGCTTTTTGAAAGAATTCCCTGATTTCTTGGCCCTGTTACCCAGGTGCATTAGGACTCTAAATCATGCTGTCTTCATGATTGGAAGTAGTTCCCAAACTGTCCTCACAATGCTAGAATGTAACAAAAAAATTGCCAGTATAATCACCGTGATTTCAAATTCCTGACCATTATATTTCCCTATAATGGTCAGGAATTTGAAATCATGGGCTTCCCTAGCAGTTCAGATGGTAAAGAATCCACCTGCAATGTGGGAGACCTGGGTTTGATCCCTGGGTTGGGAAGATCCCCTAGAGGACGGCATGGCAACCCACTCCAGTATTCTTGCCTGGAGAATCCCCATGGACAGAGGAGCCTGGCAGGCTACAGTCCATGGGGTCGCAAAGAGTCAGACACGACTGAGTGACTAAGTACAGTACATAAGGAAATACAGAGACTCAGTGATACCAAACAAATTTGCTACCATAAATTTTCACTGTTGTTTTCATAAAAATTCAGTTGACTTTAAAAAAAACAAAGTAAGATACTTGATATATTCACCCAAATCTAGTAATCAGATCCAAAAAAGCAGTTTAAAATAATGTAAGCAAAGAGAATAATTTTAGAAAATAACACAGACCTCCAGTCTCTGAAATGAGATGGATGTTTTCTACTTTCTTCTTCATGTTATTAAAACATTAATTTTCTTTTAAATATAATCCTGGAGCTTCCTTCAAAATACCTTTTCCACGAAGCAGGGGCATGTATTTATAGTGTCCCTTTAAAGTTTAACAAAGGAAGGATTCAAATGGAGTTACCTCCACTCTGCAAAGGTCTTTTTTCAAACGTGTAACAGGATCTTACTGCAGTCTCTAGGTCTGCTCTCCACACAAAGAAAGGCTGGAAAACATTTGTGTTATGCTTCTGCAGTTAAAAATGAAGAAGCCTTTTCCTTTCCATCAGTTCTTTTTTTATTAATAAGGTGGCCACACTAAGCCAGAAATTATAACCATCTGCTTTAGCCATTAAATGCAGATTCAAAGACCTAATGATAAAGTGACCTCTTTATTAATAGCAGAAAGCGACAACTGGCCATTTTCTCAGAGTGTGCAAGGAAAGAAATCAATCCATTTAGTTCAGGTTGATGGTCCACCTCAGCAGTACTGCCTCTTATTCTTATTTCTCTTCTTTTTGGCCTTCATATTTGTAATTATCAGGAAAACAAAACAGGAGCTCCGAAAGCACCTTGACTGTGAGTTTTGTTACCTCTGTTCTTGACGAGATACCATGTACCACCTCACCTAATTTGAAGACTATCTTTTATTTCTCCCCATCACAAAAGCATCATCGCACTTATGGCTGAACCAGTGAACAGACACATGGGACTTATTTCCTGTGGTGATTAAGCCTGAATCAAGGCTTGAAACAAAGAAGGTGTGTGAGAAAGCCACAGATTTTCATGAGGAACAATAGCAGAGTCACTGCAGCTGGATTTCAGAGATTCAGTAACGGAGCCCCATGGTTTTTTTAATTCTTATACTATAATTTTAATTATCAAGTTGCAAAATGATGGTGGCTTTCCACTGAAGTGGCTTTTACCGACCTAACCTTGCAGGGCAGACAGAAGTTCTTTGTTGCATTGCCAGAGGTGTGGAGACATTGGCATGTCAGCCTCCGCGCCCTCTGCCTCAGATCCTTCTAGCAGGAATCCTCCACCACCTAGACGCTGGGGGATGAATCTCCCTGGCTCTTATCCAAGAGGCTTTAGTACTGGAAGGACCAGAAAGACCTCTTTACAAACCTCATCTTTCTCCTAACTCAAGCCATAGGCTTGAACCCTAAAAAACAGCAAAAGAATGAACCAGTATAACTAAGCTAGGTCATGAAGGGAGAGTAGGAGGTCTTGGGTCTGGACAGTTTGTACAGGATGTGGAAGATACACCTCACCCACCATGGAGGGGATTCTGCAAGTACTATCTTCACTGCAAAGCTGGAATTCTCTAAAAACCCATAACCCCACTACAAGCAGCCAGCACCTCTGAGCTGCCAGCAACCCCTGCCCCACTCCCTGGCTTCTTCTCTCCTGGGTTTCCCCTCACTGGTTCCCTTGCTCTTGACACACTGGAGAAGGCAGTCCCAACTGTGTAGGTAGAAAAAGACCTCCATGGGACAGAGGGACAGAGGCAAGAACACAGGACTGAGAGTCCAGCCAGACACCCTTGGGAGTCAACTTGAAGGGGACGTCAAGGAGCTCCACCTGTTTAAGTGCATTCATGCTAAGCTGCTTCAGTGTTGTCTGACTCTTTGTGACCCTTTGAACTATAGCCCACCAGGCTCCTCGGTCCATGGGATTCTCGAGCGGGTTTCCATGCCCTCTTCCAGGGGGTCTTCCTGACCCAGGGATAGAACCTGCATCTCTTACACCTCCTGCATCAGCAGGTAGGTTCTCTACCACTAGTGCCACCTGGGAAGCCCCCACCTGTCCATACCCTTACTGCAGAAGGAACTCCTGTCTCTCCAACCAGAACTCAACATGCACAAGGAACGCGAGAGCGGGAGCACTCCTGCACCAGCCAAATGCCACAGATCCACCCAGGTAAGTGATGGACACAGGTTTGGCTCCGGGTGCACCCCTCCTGGGCCTGAAGTCAGGAAGGCAGAAGAGTCCTTGCTCTGTTGCAACCAGTTCTATGACCTGGGGAGTGTGACTAAATTTCTCACTAGCCTTCCCCAAAGGAAAAGAGAGCAAGGCTCAGTCGTGTCATAAGTCCCTGGCAGCCTGAGCCATTCATAATCTTCAATCACTTCCTTTAGCTGTTGCCTCCGTTTCCTCAAGTATAAAATCACACGGTTGGAGTAGATGGCTTCAAGGTCCTCTCCAATACTGAGGCTCTATGATTCAGCTGATGGATCTGGATCACAAGCAAGGATTACTCTATTAATCTCAGTGGCCCTTCTTCTGCCAAATAACGACAGGAATGTGCTTCAGCTCAAAGCCCCCACCCCAGCTACCAGTCCATCTGGTTAGGAAACATATAGCTACTTCTATCTGCCAGCTTGCCAACACAGAAATCTTCAAACAGGGAAGGGATGATTAATAGCATCTTTAATAGGGACCCCACCTTGACATTAAATCTCGAGCTGAGGTTATCAAAAACAGCTAAAATACACAAAGAACTTACTCACAGCCTGGAGAGCAAGGCAGAGAGAAAGCAGGAGATTGTGCAGGTGGCTGGGAGGAAAACTGACATGAATTACAAAGAAAAGGTGCCTTGAGTTAATAGAATATAACTCTGGTACTGGGGCTAGGGGTTGAAAACAGATGTGGGGGCAGTCCACCTCAGGACTATGAGGAATGAAAGCAAGAGCCACAACATTTCTCAAACACACACACACACATTCTTTCCAGTAAAGCTTATGACATCCACAATGTTGGTCCAGGGATGTGGGTTGTAGTATCTTTGGAGGGAAGTTTAAAGCCAAAATCTGATTGGACACAGCTCCTAAAATCTAGTTTTCCAACTAAGGAAAGTTCAAGTTTAAAGCTAAGTAAATAGCACGAAGGAGGGTGGCAATTAGATTAAGTTGTACCTTGGTGATCCTTAATACTTATTAAATCCCTAAACCAAATGCCTCATCTATAAAATGAACATGACTAATATTCAGTCTATCAGAAAACAGATTTTTTTAAAGTGTGTACAACACATGTAGTATTTGGGACACTGCAGAGACTTCAAAAAAATGGGAACTTATCACCAAGACGCATGCAGGTATCAGACAGCAGAACACAACAGCTTGTCAATCCAGAGAAATAAAAAGAAGTCAAACAAGGACAGACAGTGACAAACAAGGCAACATGGTGGGCCAAGGGCTGAAACAGCAGCTACGAGAGTCTTCAGCACCATCACTTCTGATAAACATCTACTGAAGTTAGGAGGAAGTAAGCAGACTGCCCAATGACTGGTAAAATATAAGACCCCTTGTATGCTGAGAGAGAGAGAGAAATAATAATGTAAAGCAAAGGAAGAGAGACATATCATAAATACTAAAAAGTCATTATCAGGAGGTTTGGGTATTGGGCTGTTTCAGGGGGGTTTGTTTGTTCATCACTATTTTCCAAATAGTTTTCTATAAATATCAGTTTTCCTTCTTTCAAAATTAATAAAAATTATAAATCAGACATTTATAACATTCATTGAGAAGCTGCTATCATGAGGAACTGGAGGCTCTAGAGGAGACAGTTGACATTCTGAGATTAAGGCTGTGTTCTAACTATTCAAGAGTGGTTATCACATATATGGAGAATCCCAGCTCAATAAATGTATGTGGAGAGCCTTCTCAATTCAAAGGCATGCCGTTAACTATTTCAGGGAAAATGAATAAATTCCCAGTCTCATTAGGGAATTGGACATGCCCACATAAAATGGTAACTCAAAATGCAGAGTGCACCAGTGGGACAGCAAATTCAAGGAGGGTGATTGGAGTCAGGCCTTGAAGACCTGGGGGACTTCAGAAGGAGGGATAAGGTCACACACCCTCTGCGCCAGAGACAATTTAATTAAAAAGAAGTTCCATTCTACCCCCTCCGCCAGGTAACAGAGAATTCATTGTATTCTGAGGAACTGAAAATTTTAGGAGAAGGCAGATTGCATGACCTTCCGTTTGCAATAGCTTCTTTCAGGAAAGGGAATAATTAGAATCAAATAGAAGGGGCCGCTTTCATTCAATAGATAACTCTAAACAGGCTTCCAAACCCCATGAACAAGCAAACTTCCCGCCCTAGACTCCTACAGGGCTTAATTTTCACCTCAGCCCAACACTTCCTCAGATCCCCTTCACTGTAATCAGGCTGCTTAATTGCCTTCCAGCCCTCATCCCCAGCCTCCAATCACCCCAGTAGAGCAGGAATTGCTTTTACTCCTTCATGTATCCATTCAACAATTTTCCAACACATGCTCTATGCCAGCAAGGCAAAGATAAATAAGACAGCCCCATCCTCTCCAAGTCCATAGTCCAGTGGCAATAACTGACTCACTAAAGGATACCTCCAGCTCAACAACTGAGACTTGCACGGTGTGTCCAAGAGGAAGGAGAAAGGTTGTGTCTCATCAGCCTGAACCCAGGCACTAAGGACTAGGGGGAAAGGGCAGCAAAGGCCCTCCCTGTGGTGAAAAGCAAAACAGAAAAGCATGTGGTCAGATCTTATAACATGAGGCAGAGTGGAAAACCCAATCAAGAGGCAACATAGATGGAGGGCTTACTGCGTGTGAGGCTGACATAATCCTCACAATAACCCCATAAGGGAGGCCCCATCACTCTAATATTACAGATGAAGAAACTGAGGCCACACAGGTAAAGTAACTTGAGCAGAAAAGGAGGTAACCCCTCTGATATGCTGCCCTTCCCTGAGGCTGCACTGATCAGCAGGGGCTGCTTGGAGAACTCCATAGTGTCACACTAAGGAGCTTGGGTTTTCACCACAAACAGTGAGCAGGCAGTGAATAGATTTAAGCAGGGGGTGACCCAGTCAGATCTGGTGCATGGGGCTAGTCCAGCAAGGTGTAGGAGACTGACTTGAAGGACTGGGGAGACCAGATAAGTTGTTGCAATATAGCCTGTGAGTGATAGGGTGGCCTGATCTAATGGTGTAAGGAAAGAGAAGAGGGAACAGATCCAAAACATACTTACAGGGAGACAATTCTCTGTGGGTCTCTTGAATTTCTGTACAAATCATAAGCAAAGCACTGGCTGCCTTTGGTCCCAGATTATCCTTTCAAAGATGTTTATATGGACAACAGCCTTGGAAGACATCGTCTTCCTCTGGATCAAAGGAAAAACATGTCTACTATCCAATATATAAGGTTGAGGTTTCCTAAATGCAGGGTTCCTGCATATATAGGTGTCACCTGGCCCTCTTCTTGACACTCCATGGGAATTGTTGCCCCAAAATGCTGACACTCTGGCTACTGCTATAGTTAAAAACAATAAATTCCTTGGTCTCTAACCCAGAAGTCTCCTGTCTTCTGCCAGTATCCAAGAAACCGGCTAACTCATTCATTTGCAAATAGGGTAAAATCTCAAATCCCTCACAGCTGAGGACTTAATTTTGGAGGGAAAATCAGGAAAATTGGTAACTAGCTAAATGCAAAAGGTGAGGGAGAAAAAGGAGTCAAAGATTATTTTGAGTGTTTTAGTTTGGATGAAGGGGAGGACAGTGGTACCACCAATTAAGATAAAATATATAACAAGTACAAGGTTGGGGAACAGGGGCCTAGAGATTCAAGGATAAATACAGTTTGGAGGCCTCTGAGACCTCTTTGCGGACATAGCAAGCAGCTGATTGAGTCAAAAGGGGAGGGGCTCTGTTAAAGATATAGGTATAGAGGCCATTCGCTAAAACCATGGGAGTGCATAATGTCCTCTATCCAACATATAGAAAGACTGGATTCTCCAAGAGCCTAGGCAAAGCATTCAAAGGAACGACCATATTCATCCTTAAACTCCTAGTGCCCAGCAGAGGGCTTGACACAGTGTATATGCTAAATAAATGTCTGTTAATCAAATGGCCAAACTAGACCTAGAAATTAGCTACAGCCTTTGTTTAAATTGGGTTTCCCTTGTGGCTCAGCTGCTAAAGAATCCACCTGCAATGTGGGAGATCTGGGTTTGATCCCGGGGTTGGGAAGATCCTCTGGAGACAGGAAAGGCTACGCACTCCAGTATTATGGCCTGGAGAATTCCCTGGACTGTATAGTCCTTGGGGTCGCAAAGAGCAACTTTCACTTCACTTTGTTTAAATTAAAGTTGCTACAACAATTATCTATGTAATGCTAATCTAGATTTTCTCAAATCAGGATCTCACATACAGAGAGTCTAAATTTGTTTCACATGAAATACAATCAGTGTCATATGCAAATAATTACAAATCTATCATTCTCTCATGGGCAATGTTCTGCTCAGAAGCAGAACATAATTCTAAGACTAATAATTTCATGGCTGTTAAAAAGCAGTACCATTGGTTTTCTTACTAGATAAGAGTTCCAAGTTCTTTTATCTGCGATTTCACTTTTTCATTCATTCATTTAAAAAAAAAGGACTGACTGAGGACCTACCATGTTTGTTCGAAGAACTGCACTGAAAACTGTAAGTAGGGACTTCACTGGTGGCCCATTGGTTAAGATGTCACACTACAGTGGAATGGGTACAGGTTCAATTGCTGGTCAGGGAACTAAGATCTCACAGCCAAAAAACCAAAAAAAAAAAAAAAAAAAGAAGCAGCAGCAGCAGCAGCAATATTGTAACAAATTCAATAAAGACCTAAATGCTCCATATCAAAAAATCTTTTGAAAAATAAATAAAACCGGTAACAGATTTTAAAAGATCCCTCCTTAGAGGAATTTACAAAAGCCTTGTGGTGGCAAATAAGCCAGACCAGAATTTAGTTTCTAGACCTACATTTAGCAATTTTATGACCTTGAGCAAGCTACTTACCCTTTACAACCTTTCGCTTCCTCACCTGTGAAAAGGGAATAATATACTTTATAATACATATAATACAGAGCACCTGGCATGTAGTACTCCAAGCGGTAGCTGAAATTATTATGATTATCATAAGCCAGCTGGGGAAGACGTGCTCGGAGAAAAGCCGCTCACTGAGGGATGCTGCAGAACATTACAAATTCACAGAAGCGATCTAAAGCATTAGAAATGCACAACTTTAGGAGGAAAACAGTAATAGTTAACACTACTGAGTGCCTGTTGTGTTTGACTTGTTTAAACCACTCCAACACACCTATGAATGAGCAGTAGTATCCCCATTTTCCAGATGAGAAAACTGGAAGCTTGCTCACCTACACAAGTTCAGATAACTTGCCTAAGGTCACCCAGCAGACAGCGGTGGAACAGGAAGTCAGTCCAGGCTGTCTGGCTCCAGAGTCCAAGGCCAAATTGCCTCCTCAGGGAGAAAAGGAATGCACTTTTTACAACTTATATTTTTAAAGAAAAGCACAGGGATCTTTGGAAGCATTTACCTTCAATCTACAACTACAAATAGTCTTCTACCCAGTATTGAAAGATCATTCATAAATACCTAAACAGACACGTAGACTTTTCCAGGCTGGCTGGAGTCCTATTTCACAGATTCTGAAAATTCAGTAAGGAAAATTTGATGTCTCACACTGAACTCCGTGTAAGGCAAGATCACGGTGCATCATGTACTGACCCCTGAAATCTAACCTGACTGAAAATCGAGGGGAGTGGGGCTTAAAGCTCTGAGGTGCCTTTATGAAATAAAATGACTCCATTTACCAACCCTCATTTCTTACTGATTTGTTGGCTGTTCATAAACACTTCCTTGGTTAGTTTCATGCACACGTCTCACAGATGAAGAGGGGTTTCCCCTCACTTCCATGTGAATAATACAGCAGGCAGATAAGATGTACAGCCACAGTGTTGGACCATCATGGAATTCAACCAAGTTTGATGTTGTTTTGCTGTTATTGGTGTTTCATTTTCACAGACAGTGGAGGTGAGAGGCGTTCCTGGCAGGCAGTGGTTAAACCTCCATGCTTCTACTGCAGGGGGCATGGGTTTGATCCCTGGTTGGGGAACTAAGATCCCACATGCCATGCAGCATGGCCAGAAAAAGACAGTGTAGGTGAAATACCCAATATTCAACCATCAAGTGATGGCTCAATAAACTATGAGACTGTAGACTATGTAGACTGTACCCACTGTGGGTAACAGACACGAAAGACAACATTTATAAAGATTTGGAAAAATATTTTCATGCTAAGTGAAAAAAGCTTGATACAGAATAGGAGGACCACACTGATGGAACCTTTCAATATGGATGCATAGGGCAACAGAGGCTAGAAGGAAACATACCAAAATGTTAAAAGTGATTATGTTTGAGCCTAAGGGAGACTGAACAGTTTTTCACTTTCTCAATATTCTCTTTTTTTATGGACATAAGTTATTTGTAAAATTTTAATTGCAGTAAACCAAATTGAAAAAGGAGGAGGAGAATGGAGAGATGGAAGTGACCAGATAGTCAGTACTCTGTCACTGCTTGATCTCTTTGCTGAAAGTATTAATCTCTTTCAAGATTTATATTACTCCTTATATTTCTTAAGTGAGTGGGATGTTTGCTTTACAGAGAGATTAATGGATAGACAGATATATAGGTAAATAGAGAAATGATATAGAGACAAACATTATTTTACCAAAATCATTCCAGAATGGATCCTCTTAGAAAAAGACAAGGCCTGACTTCCCTGTCCACCTAGACTCTCTCTTCTCTATAAACTAATCAACTGACTTTTTAAGGCAAGGGAAACTTACAAACATTCTAGATGTATAGATTCAATCTTTGAAATTCTGAATAGATGGTACAGGTAACCAATTAATGTATGAACTAGTCACCATACAAACACGACAAAAAGAGTAACTTGGTCCACGCACAATTAGATACACCCCTTCTTTTGGCAGTCACAAACAATTATCAACATAAATATGAATATAACAAAACTAATGCTTTTCAGAAAAGCTTATGCAAACAACTTTTTTGAAGGAAAAAACCTACTCTGCTAGCCGGAAATGACTAAATTGAGCCTGGTGAAATGAGTAGGACAGTTATACAAACTAGATAATGAATTTAGCGGCTGTTTACATCTGGGAATGCGTATCACATACACACTACCCAATATGCAACCGGTGGTCCTCTAAGCACTTTCCAAACACCAGTCATAACACAACCCAAAAAAGAATAATAGAATGTACGTTTTTAAAAGAATACAATTATTGGAAGAGCTCTGGGAAATTAACATAGCCCTACTTTGGAGGTGAAATTCACATGTAGTTTAAAAGGAAAACAAATCTGACATACTGAACATTTGTCATATGGCTCTCACTGACAGAGCAAGCAGAATTTCAAAGCAGAATGGAAATTGGAGTTCAGTGGGGAGTACAGATGCTTGACTACCTTTTTTAAGGGGAGCAGAAACATTCCATTAGAACCCCGCTGCTTTGGCCAAGTGAAGCCTGGTCTCCCCTGCCACTCACCCAGGACAGAGCCCCAGTGTCTTTGATGCTGGTTAACAGAAAATTCAAACACGCTCACACACTTCATCACTGTAAGATGTACCTCTATGTGGTTGTCAGCCTTTAGCATTATCAACTCAACAGGCCCATGAGCTTTATATAAAATAAACGTGAGTTAATTGGAAGACAAGGAGGAGGGGGTGGGGACATTCTTAAAAGGTGGAAAGTCAATTGCATTAGTGATCACAAAGGAGCCAGGGGGTGTTTTTGTTTGGCTGCGGAACAGTCATCTTCAGAATTTTAAGCTCTTTAAATAAGGCATCAGTGATTTTAAGAAATTAGGTTTGATCTGTGCCAAGCACAGAAATTCTGCAGAGGTCAGAATTACCCCTCTGATTATGAAATCTTAAGAAACAGGATGTAAGAGAACTTTTAAGTGTTTCTTTTTGGCTGCATCGGGATGTTCTTTGTGATGCATGGGCTTCTCTCTGGTTGCGGCACACGCTCCAGAGCTCATAAGCTCTGTAGCTGTGGCAAGTGGGCTTAGTTGCCCTCATCGTATGTGGAATTTTAGTTCCCCCATCAGGGCATCAAACCAGTGTCCCCTGCATTGGAAGGCAGATTCTTAACCACAGGACCACTAGGGAAGTCCCAGGGGAACTTTTCTGATGATAACTTTTTTCCTGTTTATATTTGGCCATACTTAGCATACGGACATCTATAGATTTTTTTATTGTTCATAAATTTAGCTTTTCCAGTGGTTCAAATAAGCAAGTTCTAAAAAACAATTCATGGCTTTGTCTTTTTTTTTCACACACAGTCCCCAAAGCTTACAATAGCCTTCAGATACTTCAATGAGGATGAATCATCGATAGTTATGGGACAGAGGCTAAGGGCTGGGACCCTGGAATCAGATAGACCTAAGTTCAAATCCTGACTTTGTCAAGTTGTGCAACCTTGAGCAAGTTCCCTAAGTTCATAATGGTCCTAATCCCGCCAGAGCTGTTGGGAAATTGGAACGTGATAGTTTGCAAAAGGTGAAGAGCACATCTGCTACTGATAACAATACGATCAAAAAAAGGAGTGGGTTCAACCACAGATAAAAGCTGCTGGAGGCCGGTCTCAGCTTAACTTTTACGTGAAATGTGTGATATATGAACCACTCCTGGGCTGTTTCCTCAGCTGTAAAATGAGAACATACTGCCTCAGTGAAGCCCTAAGTTTCCAGATCTAAATATTTGGGAAAATGCAACTTATTTTGCTGTGTGCGGTCAGTATTACTCAGCAAAGCAAGTGCCTTTTATCAACCAGATCACATTAATTTTCATCTACTTTTCCCACCATTAGGTGTTCTTTACTGCATTGTGAGCTTCTCCAAAGAAGGAGCTAACCCACATGCTTTTTCTACCCCTAGTGTTTGTAACACTATCTGGCACACAACAGACAACCTATAAACGTGGACTAAGTTAGTAATGGAGTCATCTTAGTATCTTCCCCAAGGGTATAGGGTTTTGCACACAGTAGATGTCAAAATACATTTGTTGAATGAATGGATCTAAGTAAAGCTGGGAGTGCCTTCCTAGACACTCTCCTTTCTTACTCCTCTTGGAAGACCCTGGACCTAGGACTGAGCCTAGCACAAAGAAGGATCAACTAATCCTTTCGCTCTGCAGGCATGTCAACTGGGATTAAAGTAATTGGGCTACTCATAAAAAAGTAAGTGGTAAAGTTTGAGTGGATTCCAGTTCCGGAAGGCCTTCTGTGTGCCTGGCACTGTGTTGGACACTGTTCATATTATCTCAATAGCTCTGCTAGGGAGAGATGATTGATACAATTCTTTAAATGAGTAAGCAAAGGCTTAGAAGAGATTAAGTCACTTGCCTAACATTGCAAAGTCAAAAAATAACAGAGCTTGGATTTAAACCCAAGCTTCTGGAGCCCATGCTCTTTCTATTATGGAAGACTAAGGAAGGCAGAAATCCACCAAAACAGACAAGACCAACGTATTTGAAGTTGTATGGTATTATGGAAGGAAGGAGGTGGAAACAACTGGTAAATCAGGCTTCAAGAAGGAGGCTGACCAGATGGGGCGACCTGTCCCAGCCAATGATTGACCTATGTGCTTGCCACTGCGTCCATGTTCAGCAGAGCTAGAAATGTTGATTAGAGTCATTTGCCAAGCAGGATCATTTATCTAGGCTTGTGGCTGGGGAAAACAGCAGTGCTAGCCAGCTCCTTCTGGTCATTATCTACAAGTCCAGACCAGCCCATCAGATTGCCTCACACAGACTGATCTCGACACAGCAGTCCATTTCCCGTGTGTTCTTACACCCAATACACAGAGCTCAGAAACTCCCATGTGGAAAGACCATTTACATTTTCAGAGACCTAGAAAGGGAGGAGAACAGATCTCAGAGGAAGAAATGTAATAATCCTTGGTTTTAGGAAAATCAACTTAACAGCAAGCCTAAACCCCATGTACTCTTCATAGAAACAAACTAAAAAAGATGACATCATTTTCAAAGCACTGGAGTCAGAGCATTGCCATAAAAAAAATATGGCATTTTAAGTTTCTTTATAGTTTTGTTAAGATTTGGCATGTGAATAAGGGTACCCCTTCTACAATTAGAGGGAACACTAATTTAACAAAATCGAATATATTTGAAACACCTTCTACCTAGAATCTTATCTATAAGTATACAGACAGACTGCTCAAAATAATTAATTTTTAATTTATCTGGAGATCCTAAAATAATTCTCCTAGTGATATTACACTAAGGCCTCTGGTTTGCAGGCTCCAAGTATACCATTTTAAATACTTGATGGAGACTCTGCCAACTCTCAAATGCCCTGGCACTTCTCCCCCTTTGCTTGACT
Organism: Capricornis sumatraensis; assembly: GCF_032405125.1. NCBI lineage: Eukaryota > Metazoa > Chordata > Mammalia > Artiodactyla > Bovidae > Capricornis > Capricornis sumatraensis. Next base: position 182,239,759 of record NC_091070.1, read on the forward strand.
CAGAACATACAAGATGTAGGTGACATGTTAACTATTCCAAGAGTCTTACTATTCCAAGAGTTTAACAGCCTGGCCAGAGTGGAAAGGACAAAACTAAACAGAATGTTAGAGAGAAATTAAATCCAGATCAGCAACGAATTGCACTTTCTCCTTAAGTTTAAAAAAAAAAATCAACAAAAACAAACAAATAAAACCCCCACAATAAAAAAGAAGAAGGAAAAGAGAGCTCTGGATGGAAAAGGTACCAATGTGATTTCACTATTCCAAAGCATGCCAGGAGCCATAAATAAAGTGGGGTCTTTATATTTCCAGTTCAAGGGCATGACTAAAGAAATCACGTGTAAATATGTCCATGTGCAAGCTATTGTTTTAGACCACTAAAAAAGTTTTGCTGGAAAACTCTGGCTTGTTTTTGTGTAAAATTGACCCTGGTATGCCTTGCAGTTATCTGTTTTTACACATTATTTAAAAAAAAAAAAAAAGAAACTTCAAAGGTAGACTCTCCAAGCCCATGCCTCACTTCTCTTGACTCCTCACCTGTCCCATAGCAGCCACTGGCCCCTGTGCCGAGCAGAGCCCTGAGCTTTATAGCTGACAAGCTGCTCACAAGCCCTGGAATCTTACAATACAAAGCAACCCTTCTTCCCCAGGGCAGTGCTCTACATTGTTTAATGAACATTTTTTTAATGACCATGTCTTCACTCTTTCCAGCTTGCTCTTTTCTTGACATACTTGGTTTGTCACCAACAACACCCCAGTAGTGGTCTACCACTACACAATCGGAAAAAAAACAAAGGCAACAAAACCCTTCCAACGCAGCTGTTCCATTTCACTCACAATCAAGCAATTAAATACTCCAACTATTAATACTTATCCTTGCTCCAATCCAACATCATATTTAAGGAGATCAATACTGATAGTGGTAGAAGTGCTATCTTTTCCTAAGTGTCCATAGTCTGCCAGGAGTTGCATTAGATGATTTAGATAGAGACAGGTCTGCTATAACAGCAAATACAGATTCCAAAAAATCACTACACTGTAATAAAAACCACACAGCTTACGAGAAAATAGGATTGGGGCACACCATCCAAAAACTTTATTAGTGACACAGAATAAAAGACAGGGATCCAATAAACACAGTAGCATAGTACTGCATGTTAAATGGTTTAGATGTACATTAATAATGAACATTACAGTTTATCTTGGAAAAGACCTCAAGTTTGCTTGTAGAAGTGGGTGCTGGAAGGGTTGCAGCTTGTGCAGAAGTGGTGGGCAGAGGGTTACCGGAAATCAGAAATTTGTAACACCAGGTGTGGATGGGTGTAGCTCATAACACACATGAACTGCAGGAGCCCGTAGATGTCTGAGATGCATGTTCTACAGCTCACTTCTGCTGGGCACAGTTTTCTGAGTTCACCTAGCATTTCTCATGGATAAAGTCCATCATAAACAAACATGAAATCCATATTACCCTCAAATTGTTCTCTATCAATCAGACTGGAACAAATTTGTGTTTTTAAAATAAATGCTATAACAGAGCTGACTGTACTTTATCTTACTGAATCCTAGCAAATTTGAAAGACAGATAGCCTTAACTCCATTTTCAGGAAAAAGAAACTGAGGCTCAAAGAGGTTATGTGGTTCCCAAAGTCACATCACTCATGATAGATAAGTTGCAAGGACAGGACCAAAATCTGCCTGCTGTCTCCTCCACCACGTTATACCCTAAAGGTGCAACCTTGTTTCTTTCATTTGGCAATTAGTGCTGAGTAGGAGGAACCCTCACACCTTATGGGTCTAAATGCGAAGATTAGAAACTTCTCTGTTTCCTCATTCTTGCTATATTTGTCTGCCCCACTGTGATGTGACCTTCAATGGGAGTTTCTATGTTGTAGCAATACCATGTCCCCTAACTTAAGCTGCGAGCTATACATCCAAAGATAATTAAGCTTCCTAAGCATTTGTATGTGTGTTTGGGAGGGGTGGGCAGAATCCTCAAATTTATTGCTGTGAAACTCACCAGTCAGATTCAATAGAATTTCAGCAGATTTCACGGAGTCTAAAGATTCACTTTCTGGCCTTTTTGTTTTCATAATCTTCCTTTTTGGAGAAGGAAATGGCAGCCCACTCCAGTATTCTTACCTGGAAAACCCCATGGGTGGAGAAGCCTGGTGGGCTACAGTCCATGGAGTAGCGAAGAGTCGGACACGACTGAGCGACTTCACTTTCAATCTTCCTTTTAGAGAACTTATATTCAAGTTTCTCATCAAGGGAGAAAAAACTGTCTTACTCCATAAAATAACTGTTGTGTCTGACAAGACAGTCCTGTCCTTGAAACCATTCCATGAATCCACAATACCCTTAGGATCAAACCCAACCTCCCTGGCATCACCTGCTAGGCTCTCCCTAATCTGTCCCCAGAACACATCTTCCACACCTCTGTCTACTTGCCACCTGCACATGTGTGCGCCAGATACACTGGATGACTTTCAGTCCTCCCCATACTTCACGGTCCCTCACTTCGAGACTCTACACATTATCCTTCCTGCTTGGAATACTTTTCACACCACCTATAGCATCATCCTGACTCTGCCTGCTCAAGGCCAATTTCATCTCTAGATCTTAGCTTCAATGTCCCTTCCTCGTGGAAGACTACCCTGGTCTCATCTGGGTTAGGAATCTCTCAGAGATGCTCCCACAGCTCATCACACCTTCCCTATAAGGGCTGCTGGCCCAGTTTACTAGGATCATTCATGCATTTGTCCAATTCCCCCATGAGACTAAGCTCTGTGAAGGCAGGATTGGGGTCTGGCTTGTTAAAGGAAAGACACAAATGAAGGCATTTGCATGACATAGCATGAATGAGCTTTTATATATCCTATACAGGCCATTTTATGAAACAATGGAGAATCAAACAAAGGATCCAAGAGAACAAACAAATCCACCACTGGCATGTAACTAGCAAGTAATGGAACATTCATTCGTTCAAGTTGTAGCAGCTCTTCTGTTTCAGGCACTGAGTGCACGGCAATGACCAAATCAGACAGAAACCCTTGCCCAGGAGCTCACATTCTAGTGGTGGCAGGACAAACAATAAACCAAACAAATAAAGAGGATGTACAGTCTATCAGCAAATCAGTTTATCTGATGGTGGTGATACCAAAATCACTGCAGATAATGAATGCAGCCATGAAATTAAAAGATGCTTGCTCCTTAGAAGAAAAGTTATGACCAACCTAGACAGCATATTAAAAAGCAGAGACACTACTATATCGGCAAAGGTCCATATAGTCAAAGCTATGGTTTATCCATTAGTTATGTATAGATGTGAGAGTTGGACCATAAAGAAAGCTGAGCACTGAAGAACTGATGCTTTTGAACTGTGGTGTTGGAGAAGACTCTTGAGAGTCCCTTGGACTGCAAGGAAATCAAACCAGTCAATCCTAAAGGACATCAGTCCTGAATATTTATGGAAAGGACTGATGCTAAAGCCGAAGCTCCAATACTTTGGCCACCTGATGCACAGAACTCACTCTCTGGAAAAGACTGAAGGGAAAGATTGAAGGTGGGAGAAGGGGACAAAAGAGGGTGAGATGGTTGGATGGCATCACCAACTCAATGGACATGAATTTGAATAAGCTCCAGGAGTTGGTGATGGACAGGGAAGTCTAATGCACTGCAGTTATTGGGGCTGCAAAGAGTTGGACACGACTGAGTGACTGAACTGAACTGGTGATACTATGAAAAACAAACAAACAAAGAAAATAGGTAGGGCGCCCCTGAGATGGTGTCTTTTGAACAAAGATCTGGAAAAACTCAGGGAGTAATTCAGGCTGGTATCTGGCCTTCAGGCACAGGGAACTGAAAATGGCAAGATACTAAAGCAGGAGTTTTGCTGGCAAGTTCAAGAAGCATGAGGACAATGGTGCAGCTGGGAGGAGTAAAATTGCATTTTGAAACTGGAGGGTAAGAATACAAAGAGATATTATTTCCTGAGCACTACCAGGATAACATAACCCCTGCCCTTGAAGAATTTACAGTCTGATCACATAGGTTTAAATATATTAGAATCAAATCACATCCTCTGAAATAGGGCAACACCAATACACATGCTAGCAAGGTAATGCTCAAAATTCTTCAAGGGGGGCTTCAATAGCACGTGAACCAAGAAATTCCATATGTACAAGCTGGGTTTTAAAAAGATTGCCAGAGATCAAATTGCCAACATCGGATGGATCATAGAAAAAGTAAGGGAATTCCAGAAAAACATCTACTTCTGCTTCATTGACTATGCTAAAGCCTTTGACTGTGTGGATCACAAAAAATTGTGGAAAATTCTTAGAGATGGGAATGTCAGAACTCTTTACCTGCTTCTTGAGAAACCTGTATGCAGATCAAGAAGCAGGTTAGAACTGGACAAGAACAATGAACTGGTTCAAAATTGAAAAAGGAATATGTCAAGGCTGTATATGGTCACCCTGCTTATTTAAATTATATGCAGAGTTCAGTTCAGTCACTCAGTTGTGTCCAACTCTTTGCCATCCCATGGACTGCAGCACACTAGGCCTCCCTGTCCATCACCAACTCCCGGAGCTTGCTCAAACTCATGTCCATCGAGTTGGTGACGCCATCCAACCACCTCATCCTCTGTTGTCCCCTTCTCCTTCCACCTTCAGTCTTTCCCAGCATCAGGGTCTTTTCCAATGAGTCAGTTCTTTGCATCAGGTGCCCAAAGTGTTGGAGCTTCAGCTTCAGCATCAGTCCTTCCAATGAATATTCAGGACTGATTTTCTGGTTTGATCTCCTTGCAGTCCGTGGAACTCTCAGGAGCCTTCTCCAACACCACATAATGTATATGCAAAGTGCATCATGTAAAATGTCAGGTTCAATGAATCACAAGCTGGAATCAAGATTGCCAGGAAAAATATCAATAACCTCAGATATGCAAATGATACCACTAATGGTAGAAAGCAAAGAGGAAACTAAAGAGCCTCTTGATGAAGGTGAAAGAGGAGAGTGAAAAGGCTGGCTTAAAAATCAGCTCCACAAAACTAAGATCATGGTATCCAGTTCTATCACTTCATGGTAGACAGATGGGGGAAAAGTGGAAACAATGGAAGATTTTCTTTTATTGGGCTCCAAAATCACTGCAGACAGTGACTGAAGCCATGAAATTAAAAGACACTTGCTTCTTGGAAGAAAAACTATGACAAACCTAGATAGCATTTTAAAAAGCAGAGACATCACTTTGCTGACAAAGATGCATATAGTCCAAGCTATGGTTTTTCTAGTAGTCATGTACAGATGTGAGAGTTGGAACATAAAACTGAGCACAGAAGAACTGATACTTTCAAACTGTGGTGCTGGAGAAGTCTCTTGAGAGTCCCTTGGGTAGAAAGGAGATCAAACCAGTCAATCCTAAAGGAAATCAATCCTGAATATTCATTGGAAGGGCAGACGCTGAAGCTGAAGCACCAGTACTTTGGTCACCTGATATGAAGAGCCAACTCACTGGAAAAGACCCAGATGCTTGGCAAGATTGAGGGCAGGAGAGAAGACTGAAGGGAGGAGAAGAAGGGGGCGACAAAGGATGAGATGGTGGGATGGCATCACCAATTCAATGGACCCGAGTCTGAGCAAACTCCGGGAGATGGTGAAGGATAGGGAAGCCTGGCGTGCTGCAGTCCATGGGGTCACAAAGAGTTGGACACAACTTGGCAACTGAACAATACACAGGTAAGTTTACTCCCTTGCCTAGCAGAAGGATGTGGATCCTTTGAAAACTGCTTTGTCAGACCTTCTACTGAAAGAAGAAACAGGTGATAAATGTTGCCCCCATCCGTGATTTTAGTGTTGGCTGCCTAGAGATGAACAAGAAATCTTCTATACATAAACAGTGCCAGCAGCCACATCCCAGGGTTATGAACTGTGGCTTTCTGATCAAAGATATGAAATTAACTCAAAAAATGTTTTAAAATGTATTATTGCTAAGGAAATTATGTAATAAAGACAAAAGCTTCCCTATTACTTAAAGTAATGAAAACAAAAATAAAGATTTATAAGCTTCCCAGCTCTGACCTAAATTTGCTGTGCATTATTTTTCTACATCTCTTTCTACTTTAGAAAAACCACTACTAATTGCATTCACATTACACAGTATCAACCAAACCTGGATTTGGGTTTCTTCCAAGACCACCAACAGGCTCAAGTTACAGCAAGTTTATTAAGTGTTTTTTTTTTCCTCCTCTCTCTTTTCAGCAGAAACTTAGAATGTTGTTACCTTTTGGAAGGACTAAATAGATAAATGCTTGATAACATTTTAAGAAGATACCAAGTACATGAATAAAGGGGAAAAAGTTTTTTTAAAAAAATTCACAAAATAATAAAGGATTTTTAAAAGCAGAGAGTTTATTGGTGGCTGGGAGCCTGGAGCTAATGAAAAAAACATTTACAAGTTAGGTTTCCACAGCTTTGCCTTTGTGTTCCCTGGTTCAGATGCTGCTCGCTGTGCTCTAGGAAAACCTGGAATTCGGCTGGAGATGAGAAACACAAGGAATCAGTGACCAGTTCAATCTCAGTTTCAGCTCTCCCTTGGAAAGCAAACATGGTAAGCTATTATTTCACAGCTATATTTCTAAACTCTTGACTGTAAAAGTATTTCTAACCTCGGTACTCCTATGATGAGCTCTATGGTTCCATTTGGGAACACAAAAACCTAGGTATTAACAGTTCCCAGTGACCGAATCGCTCCAATGGTGCTCCAACCCCATGGCAGAGGCTGAGGCCAAGTGGAACCCTCCAGTTTCTACAGCAGATGCCACCCCAACTCCTGGTCCAATTCCTCATTCTCCTCGGTAGAGATCGCCTGCCTCGGGACCCTGTGGTTCCCAGTGACCTCCTCCCAGCACCAGAAGGCAGGAGAGCAAATGTGGAGACAGAGGGTCAGTAATCCGTTTCTGGCCTCGGATTTCTCAGGAAGTCAGTCTTGCATATTACCATCACTCCTATGTTTTCTGTTTCCTTCCTCCGCCCTCTTAGGCCCAGTTATTTCCGGGTGCCCACTTCTCTTATCGATTATCAGACAAGAGGACTCAGGTCCACTCTGCCGGGGGCAGAATTGAGACCCTACTAGTTTCCTTGCCCACTGAATTAGAAGTCATTCCACTAAATCAGTCTTGTTTATGTTCAGTGGCTTCAATCTAACCTACTGATTATGGATTTTAGCTAAAGAGAAAATAAACTCTGAACATTTCTTCCAAGTTACACAGAATACAGAAACTGCACACTCACACAATGGAATATGATGCCATTAAAAACTGAGTTTTCAGGACTTTTCTGGCAGTCCAGGGGTTAAGCCTCTGCGCTCCCAATGCAGCGGGTGCTAGTTTGTTCCCTGGCAGGGGAACTAAGAACCCACATGCTGTGTGGTATGGCCAAAAAATAAAAAATAAAATTTTAATTAAAAAAATTTTTTTCAATTGTTTTCAAAGAATATTTTTAACAGTTTTATTGAGGTATAATTTACACGCCACACAGTCCACCCACTGAAAGTGTGTCGTCCAATGGTTTTTAGTAAATGCTCCTAGCTGAGCAATCCTCACCACATTCAACTTTTAGAACATATGCATCACCCCAAGAGTTCTGCTGTTCCTGTGAGCTCCCGCTCCAACTCCAGCCTCAGGCAAAAATTACCCTGCTTTCCGTCTAGATTTTTGCCTTTTTTGGAAATATCATATAAATATAAGCATATAACAAAAGTTCTTCTGTGTCTGGCTTCTTTCACTTAGCATAATGTGTCTGAAGTTTATCCGTGTTGTAATCTGTATCACTATTTTGCTCCTTTTTATTGTTAGACAGTATTCTATAGACATACTATATTTTGTTTATCCATTCATCAGTTGATGAACATTTGGGTTGTTTCCACTTTTTGGCCATTATAAACAATGCTTCATTGAACATCTGCATACATGTCTTCCTATAGACATATGGCTTCATTTCTCTTGGATAAGTTACTTTGGGGGGTTTTTGGGGGTTTCTTTTACTGTTATTATACCCATTCTGGGTGTAGTGGTACCTTACTGTGGATTTAGTTTACACTAAAATATTTAACAGCACTGAAAAATATTCCCATATAATATGATTGGAAACAAAGCAGGATATAAGTATATAGAATGACATCACACATATGTGAGTGTATATATTTATGAAGACTAAGAAGAAATACACTAAAATATGTCTTCTATCCTTGAAAAAGGATATGGGAGACTTTTATTCTATTATACTTAACTGTGGACTTTTTGTATGAGTAAATATATAATTAAAATACATTTTAAAAATTTAAATATTGCTAAAACACTAAAAGCTACACAATGCTCATCACTAAGAGTCAGGACATTCCCCAGCCCCAGCTAAACTCAACTTTATTATCCTTCATGAATTGTGGGAGTTGTTCATAGTAAATTTGCAAAACCAGAATCTCTGCCTTACAGCATGCTATTCCAAGGGTTAGGAAACTACAAACCCAGGCCAAATCCAGCTCGCTTTCTGTTTTCATAGGACCTATACGCTAAGAAAAGTTTTTATATTCTTACATAATTGAAAAAAATTAAAGAAAGAGAATATTTTGTGACATGTGAAAGCTATATGAAATTCAAATTTCAGTGGCTATAAATAAACTTATATTGGAACATAGCCAGGCTCATTTGTCTATGGTTCCTTTTTTTTTTTTTTTGACTCTCAGAGCAGAGCTGAGTAGTTTTCAGAGAGACTCAGTTCAGTTCATTTGCTCAGTCATGTCCAACTCTGCGAACCCATGAATCGCAGCACGCCAGGCCTCCCTGTTCATCACCAACTCCCAGAGTTCACCCAAACTCACGTCCATCAAGTTGGTGATGCCATCCAGCCATCTCATCCTCTGTTGTCCCCTTCTCCTCCTGCCCCCAATCCCTCCCAGCATCAAGGTCTTTTCCAACGAGTCAGCTCTTCACATGAGGTGGCCAAAGTACTAGAGTTTCAGCTTTAGCATCATTCCTTCCAAAGAACAGCCAGGACTGATCTCCTTTACAATGGACCGGCTGGATATTCTCGCAGTCTAAGGGACTCTCAAGAGTCTTCTCCAACACCACAGTTCAAAAGCATCAATTCTTCTGTGCTCAGCTTTCTTCACAGTCCAACTCTCACATCCATACATGACTACAGGAAAAACCATAGCCTTGACTAGACGGACCTTTGTTGGCAAAGTAATGTCTCTGGTTTTCAATATGCTATCTAGGTTGGTCATAACTTTCCTTCCAAGGAGTAAGCGTCTTTTAAATTCATGGCTGCAGTCACCATCTGCAGTGATTTTGGAGCCCACAAAAATAAAGTCTGACACTGTTTCCACTGTTTCCCCATCTATTTCCCATGAAGTGATGGGACCAGATGCCATGATCTTAGTTTTCTGAATGTTGAGCTTTAAGCCAACTTTTTCACTCTTCTCTTTCACTTTCTGCCATAAGGGTGGTGTCATCTGCATATCTGAGGTTATTGATATTTGTCCTGGCAGTCTTGATTCCAGCTTGTGCTTCTTCCAGCCCAGCGTTTCTCATGATGTACTCTGCATAGAAGTTAAATAAGCAGGGTGACAATATACAGCCTTGATGTACTCCTTTTCCTATTTGGAACCAGTCTGTTGTTCCATGTCCAGTTCTACATGACCAAAAATATTTACTATCTGGCCCTTTACAGAAAAAGTTTCTTGGTCTCTGTCTACCTACCCTTGATGGGTGCTTAGAAAAAAACAAGCTGGCTCAGTTTTATTATTTTAAAGAAAATTCATTAGGGAAAAAACTTTTCGAGTAGCTACTCATTGTATCAATTCATATTAAGGTCTTTCCTAAAAATATAAGCTTTGTTTCTGAGAGCAACAATATCAGCAACATTCAAAGCACTGTTTTAAATTATAACCCTCAGTTTCTCTGCCTGGTGCCTAGAAGGTCTTCAGTACTTGTTGAATATCAACAAGTAAAGAGATGCGTAGATGAATGATGAATGATGGATGGGTGGATGGGTAGATGGGTGGGTGAAATCAATGGCTCTTGAGGTGTAACTGTGAGATAAATGCCACAGCAAGTCCTGCTGTGGGTCGTGAGGACCCAAGAAAAGATCTGTCCTCATGAATCTCTGAGTAAGATGATGGTAACTCACAAAAGAATAAACACAAATGACCAAAACCATATGCGGAAGATTGTTGACATCATTAGCAAATCAAAAGTATGTGAACATCAATGACAATATTCACTTTTTTAACCTAGGAGACAGTCAAGTATTTTAACATGACAATACACGATGTCAGTATCAGTTCAGTCGCTCAGTCGTGTCTGACTCTTTGTGACCCCATGAATCGCAGCACAGGTAAAGAAAAGGACTTTCTTTCAGTAGAGAGGGTTACGCATTTTCCCAGTCTTCATGGTGAGCAACATGATTATATTCAATACATATGAAAAGCCTCTGACCTTTGATCCAGTAATTCCACTTCTAAGAATTATTGCCAAGAAAATAATCATGGATATGTGGAAAAGTTGACAGACAAGCAGAGCGTTGTTCAAACTAGAAAGAGAGAAGAGAGAGAAAGAGGAGTGGAAAACCTACTGTCCAACAATAGGACTTCAGAAAATTGTGATATAATCACATATATACTAAATTTTGCAATGATTAAAAGTTGATTATTTGAGTGTTATGTTTTGATATAGAAAGTTGCTCACAGTAACACTAATAAGTAGGGGGAAAAGCAAGTCATAAAATCAACTTGCAAGGGGATGAGCCCATTTTTTAAAAAAAAATGTTTACATAGAAAAAACTTTCAAGGATATAAGCTTAAGTGAAATAATTATTATCTCCTCATTATTTTTCTTTTTATTTATCTGCTCTTTTCTCATTTTCTATAATAAACACATCACTGTTTTAATAAACATTAATTAATTATTATGATGCAAACAAACTAGGGTGTAAGCTCTTACAGGCAGAGACCTATACTCACTCATTCAACAAATGTCATATTAGCATCCACTATATGCCAGACACTTCCAAATATTAAGACTTCATGAATAAACAAAATAGATCCCCGCTTTCATGGGGCTTTCATTCTAGTGTTTTACATGTCTCATCTCTGTATTTACCATATCAGCAAGTACAGTTCTAGACATATGCAAAAGCCCTCATTTAGAAATCAGTGTTGGTTAATTCTTTTTTTTTTAGTATAAACATTCAAGTTACTGCTAAAAAGTTGTATAGAATATTTTTCATGTTTAAAAATAACCTTTTATGTATCTATAGTTATATTATCTCTTGAATTCCTAACATTTTTGACTCTTCTTTTTAATTTATTTATTTTTAATTGGAGGATAATTGCTTTACAATATTGTATTGGTTTCTGTCATATAAGCAACATGATCAGCCATCAGTATTTGTATGCCCCCTCCCTCTTGAACTTCCCTCCCACCTCCCACCCCACCTCACCCCTCTAGGTTGTCACAGAGCACAGGATTTGAGCTCCCTGCACCATACTGCAAATTTCCACTGGCTATCTAATTTTACATATGGTAATGTATATGTTTCAATGCTACTCTCTCAATTCGTCCCACCCTCTCCTTCCTGCCCTGTGTCCACAAGTCTGTTTGCTACATCTGAGTCTCCATTGCTGCCCTGCAGATAGTTCATCAGTACCATCTTTCTTGACTCCATACATGTGTTAATATATGATATTTCTGTCTCTTTATGACTTACTTCACTCTGTTTAATAGGCTCTAGGTTCACCACAGAAAGTCTGCCAGTACATTTATTAAATGCTTTTATGTTCACACACACAGAGAGGTTTGATCTAAATACTACAGCTTTTCTTGAAACTGCCTAGCCTATAATGCCAAAATGAGAACACATCTTCCTGGAGCAATTCTGCTTCAGTCCCCAGCCACTTGGGGAGGGGGAGGCTGTCAGATAATATTTCATGAATAGAGGGGCTTAAGTTACTTGGACCAGCTGGGGCTTTTCGTAAGCTACATTTTCCTCTGGCCAGAATATTCTCATGGCTGAAGCAGCCTGTTCAGTATCACTCCACAGAGAAATGGGTCTTTCTGTTTTCCTCATAACTGCAGACGCTGCTTCTTTTTCAGGCTAGGGAAACCCATGGACCTGGTATTCAGCTTATGTAATAACTGGCTCCCTGCTGGGGTAAGCCACTAAGAGACCTGCACTCAATTTCAGAAGACAGATATTTCTCCTTCTGGGCCAGAGCCGTTAGTAACGTATTGACTCAAAATAAGTACACACGGGTGTTTCCAGTTTCCCAGAAGTCTTGAATCACGAACACGTCAACTCACTGTTATTTTCTTCCAAATCTAGCAGTGAAAAGTTTCGGCAGTTTCCAATGGTTACCAAATATATCAACCATGAAACAATTTAAAAGGCCTTCAAAATTAAAGCCACAAGGACCATCATGCGATTGTCAGGCAAAAGTCATTAAAAACTGCACAGGGAGGCAAGATGGTGTTCTCAACACCTGTGTTCAAATCTTAACACCAGCACATTCTCCTGGGTGAATCTTGGACAAGCTACTTGTTTTTTTGAAGCTCATCAATACAATAAGGATAATGATAACCTGGTTCAGGGTGAGAATTATGCAAAGCACCTTGCTTAGTGCTTTGATTCAGGCACAAAAAGAATCTTTAACATATGGTAGCTCTGGTGCTTCTTTTCTCATTATGCTTATTCTTGAGCATAAAAAGGCTTAGTTGCAATGAACACACTGTGAAGCAATTTTCCTCCATGTATCAACCTAGAGGGGTGGGATGGGGAGGGAGATGGGAGGGAGTTCCAAAAGGGAGGGAATATATGTATACCTATGGCTGATTCATGTTGAGGTTTGACAGAAAACAGCAAAATTCTGTAAAGCAATTATCCTCCAATAAAAACATAAATAAATATTTTTAAATACTGAAAAAAAATAAACAAAAAACAAACAGGCTTAGTTGGATGAAAAGTGAATACAAAGAATTCCTCTTTCCCCTTCCTCTGTTCCCAGGGGTTCCTCACAAAGCAGAAACAAGCATTACTTGCTATAGGGGAGAAGCCTGTAATGGAGTGTATTCCACCTAGACTCAGGAAGGGCTTGGAGTCAGAGAACTAGGTTCAAATCCCAGGTCATTCCTAGCTGCATCACCTCACACAAGTCATTCTCTCATCTGTGTCCCCTGTGTCCCCATCTGTACCAGAGCAATAAAAACAATACCTGTCAAGAAATTAACAAATGACTTAATAACACTGAAAAATAATACCTATCTTACAACAAAGGGTTGTTAGAAAGATTATATGAGAAAATGTTTATAAAATCCTAATACTACCACTACAGAACCACGCCAAGAAAGTGACACATTTAGAACTTTCATTTGACTTTTGAACTTTACTGTCAACTCCTGATATGTTTTAAGTTCTTTATCCACACACTCCTCAAGGCCATAAAAGAACTAATATCAGCGAAACTCAAAATTCACATCAAACCTGCACACAGAGGAAATGACCGCAAAGTAGGATAGAAGAAAGGGAAGAAAAAATTCACTCAGAGTGCTAGACCAGGATTTCAGTTCTTCTGCGGCAATCTTCCCTCCCCCTGATCTCCTAACTAAAAACAAAACAAAACACCAAAAAGAAAAAAAATGCAATAGTGCAATTATAGCCCCAATTTCCAACGTGATTCTTACTGAACACTGGTTCTTTGTGCTTGTTGCAGTATGGAGAGATAGACTTCATTAAATAACCAAACAGGTGTGTAGAAAATTACAATAGATTTTCAGAGGCTGTGATGAGGGTGGGAGGGGAAGAACCCCCAATTGCCTGACATGTTGACATATTACCAATGACATTTTACCAAACAAGCAAACAAATTTAAATAAAACAAACACACCTTACTAAGAGAAGGAAGAGTTTGGGATTTCAAATATGCTTCTTGGTGATATGGTGATTTCTAAAACACTTTCAGGACTGGGTCATTTCATACATCCAAATCCTTGTCTGGTATCAAGACCTGCTTCAGTTCCCCCATTTCCTACTCATAAGAGATATCTTTTAATTGCCAACTACTATGAGATGGTTGGCTTTCCTAGTGGCTCAGTGCTAAAGAATCCACCCGCAATGCAGGAGACGCGGGTTCAATCGCTGGGTTGGGAAGATCCTCTGGAAAAGGAAACGGCAACCCACTTTAGTGTTTGCCTGGGAAATCCCATGGACACAGGAGCCTGGCGGGCTACAGTTCATGGGGCTGCAAAAGAGTTGAACACAATTTTGTAGCTAAGCAACAATAGCAACAAGAACTACTATGTTAGGAGCTCTACATGTTATGTAAGCTTAATCCTAGCAATGACACCAAGATACAGGTGTTATTAACTGCATTTTATGAAGAAAACTTGAAGACCAATGAGTCTAAAATTACACACCTATTGAGTGACAGCACTGAGATTTGAATCCAAGTTTAAACCCCAGGTACTTTCTCTTCCTCCCCTCAACTATGCCAACCAAATTACTTCTCTCTTTGCTGCCTTTCTAGAGCAATTCCTGTCTGTTGCTATGCCCTCCCTCTTCAGCGGTATCTTTTTAATGAATATATGTCTTGCCTCCTTAAGAAGATTAAATTTCCTAATGGAAGGAACTCTACCTGTGCCTTTTCTCTATCCTCCTGACAACGATTACTGTTGCAGGGAGGCCCAGAGTTTAAGAAGCTATATGACTTGCTACAGCCCCATGGACTGTAGTCTGCCAGCCTGCTCTGTCCATGGAATTCTCCAGGCAAGAATACTAGAGTGGATAGCCATTCCCTTCTCCAGGGGATCTTCCCAACCCAGGGACTGAACCTGCGTCTCCTGCATTGCAGGCAAATTCTTTACAGTGTGAGCCACCACGGAAGTCCTGACTTCCTCAAGGTCACATCCAAGCAGTAATGAAGCAGGTTCAAACATGCAGATGCTGAAAAGCACCAATTATCATTCATGCTTAGTCCCCTACAAAACTCACATACACTCTGATACCTGCTCCCATGAGTCAGTGCCTACAAATACCACCTTCTGTCCCAGGAAAGGAAGATGTCCCATCTATAGGTCTGAGGAAGCCACAGATGATCCTACTATCAAAAAATAAAATAAAATAAAATAACACTCTGATGACCCAAGGTAGAGTTTGGATTTTTTTAACATGTGAAAGGAAGATGTGAGTCAATCATTAACAACAACAACAAAAAAATCTCCAAAGACTACTCTGGGGAGAGCAGAACTACTGCCCCTTCCCTGGAGAAAGTCTGACAAAGGTGCTCAAGGAAACTACATCTTGCCCCAGAGATTCTTTGGAAGGTTCTAGGGGCCTTAAATTTCTGAGGCTTTAGCAATTTTGCCTTATTAGTAACCTTCGAAGACCTTCCATCTAGACCCTGCTTTTCTAAATAATATGATATTGAAAAAGAACAGAAACACCGAGAAGAATTCATTGAAATGCAGAGAAGTACCACAGCACAGTCTCCACGCACCAGGTTCAAATCCCAGCTGTGCAATTTACTAATTAGGCAAACAAGAAGTTCACCTCTCTGTGGAAGAGTCTGCTCAAATTATCCTCCAAGCCTCAAATTTTCAAGCGTCTCACCCTTCCCTCCAAAATCTCAAGCCCTTTCTTTCTTCAGAACCCTGCTAGGGTCCAGATACAACACATGGAAAGAGGAAGAACCTTTCAGAGAAATCACACTGGGTTCAAACCCCAGCTCAGATACTCACTGGCTGCAGATGACTTAATCTCGTTGCACCGCAACAGTCTCATCCTCAATATAGGAATAATAATTCATATCTCACAAGATTATTGTGAAGATTGGAAAGGATATGTGCAAAGTGCCTCACCCATTCCAGAGCCTCAGTAAGTAAATACCGGCTCTACCTCATGGCAGTTATACAGTGGGTTCTGTGGAGACGCTCTATGTTTCTCCTCCAGGGCACTCTGGAGGTGGGTGGCTCCCAGGAGCAATACATCCAGAGAAGAGGAGGGACTCGGGAAGCCTTAATAAGGGTACGGCACAGACCTGGCCGGTCTCTGCCTCCCAAACTCTCCCAGGGTCTAGAGAAAAATAACCCAAACAAATGAAATCAAGACAAGGAAACAGAGCTCTGCCCTCCTTCTAACCCTTTTCATGAGTGAATCCCAGTCACTGCACTTTGGTTTTGATTAGAAAGCTCGGTTATGCTCTCCCATGCCCTTGCAGTCCCCCAAGCCCCATCCTAAACAGGGATGGCTTCTTATTAAAGACAATCGTGCTTTAATCTATACACCAGAGCAGACTAATGATACTGTACTGGCTTTTGGTCCTTTGCCAAAGAGTGAACAGTGCCAACATTTGTAGACTTCCAACAGGAAATTAAATAACTGCCCTGCTGGAAATATGAACCAATTTACAGTGGTCAAACCTGAATCTTCCAAGACATGGGCATAGTTTATGCGTATCAAGCACCAGGAATGTTTGAGGAAGGAGATGGGGAGAAATTCAAGATAAAACTCAACAAAGTTCTTCAAGGGGGACTTTGAAAATGGTCCTTTTCCCCCACTCTACCCTGGGTATATCCTTCTAGTAAGTACAGACCACAGGGCATTTACATCATGTTGCCCTGGGAAATATTAACTGCCGAAACCTCAGGCAGGGCAGCATTATAGCCACTAACTGAAAAGCACAAGCAAGCAGGAAATGCCAAACTCCAGCTTCCTCCCAATAGACACATCCCACACTCTACCCCCTAGGTTATGAAACACACATTTAGAAGCCATCCTACTACATTAAAGCTTTCCTCTTATACCCACAGTAAAGAGTAATGCTTTGAAAACTTTCTCTTTAGAGTCTTCTCATTGTTACACTCAATGAGGTCAGGAACCATATCCATCTTTTTCTCCTCACGTATGCCCAATGCCCAGTACAATGGCTGGAACTCAATAAAATCACTCAATAAAAGGAAACTCTTTCTACCATTATTATAACTATCATTACAGGAAAGCAGGACATTAGATAGACCCTCTCAGGATGATAGCTGTCCAAAACAGATCCCTGCCATCCTCAGAGTCCTGTAAGACAAAGTAGCAAGGAAGATTCCTACCATGGACTAAATATCTGCCATGTACCAAGCAGAAAGCAAGGTGTTTTTCTTACTGTACCGCATGTAGTCCTCACAACAAGCCCAGGAGGTGCACATTCTTATCCTCATCTTGAAAATGAAGACAAGGCTACTCAGGGAGGCTAAGGAAGGTTTCATGGAACAGAGGCAGCACCCGAGCCCATATGACTCTTATTTCTTCCCCAGTCCATAGCTTTATGGACTCTCTACTTCTTTCCCAGTCTTGTAAGGTGCATAGCATTAGCTCCATACTATGGACCAAGAAACTGAGATTCAAGAAACCCTTACTGGTGAAAATCCATTAAGGCACTCTCCTCAGATCCTATCTCTCGAATCCAGCTGAAGGCTCGTTTTCTTTCAAGGGGCGCTAACATATTTCTCTGGTGATAGAACTGGTTTAAATGGTTACATGAGACAGCACCCTCTAGAACAGTCACTGGGCACAAGGCAAATATTCAACGCTTAAAAGAGTTAATAGAGTTCTGCCTGTGACCAAGTTCCAAGAGTGATTGCTATTGTGGGTTCTACATAATCTCCAGATGAGTAACTGCTCTTCTTGGCTTCCAGTCACAGATGGCATGGTGTCCCCACTCTCCCCACACCATGACAGATAATCACAATCCCTGGAGGGGTCCAGCAGAGGGAGTGGGCTGAGGCAGTGCCTCTTAATCACCCAGGAAGCTTTTTCCAAATAAGCAGGTTTCTCCTACCTCTGTACTGCCTGTGTCTGTAGGTTCTGGGCAGGAGCTATGCCTGGATGATGTATAGTGGACCCCCAGGTGATTCTGTACTTTCCTCCAATTGAGAACCTCTGGGATGGAATCTCTCAGACTCACCTGAACAGTCAGATAAGCTCTCACAGACCCATCATCACTGTAGAGAAAGTAGCTGAAAATCACTGTTTTGACTGAGAAAAATAAGTTTATAAAAGGAATTATGCTTTGAAAGTTAAAAGTCTCTCACCCTTGATGATGCTATCATTATTATTATTATTATTAGTTTCATCTTCATACACAAAGCAGTATATTATTAGATCCACACATCCTCCTAGCTTCCTTTCATGAACATTCCAAAAAAAAAATATGCATGCATACACACAAAAGAAAACAAGAAATAAGTCAGTCCTATTTCCACAGCAAGTCAACAGAGAAGGATTAGGTATTTTTCCTTTAATACAAAATTACAGGCCACCACCCAAGAAACAAAAAGACACCCACACTTCAAAAACAACAGAACTGCTTATCCAAAAATGCATAATATTTGAAGATTTAAAGCTCTCAGATTAGCATAATTACTGGTATTCCCTTGGCTCTGCTTTTTTCCACATCCAAAAAGTCATCATCACTTTGAGACTCTCACCAACATCAATGAAAACAAAAATGGGTAAAGCTAATTTTTCTCCCATAGAGTAACCTATAAGAATGAGGGCTGCTGAGGGTCAGGTGATATTAGGCTGGCCAAAAGACCAACCACCAATTATACTGTATTTGCAAAAATAAACAAACAGAGGCCAGTAATAATACTCCAGTGCCCTGGTGCTTTTTCTCCAAAGAGATCAAAGCTGTAGACAGAAACAAATTAAGTGAGAGGAAAAAGCCTGGTGGAGAGGGGAATGGGGCAAAGTAGATCCAACTGCTAGCTAAGGGAAATAGAGACATTTCAATAAAATACAGAAGTAGTAAAGAAAGAAAGAAAGAAAGCGAAGTCACTCAGTCATGTCGGACTCTTTGTGACCCCGTGGACTGTAGCCCACCAGGCTCCTCCGTCCATGGGATTCTCCAGGCAAGAACACTGGAGTGGGTTGCCATTTCCTTCTCCAGGGGATCTTCCCGACCTAGGGATCGAACCCAGGTCTCCTTCATTGCAGGCAGACGTTTTAACCTCTGAACCACCAGGGAAGCCCCACAGAAGTAATAAGAGGCTGCAAAAAGTCATTGCCCTGATCCTTTAAGCAACCTGAAGAGTTGTACTTGTCTTTTAAAGGAGTTGTCTAAAATCACAGGCAACTACAAGCAAGAAAACAAGTATGTGAGAAAGCTGGGGAACCTGTTTCTAAGGGGTCATACCAGGCTAAGGTTGTGATGCATGATTTTGCCTGCTTGTTAAAGGTCACAGAAGATACCTGTGTCTGCCCAGAGCTCCAGGACAGCTTCTTCCATGGAAACAAAAGCAGAAGAGTATTTCTGACCCTGACCTGACTGAGACAGGTCTCAGGGCAGCTGCCTGACTCCCCAAAGCTAAAATGGTCACAAGAACTGTT
Source organism: Capricornis sumatraensis (assembly GCF_032405125.1). Classification (NCBI taxonomy): domain Eukaryota; kingdom Metazoa; phylum Chordata; class Mammalia; order Artiodactyla; family Bovidae; genus Capricornis; species Capricornis sumatraensis. Next base: position 182,259,181 of record NC_091070.1, read on the forward strand.
CCAGGTGTTGCCACTTCAGCAATCCGAACCAGTATGCAAAATAACTGGTTGTATGTAGAGCACAAAAGAGATAAACTATTCAGCAACAGAAGGGTCGGATGGGGAAAAAAGCCTGATTAAGGGCCACATATATTATAAAAGCTTCATTTAAAAGTTAAATATAGGGTTTTCCTTGGTGGCTCAGTGGTAAAGAATCTGCCTGCCAATGCAGAAGATATAGGTTCAATCCCTAGTCCGGGAAGATCCCACATGCCTCAAGGCAATTAAGCCCATGCACCACAACTACTGAGCCTGTGTGCCACACTACTGAAGCTCAAAAGCTCTAGAGTCCGGGCTCTGCAACAAGAGAAGCCGCTGCAATGAGAAGCCTGTGTATCGCAATTAGAGAGTAGCTCCTGCTCCCTGCAACTAGACAAAAGCTCACGCAGCAATGAAAACCAGGCATAGCCAAATAAATAAATAAAATTATAAAAAATAAAATAAATAAAGTCAAGTATCTGTGTTAAACAAACCCACAAACTGGCAACTAAGTAAGGGGGGAGAGGAAATAGCAAGCTCAATGACCTTTCCTGAATATATTTTCCAGAATAAAAGAAACAAATATGCTTTCTATCTAAAGCAACAAATACTTTTCTGTCTTTGTTTACTGGACTTCTCACCCTCAATGTAATTGTGGGTTTAAATCATTCCTCTGCTACAGAGAGAAATCCATCTCATCTTCACATTAGTTTCTGACAGGTCATTCCCTCCGTCCACAAAGCTTTGGGGCATAGATTGCCCATCAACTTAATGCCAGAAATGTTTATTAAGCATCTAGTTAGTGTCAGGCCCTGTGGTAGGTAGGTTCTGCAGTGGTGAAAGGATGTGGTAAGGGCACTGGTACTTACTCTGTAATCAGGACATACACACACATTCAATGACACTGGAAGGTGGTGTGTATGAAGTGCTGGAAGGCATTCATTCATTCATTCATTCAGTCAGTGTTTATTGATTGTTTGGAATATGCTGGGCACATTGGTCTAAGAGAGGCCCCTTCAAATGGGGCAAAAGGTTTCCAGAACAAGGCAGCATTTAAATACCTCTTACCACTACATACAACATTGCTAAACAAATGAAGTTTCCAAATCCTTAAAACTTAACCAAGATTCATCTTTCCAAGGGAAAAACATGATTTTTACTTAGCTTTCTCTATAGAACATAACTGAGCTGAATTTTTAGGAGGAGTGTTTTCAAGAGTGCGCTTTTAATGATGAGTAACCTCATTGTTGTCTAAATTATTTAAAAGGTTAAAATTTTTAAAACCAATTTTTGAGAAACCACCATACTGTTTTCCACAGTGACTGCATCAATTTACATCCCAACAGTGTACAAGGGTTCCCTTCTCTCCACACCTTCACCAACATTTATTATACGTGCTCTTTTCAATGACAGCCATTCTGACAGGTATGAGGTAATAGCTGACTGTGGTTTTGATTTGCATTTTCCTGATGAGTAATGGTATTGAGCATCTTTTCATGTGCCTTTTGGCCATCAGCATGTCCTCTTTGGGAAAATATCTATTTAAGGTCTTCTACGCATTTTTAAATCAGGCTGGTTTTTGTTTTGTTTTTTTTTTCTTTTGATGTTGAATTGCATGAGCTATTTATATATGTTGAATATTAACCCCTCATTGGTCATATCATTTGCAAACATCTTCTTCCATTCAGTAGGTTGTCTTCTCATTCTGTCAATGGTTTCCTTTGCTGTGCAAAAGCTTTTATGTTTAATTAGGTCTCATTCGTTTATTTTTATTTTCTCTGTGTTAGGAGACAGATCCAAAAAAAAAATATTGCTATGATTTACGTCAAAGAGCGTTCTGTGTTTTCTGCTAGGAGCTTTACAGTTTTCGAATTTACATTTAGGTCTCTAATCCATTTTGAGTTTATTTTTGTATATGGGTTTTTTTACATCTAGCTACCCAGTTTTTCCAGCACCTCTTACTGAAGAGACTGGTTTTTTTTTTTGCATTGTATATTCTTACCTACCTTGTCACAGACTGACCATGAGCAGTGTGGGTTTATGTCTGGGCTCTATTCTGTCCCATTGATCAATGTGTCTGGGTTTGTGCCAGTACCATACTGTTTTGATGACTGTAGCTTTGTAGTATAATCTGAAGTCTGGTAACATGTGGTATACATAAACACACACACACACAATGAAATACTACTCACCCATAGAAAAAAATGGCACTTATAACCTTGAGACAACATGGATGGACTTTGAGGGTATTATGCTAAGGGAAATAAGTCAGACAGAGGCAAACAAATAGCATAGGATATCACTTACATATGGAATCTAAAAATTACAACAAACTAGAGACTATAATAAAAAAGAAGCAGACTTGCATATATATAGAACAAACTAATGGTCATCAGTGAGGAGAGGGAAGGAGGTAGGGGCAATACAGGGGAAAAGAATTAAGCAATACAAACTATTATGTAGAAAATAAACCACAAGGATATATTGTACAACACAAGGAATATAACCAAGATTTTATAATAACTATAAATGAAGTATAACCTCTAAAATTTGTGAATAACTATATGGTACACCTATAACATATACAATAAATTGTACATTAACTAAACATCAATTTTTAAAAAAAGGAAAAAAATCGAAAACCAATCTTTTTCTTTTTCATTTCACTATTCCATGGCTTGAAACCCCCAAGACCAATATCTGCTTCTCTTATTTCAAAAAGGAGAAGGAGCACTTAACAACATTCAGAGGCAGTGGGACTTGGTGGAAAGGTTTCAGAACAAGTCACACTGGAGTTAGACACAGCTCAATCCTTTCCCATCTGTGTGACCTTGGCAGATGACTTTGCCTCTCTGGGCTGAATTCCTCCATTTATAAATTGGGGTCAATAATTCCTCCCTCATAGTAAGTGTATGAGAATTAAATGAGGCAATAAAAATAAAGCCCTTAATAGAGCGCTCAATACATATAAAGCTTAATAGATGGCAGTTATAATTTTAATGGCATTTAAACACTCAGAGTTGTATTATAGGAAATAATCCTCCTAAGTTCTGCCTATTTCATAAGTATTCCTGTTCTTATTTTATTTAAAGGGAAACTGGGACCTGAAGTGTCACAAAAAGTTCATTGTCAAATTACGTACTTAATAAATTCAGAATTTCTCTCCATTTATCCATTCATTTATTCATTAAACCAAAACATAGTGAGTCTATGCTATGTTTCCAGCCCTCCTGGACCTTATAATCTAAAATAGGAATTGGCAAAATGTTTCTATAAAGAGCCACATAGTAAGTATTTGAGCCACTGCAGACCATACAGGACTGATGCTGAAGCTGAAACTCCATATACTTCAGCCATCTGATATGAAGAACTGATTCATTTGAAAAGACCCTAATGCTGGGGAAGACTGAAGGTGGGAGGAGAAGGGGACAACAGAGGATGAGATGGTTCAATGGCATCACCAACTCGATGGACATGAGTTTGAGTAAGCTCCA